>NC_141160.1:30184550-30513392 GCF_053477565.2 Lygodium microphyllum | reverse complement strand
TGATGCAATGACTAGATCAATTATGAAAACATAAAACCTGTAGTACACAAGCAACTAGGAGAATAGCTTAGAAGTTCAAAAGAAAAAGGTGATGGAATATTATATGGTAGTGCCTTAACTAGAGTCGTCAGTAAAGTTATAAGTTCATCCAATGCAACAGCACTTACTCCTACGATTCCATCTTCACTAGAAGACCCAAGCCCACTTAGAAAAGGTTCATGCTAAAGAATATAGACCCGAAGGAAAGGAAAGAAGGGGAACAATAAAATAGAAGATAGGAGAAGAGGCCAAGCAAAGAAGCAATAGATTCCTCTTCGAAAGAAATAGATGAGGAGAAAGGGAACAAGGGTAGGAAGAAAAAGACACCCAAGGTCTTGAAAAAATAGAAAAGAGCTCTAATTTTTGTAGCAATTGAGTAAAAAGGGAAACGCAACAAATGGAAGCTACTACATCAAGGAATAAGAGGATACTATTGCCACCATTTGCCTCTCCTATTAGAAAGAAATGTGGTGTAGGAGGGTTGAGAACATAGATAAAATATTGGAAGACAAATTGGCTTGACAGGGAAAAGCTCAATTAAGAGCAAGTAAAAGATTGGAAGACAAATTGGCTTGATAGGGAAAAGCTCAATTAAGAGCAAGTAAAAGTTGATTGCGGAACCCAATGATATGTAGCATACTTGGTGGCAACCATACAAAGTATGCATACAAAATTACTTGAATTGAATAAGGGAAGGTTACCATCACCTCTCAAGGGGACAAACAACAACCTACCGAGTCAATCCCATTGACTCATAGTCAAGGTTAAAAATAAGGGACTCCCATGATTTTTAGTTTGCAGATAACCTTAAAGACACCAAAAAGAGACACAATGACACACTCCAATGCTAGGAAAAAATATAGGTGATTAAAATATTATAATGTATTGTTACAAAGTGTTAGTCACAACTTTCTATAGCCAAAAACACACGTAGAGCATGTAACCTATGATGGAACTCAATGTATAAGGGTGAGACCATATAAAAAATCTTACAACTCCATGAGGAAGGTCAATGCTCAAACACCATGGTTAAGATACATAGGAAAAACTAAACCATCGAGCACTATATACACAAACATTGTTTCCTTGTCTAATATGAGAGCTCCTTCAAATTTGAAGTATTGATGCACAAAGAGCCAATCCAAACCCATGGCTTGCACATAGTTAAAAGGAGCATCTTCAGAGCATACAACAAGAACTTCAATAAGATAATAGCATCAACACAAAGATACCACAACAAGTGATTTAGGAGCTATTCAGAAAGCTAAACTCTCAATCTCTACAAGCCAAACTCTTTATTACAAAAAATGAGCACAAATCCCAAGGAGTAGTTTAGTGAGACCTTTAAGTTTAGCTCACATCTCAACTCAATTTTCAAGAATCACCAACTTATCTTATATGAACACTTGAGTCTTCAACCTTATGATTATTATGGAAATTTCTAGAATTTACTATGAAAATGAGTTGATTTTTATTTATTTGTGTGGATTTTTTATGTTTGACACATGATTTGTAGCTTGTTACATGTGATACTAGTCACATTATGCCTAGTATAGATAGATAGAAGGATACTCATGTATTTTGTGTTTTAGTTATCACAGCATTAGAACCAGATGGAGTTATGCAAAATAAATATTCTAAGGAAGCACATGCTAATGGGTAGGAAGTATTTATGGTTGAATGCTTCATAGCATGGAATTATTATATTTTTGGGTGCTTACTAGCACAATGATATTGTATGCATCTACATACAATTTATTTTTTTGAATGTAGCTATGTTTCAAGGCCTAGAGAGCTTGATTATTATTAATTTCTAATGCCTTAGAATCAATTTATTATAATAGAGTCAGAAAAAATTAGAACAAAAGCAAGGAATTCATGCAAAGAAAGTTAGAGCCCAAAAGGGGATGCTTTTCAATGATTTTTGAGCACAAAAGCCTAATACAAATCAATAAATACATGCATAGGGGAGATGCTCACCTGTACATGGGAGGAGATTGTATCCAATCTTATGTTATGCATGCTTTCTCTATTTCTCTTCTTTTTTGAAAATTGAATAAAGGAATGTTTTCTAAAAGATGATTTTAGGTTGAATGCCTTGTTTATGATTGACTCTTAAAGGATTTAATTAAGGAAAGCTACTTTGCATGGGTGGATCATCTCCAAGATCGTACCATGGATTAACCCAAGAAGGGCACTATTCGATTCACAGGTCCAAGGTCGAGTGGTGAAAAGGCCAACCACAGAAATGATGTTTCACTCCTAGTAGGCAGCTTCTGGGTCAGGTGGATCTCTAGACACCCCTTGCCAAGTCCAGAATGGAGTCGAGGACATCTATGGCCCCATCATCTATGGCATTGGAAGATCCTATTCTAGATAAAGGATGGAAATTATGATGCCATGTGAATCGGACCAAGTACTTCTGCAGGGTAGAAGGGACATATAATTTCTATTGTATGGGCAAGAGACAAAGATTAACCGAAAGATAAGTTAAGGAACTTGTTTGTCAAATGGAGTGCTTGCTCTGTTTTCGTGTCAGTCTCTCCAAACATAACAAAATACACCTCTCAACTCAAAAAATTTGAATAGTGTGATACATTAAATGATCCGTTTCAAGAGTCAGTCTTTACAACTAATCATGACGTTTTTCAAAATGAGTTTCTCTTCCGCTCCCTCTCTCTTCCACGCAACTCTATGACCTGAGTGTTATCTCTGTTGCGTTTTTATAGTTGCAGGTTTTGCATCTCTAATCCTCTGCGTTTTTATCTCTACTCTTGTCACCCCTCTCTTACTGCAGGTGTTGCAGCCCTAATCTTTGGTGGTTCTATCCCCCTCCTCTTCTTTGACTACTCTCCATTGTTTCATTTTCTCAAACTGAAACAGATTGTGCAGTGCAAATCCTGGTTCGAATCAGGGTATTATGACCAAAACTACCTGCGTCTTCAAATCAGAAATCTTGCTCCAAGGCTTCAACAATTCAACAGGGCAGTGAATGATCGCCTCCACACCGTGTTTGCTCTACTTCACGGGTGATTTTTGTTACGTTGGCACACATTATTGACCTACTAATTACAATAGGTTTTCAACTTTTCCCTGCTTCATTTTTTATTTTGAGTTAAACTACATTGATTATGACCATTTCAATCCATACAATTACTACAAATCACACTACTACTCTTTTGTATGATTAGTATTGAATAATATTAAGATCAAACACCAAAAGCATTTTCTAAATAAGAATCATGTATGAAAATTAATTGCAATATGTATTTCTGTAGCAATGAGATTAGGCACTCACTCTTGATAATTCAATGTCTTCTTCTTCTTCTCGATTGTTTGATTGATCTCCTGGAGCACTTGCCTTTTTTGTCGTCCAACCACTACCTTGCAAATGATAGCTTCACTCTACGTGAATATGAAAAACATGATTTCTTGCACTGTTGAAAATACTCTTTTTCCTGTGAATATGAAATATATGATTTGTGTAATGTTGAAAAAAGTCTCTTAGATGTGAATATGGAATAAATGGTTTGTGCAATGCTTTTATCAATGAATGCTTTCAAAATACTAGCCTTTCTTTCTATTCTATGATGCTATATACCTTAAGATTTCGCCTCAAGGCTAAACCTAGCCTTATATTTCTTGTATCCTTCTACAATATTAGAGCATTTTATCAAGTTCTTATACATCGTATTATACTTTACTATATAGAACTTTTTATTATACTATATTTTCGTAGTAAAAGCATTACCATAAGATTTTATGGTTATACTCTTTGTAATTTTGCAATAAGCATATGGCTATACAATACTTACAAATACTCAATATGATTTTGCCATAGGATGTAATTTGATCTTCTAACAACTCATATCATGATCTTTCATCAATCTATAGATTAGACCATATGGTCAAAAATTTTCTTGCAATATAAGTACTTTTTGTTATTTTATTCAATACAATCTGAGATTTGGTCATGAGGTCAAATATTTTCTTATAATATAATATGTAATTTATGTTATTTTTCCCAATATACTGTGAGATTTTGCCATGCGGCCAAATCTTCTCCTTAAGCTATCTCTTGGCCAAAATAAGAAGTCTTGTAGTATCACAATATCTTGCAACAAGTCAACCACTTTGTTCATTTTACTACAAGAATGACATTTTTCCATTTGGTTAAAAGCTTTCTTATATTATCAACCCTTGCTTACTTCCAAAAGGAAAGGCTAGTTTCTACTTAGAATTCCTTACTTTCTATAATTTGGCCATGTGGTCAAATCTTTTTTTGCAACAAACAAACCACTTTTTTGGAATTTGATCCTAAAAATTTAAGACTAAATGTATGGTGGGTTCAATCACACAAATTTGGGTTATGCTAGATCTGGTTGTATGGAAAAATATTCTAAGAAAAACATCTTCTATATTATCTCCAAAAAGGAAGACCATGTTCTACTTGGAACTCTATTGATTACCTACTATATTTATAGGAATTTTCACTATGT
Organism: Lygodium microphyllum; assembly: GCF_053477565.2. NCBI lineage: Eukaryota > Viridiplantae > Streptophyta > Polypodiopsida > Schizaeales > Lygodiaceae > Lygodium > Lygodium microphyllum. The sequence goes on along the minus strand of NC_141160.1, from coordinate 30,508,854 downwards.
GGTCAAAACTTGTCTCGCAACAAACAAACCACTTTGTTTTCATAAACCATTTCTTTCATTTCAATTTTTCATAACTTCCTATCTATATGTTCATATATAAATATCATATCATTTTGCCACAAATTAGCCACTTTTGCCATTCCACTACAAAATAAAAATTGGCAATATGGTCAAATATTTCATTTTGTTATCAATGCTAGCATCCAAGAATCCCCCATTCTTGTTTCGTTCGGCCATATGATCAAATCTAATCTTATACATCTTGCAAACCATGAGACCACTTTTTCATTTCACTATAAAACAATATTTGGCTATATAGTCAAATCCAATTTCATAGCATGTTGCAACAAATGAATCACTTTCTTCATATGCTTATGAAACTAGATTTGGCCATATGGTTAAAACCAATTTATAGAAATCGTCTTATCTTGTAGGTTTCGCCATGAGGTCAAATCTCCACCTTTCAAGTGTTTTTCACTTTATCTTATATTGATATCTATGGGATTTTCTACATAGCCATATTTGTTTATATGTGAATCTCATATCACAATAAACCACATCCTCTCTTTAACTAGCCTTTAAAAACCCTATGGTAAAAAACCATGGCAAAGTTTCTAATCTTATAGATAAGTCTTATGACTAAATAGGATTTGACCACATGGCTAAAACCAATGACAATGTTTCTACAAGATAGCTCCTTTCAAGGGAAACTTACATGTGCACTAATTAAAATGTTAACTTTGGGCCAAATGGAATTGTGAGATTGCTACATAACCACATTGATATATGGGTGGATCTCATATTGGACTAAATCTCATTCTTTGATTAAATAGGATTTGACCACATGGCCAAAAATCTTAGCAAAGTTCCTAGAGTATGATCCTTGCATAGGAAACTTACATGGATAAGAAATCCAATGTTAACTTAGGAACAAAATCATCCATGATATTTTCTACATAACCACAATGATTTTTCACTTTATCTCATACCACACTCACACTCAACATTTCATTATCACTTGACCATTTGGTTAAGCCCATGGTCAAGTCTCACTATTAATAGAATTTGATCTTCTCATCGAAGTCCATGGCAAAGTTTTTCCTATATGTTTCTTGTAAGAGAAACATAATTAATGCCAACTTAGGGCCTGGATAATCCATGAGATTTGATACATAAGCACACATATTTATGGTTGGATCTCATACCACACTTAATCTCAAATTTCAATATTTCATTTTATGGAAGAGTCCCTTTGGAGTACATTTGTATTGTATTTCGTAAAATCTTGTGTTGTTGTGTTTTCAATTTTCAACCCAGAAATCTTATACATTTATTTGAGTTTTGTGAATTTTGAATATTTTTAAATCCACTTTTGTCTGACAACTTTTTCTCTTTGTATTAATCTCCAAAACCTATTTTGAAGTCATTGTAGACTTCGAATTTGGATTAGCAAGGGACATAATCGAGGCTAGAGATTGGAAATGATAGTATGGACTCTCACCCAAGAATAAGAAAACTTGCTCCTCCCAAACCATCATCTGCTTGAGCTTCTTCCTCACAAGGATCAAAGCTTTCCAATACCTCCTCCATATGAAACAAAAAATATAATTTTTTTCATTCTTTATTGTCACCTTGGAGGTCATGGATGCACAATCTTATTTAGCTTAATATGCAAACACATAATAAAGAGAGTGTTCAAGTTTCACCACTCTTCATGGGCATTCACAAACTAGCTTGCACTACCCAAGATTTGTTGAAGGACTTAGAGTGTGTTAATCGGTTTGGTAAGAAATGACAAAATGGGGGAAAAGTGGAGCACGCGAGAGGAAACAACCAAGGGCAGTAGGAAAAAGTAACAAGAAGAAGAGAAAAGCAAGTGTAAGATTGGAAGAAGAGAAAAGCAAGTGTAATATCTTCTCAAGCACCGTGATCGCTCTCATTCAACTTGTAAAATCAAAAGTGCAATTAATAACACACATGTGTGTGAGTCAATCATAGGACCTTGAGGGTGAGTTTTAAGTGAATGGGTGATGGGCACCAATAGAGAATAGAGCCTTGCCCAAGCTTCAAAAAAGTAAAACTTCATATATAAGGTGAGAAATCTTATTTGTAATGGATTCCACAACTAATGCAACAAAGGCTTATCTACTTCTCTAACATGACTCTCTTTCTTCACCTCTGAGTACTCTGTATATGTGAGCTTTCTTAGGCAGGGAAAGAGAAGTCTTGTGAGGGTTGTGTGTGGTTCTTGCTCTGTGTTTTCTTCTCTACCCTTTCTCCTCATCTTCTTGGGATTCCTTCCCAGATTAAGAGATATATAGATTGAGTTGCTGCATCAGGTGTAGAGAGCTTGAGAGACCTAGAGAGAGAGAGAGAGAGAGCACTAAGGGATACGGAAAGAGAGAGAGGGAGAGAGAGAAAGGGGAAACTTCTTAGAAGCTTCCAAGATTCCTCCCCCCTCTTTGAGAGGGTTCCCACGGCCGTTCTCCTGCGAGGAGTCAACTCCTTAGTAGACCGTGTGTGTATTCGCAAAGGAAAGGCCAAACTATCTGATGCCTCCCAAGCGAAGTAAGGTCCAATCGAGCTTGAATCCTGCATCAACTGATGGAGCTACGGGTCAAGGAACCGCAACACTTGGTAACCAAGTGCATTCCATAAATCTTACTCTAGTAGGAAATGTTTAAAAATGTAGATCGACTACATTAGGTAGGGAGAAGTATTCATGCAAAAATCTATGATAGCTAACCACCAATTAGGTTGTATTATAAAATCATGTTCGGAATTGTGTTTTACTGCACTATGGCATGTTATAGAACGAACAATTTGCACAAAAGATTATGCATTGGTGCACACTGAAATCAAGGATTTTATTGATTTTGTTCGTAGAGCATTAGATTTATGCACTAGCATTGGCATGCTTGAGAGGTAAAAGGAACTAAAAAATGGATTATCGAGTATAAATGCCAATTTGTCACTCGAAAACTGGGTACTGCTATGGTAACTTGTCCTATGAGCGGAATGATAAAGCATGGTTATCATAGGAAGTAGTCATATTTTCTCATCATGTGATTTGTATAACCAAAAACATAGACGCGTATGAATTTAGTTCATGATGGTCATGATAGGCCACGAGTTGATTGAGCATCTATGGGTTGTTGCAATATTAACTGATTATTAGGCATGAATTTTTGCAAGTGCATCTTAGGTTACCAATATGTATAATATGCAAGACCGTGTAAGACCATGGCATCCCATAAACCATTAGAGAGATGTGGCTTGCACTTACATTAGGCAGGACCAATTCATGTACCTCGCATAATGAAAAATATAAGTCACAATTTATGATTTGCTTGAGTTCATTGAAATTAATTTCCAAGAATAGAAGCTCCGCATTGCATTGCCAACTCAAGAAAGACTTGCATCTGGGCTTGCGCAGCATCATGGATAGTTCTGATTGCATTACATGATACGGCCTCATCCTGAAAGATAGACTCAGGATGCACGTGTAAATGGTTAAACTTAACTACAAGAGACAGTTCAGAGAATAAAATCCTATACGATAAGTAGGGTTAGGGTTTAATTTGAATTATTTAGGGTTAATTGAAAATAAGCTAAGATCACATGATGACCTAGTATGAAGAAAATGTGCTCACGGGTCTCTATCCTAGCAGCTAGGCACAATGAGCCCAATAATACCTTTAGGGGATATCATTCTTAACCATGATACAACTCGATGACAATACAGGAAAACTCAAGTTTCATATCCGTAAGAAAGAACGACCAATCGCCACGGGTCATTTAATGCTCGCAACTACTCAAGGATTGCAAAGGACTTAGGTTGCTCTTGGCTTGCGCAAGGAATGAACAAAAGCTTCTGTTATGAATTCTTAAGGGAGTGAAACCCTAGGGTAAACTTAGAAACCCTGATAAGATTCTAAGGAGAAAGAATTGTTGCCAAAGAACCAATTAAGATCCTAGATTGAGTTATTTAAGACTTGTGATCCCAAGACAAGAACTCGGGACTAAAGGCCGGCAAATTAGGGTAGCTATATCAGATATAAATCCAATAGGGTAATTGCTCGCTCCTATCACATAGGAATGAGGTCGAAATGAGGGTATTCTCTATCCCTCAGAAGGTCATGGCAACTGCCACCAAGGCAAGAAAGACCCAAGAAGGGTGAACGCTAAGCATTCAAAGATGGGAACTTCACCTCAGCCGATGTCGCGAGCACTCGACTTCATTATTGTTTGTGCTTGTAAATTTAGGAATAGTGTCTATGAAAGGATTGTATGACCCCAAACTCACAAAAGAAATTGGAATAATGAATCAAGTTGAATACATGTAGGTCACACCAAACCACCCCCAACTAGCCACCAACTCTATCCAAGGGGATTCCAAATAACCGTGATGGGAACGTGGACTGAACCCACCACAAGATGTCTCTTTGTACTTTGAACATAGGAGGATGCTTGGATGCCATGGGGGGCTTTGGCTGTAAATTCCCTGCCTCAGGGTCCTTTTTGGACAAGACTTGTATCTAAGTTAAAATGCTAATATAAAGTTTACTTCCAAGGAACCTGTCTGAATTATTTTCGTGTCAATGCCATAAGTTATGTGAATGAACCCTGTTCCTTAAAAGGCTTAATTAAATAAGCTCATTTTAAATGTCACACATAAATGTGGTAGGACCGAATTATATAACTAAAGAATGCCTGATGAGGGAAGCGGGTGGACAAAACCCCCAACGGGTCCGTCCTACAGAAGGGTGGTCCTAGAGGACTAGGAGGCTTCTCACAAGGTTCTACAGTCGTATGACCTTTAGGCATTGTTAGGTTGGAACCTGTTTCATGCTGTTTTAGGGGACCAGAATGGGACTATGCCCTACGAGCAGAGAGGTTGAGCAGCACATCCCTCTCATTTCCCATTCTCTTTGAACCAAGTGTGGCATGGGTCTACTTTGGCTTGGGTATCTTTGTGTAAGGTAGGATATCCAAGTCCCAATGCTAGAATACTATTAGGAGACCTTGTCCCCTAGGAACCCTAATTTTTAGGTTGATCCCAGTGGAGCCGCGAATGCTGCGTTGCGAGGCAAACATGAGAAATCCTAGGCGATAAACCCTATAACATTCCATGGGAGTGCCAGGCAGTGTCGCTTAGATTTGTCTCTCAATGGACTGCTAAAAGCATGCATGGATAGCCAATAGTTGGCACGTTACATATGGAATCTCCCTCAACCCCAACTAATGTATGTTTGGAGTCTCTTTAGGTGCTCTGTTGGGCCACATTGTCTCTACACAAGGGATAGCAACAAACTCTACCAAGATTAAGAAGAATGTAGCTCTAGCAACATTAACCAACCTCAAAAAATTGAGGGGATTTCTTGGCCATGTGGTCTATTATAGGCAGTTCATCACACATTTTGCAACAAAGGACCCCCTTGCAAAAAATCCTAAGAAAAGATGTAGAGTTTATTTGGAGAGATGATTCTGAAGAAGCTTTCAACACTCTGAAGCAGTATCTAATTGTGAAGAAGCTTTCAACACTTTGAAGCAGTATATTTGATTGAGACACCCATCCTACAACCTCCTTATTGGATGAACGAGTTTCATATGCATATTGATGTTTGAAGAGGAGAGAGAGACAGGGTTGAGCAAATGTCTAAACCATAGTCAGGTCACCGACTAGCTAACCGACTTATTTAATGTAGTCACATGCAGGAGACAGCTGTACACTAGCTGTCATGTCGGTAGTACATAAAGACAGTCACACACTACACGGGGAGCTTGACTTCTAAGCTTGACTTCTAACACTCCCCCTCAAGCTCAAGATAGCATCTGCACACCAAGTAGCTGTCTAAAACCACAAAACTTATCTTTACCCAGAGACTTGGTAAAGATATCTGCTACCTGCTCATCAGTCCTCACATGCATAAGATCAACCTTTCCTGCAAGGACCATCTCACGAATAAAGTGGTAGTGTATCTCTATGTGTTTTGTCCTGGCATGGTAAACTGGATTCATGGCCAGGAGTACACTACTCAGATTATCACATAACAGTTTCACTGGAGCATCAACCTGAATATCCAAGTCAGCCATAAGCTTGAGCAGCCAAGCAATCTCACATGCTGCCAATGCAGCCCCCCTGTATTCTGCCTCAGTACTAGATAAAGCAACCGTAGGCTACTTCTTGTTGCTCCAACTGATCATGCCGCTACCAAAGCCAAAGGCATAGCCACTCGTAGATCGTCTGTCAGTTGAGCATCCTGCCCAATCTGCATCTATGTATCCAATCAGTGTCAAGGGCTTATCTCTGACATAGAACAGCCCATAGTCTACAGTGGACTTAACATACCTCATGATGCGTCTAACTGCATCCAAGTGCAGCTTTTTCTCGGCTTATCAGCCCTACTGCATAGCTCAAGTCAGGCCTAGTGATGGTCAAGTAAATCAGACTGCCGACCATCTGCCTATACATAGTCACATCTTCTACTTCAGCCCCAGTGTTCATGTCTAGCTTTACATTCTGGTCCAGAGGTGTATCCAGTGGTTTGCATTCAGCCATGCCATACTTCTTAAGCATTTCCATGGCATAGTGCTTCTACATCAGCCATAAGCCATTTTCAGCTGGTACAACCTCAATACCCAAGAAATACTTCAGATCTCCCAGATCTTTCATGTCAAATTCATATTTCAGCATCTTCATAGCATGCTGAATTCCCATGTCATCATCTCCAGTGATTATCAGGTCATCAACATATATGACCAGCACTACCAAGCCATTGTCAGTCTTCTTTGTAAACACGCTGTGATCAGCCCTGCCAACAACAAATCCAAGACTCTGCAAGTAACTGATGATCCTAGCATGCCAGGCTCTCGGAGCCTGCTTCAGCCCATACAGTGCCTTTTTCAGCCTGCACACATAATGCTGAAAATCAGGGTGCTCATACCCTTCCGGCTGAACCATGTATACATCCTCTGCTAAATCACCGTTGAGGAATGCATTCTTAACATCCATCTGCTGCAATTTCCAGCCTTTTGCAGCAGCCAAGGCAATAACAGTTCGTATGGTTGCTATTTTTGCAACCGGGCTAAATGTTTCATCATAATCCAAGCCATACTGCTGAGCATATCCTTTAGCGACCAGCCTTGCTTTGTACCTTTCCACACTGCCATCAGACTTATATTTGATTTTATAAACCCATTTGCATCCAACATGCTTTTTCCCTTCAGGCAGTGGTACCAAATCCCAAGTCTGATTTTCAGCCAAGGCTTTCATCTCTTCGTCCATAGCCATGCACCAATTTTCATCCTTTGCTGCTTCAACATAAGTACCTGGTTCTTTGAGCTCCATCACTTTTGTCATGTAGGCATAATGCTTTGCAGAATAACCAGAGTACGTCAACCTGTCAACAGGGTATCTGACCCTCTGCGATCGTCTAGGCTGTGGTGCACTGCTCGATTCCCCTCTCTCATGAGGCAGAATATACCTGTTCTGCCTCGTACCAAGCGTATAGACAGTCGGAATGCCAAGTTCACTGTCTAACGTATCAGCAGACTCATATCCAGAAGTCATTCTGCCAGGTGCCATCATACCATCCTCAGTAGCTTTCTCTTTTTCTTTGCTGTCCAAGACATCATAATATCTCCCCCTCACTGACATACCAGTGTCAGTGGACGATGAGTGTCGCAATCTCCCTGTCCATGGGGATACTGTCTGCTGACTACTAGGTCCTGTCATATCAGTGTTCTGCTGCAACTCAACTGTAGATACATGAGTGGAAGGCATATCCAATGGCACTGCAACTGGTGATACATACCATGAGCCCAACTCATCAAAGATGACATCCCTACTTACCAAAGTCTCCCTGATAGAGGGATCATAACATTTGTATGCCTTCTTCTCCTGAGAGTATCCAATGAACACACTCTTATGCGCTTTGGGATCCAGCTTTTTCCTTTTCTCATCTCGAATGTGCACATAAGCAAGACAGCCAAAGACCTTCATGTGTCTTACATCCGGCTTATAGCCATAGAGCCTCTCAAACGGTGTCATGTCATGAATGCCTGCAGTGGGAGTCCTGTTCAGAATATATGGGGCTGTCACAACAGCCTCTACCCAATAGTAAAGCGGCATATGCTTCTCATTCATCATGGCCCTAGTAGCTTCCATCAGAACCCTGTTCTTCCTTTCAGCTACTCCGTTTTGCTGCAGAGTGTAGCTGCAGGTTAGCTGCCTACGAATGCCATTTTCAGCCAAAAATCAGCAAATTCATTGGAGACATACTCCCCACCGCTATCAGATCTCAAGCAAGAGATGTAACATTCAAATTCCTTCTCAACCTGTGCTTTAAATTTTTGAAAAACAGCAAAGACCTCATCTTTTGTTTTCAATATGTAAAGCCAGGTATATCAACTGTAGTCATCAATGAAAGATACATAGTATCTGGAACCCCCCATAGATGCATTATGAGCTGGTCCCCAAACATCAGAGTGCACTAACTGCAGTGGTCGTGTACTCTGTCTTACATGCCTGACAAACGGCAATCGTGACTGCTTACCAAACTGGCAAGCCTCGCATACATGACCAATATCTGAATATTGGAATCTAGGTAACCCTGTTACCAGCTGCTTCTTCTGCATGGTCTGCAGCCTCTGCAAATTGACATGCCCCACTCTCTTGTGCCAAATCTCTAAGTCCTTGATAGTGCCAGAACCCTGGGCAAACATGGCGGAATTCAGCTCTGGCAGTGTAGCATCAAGAGTGAACATTCTTCCATTTCTGTGGCCTTTCGCGATCAACTTGCATCCATTGCCAAACTCTTCAATAAAGCATCAATGCTTATTGAAGCGAACCTGCAAGTTCTGCTCTGTCATCTGGCCCACAGACAATAGGTTCTTCGTAATCGAAGGGACATGCAAAACATCATGAAGATTCTTCTTCCTGCCATCATGTACAACCAGAGGCACTTTCCCCTTGTGCTCTATGCTATGCTGCGTATCATCTCCTGTGCAAACATAGCCATGCTTATCTGCAACCATCTCAGTGAACCAGTCACCATGTGGGGTCATATGGTTTGATGCCCCTGAATCAATATACCATACTACATCATTAGATGATTTTGCAGCAGCCTTATCCTTGACATATTGCATGGCAAACAGCCTGTCACCAAACTCATCTGCCTGACTGGACGTGGCAGAATGCCCATGCTGCTTACCCTTCTGATTCCCCTGCTTTTTCCAGCAGTCTTTTGCAATATGCCCATATTTCCCACAGTAATGACAATCCTTGTCGTTATTCGGATTGTTTGACTGACGCTGCTGCTGCCATGAGCCTCTGCCACGGGAGTTAGATCTCCCCCTGCCTCTGAAGTTTCCACCACCTCTGGCATTTTACGACTGCTGATTGCTATTGTTAAAGGATGCATTTTGCTGGCTTCCTCTGCCAGATCCAAAACCCCTGCCACGGCTGCCACGACCGCGCTGGTTCGAGTAAAAAACTGCATCCTTATTCTTGGAGCTGCTTGACCCTGTAGCCAAGCCAAACTTCACCTCTTCATGAATCAACAATGCAACCAGCTTGTTAAAGTCGGGCATTTCAGCCCTCACAGACACGGATGTGTCAAATGACTTGTATTCTGGACCCAAGCCATTCAAAGTCATTGCAACCATATCTGCATCTTCAACCTGTGAACCAACAGATGCGAGCTGATCTGCTAAGGTTTTAATCTCCGTGACATAGTCCTGTATGGATCTGTTCTTCCTCTCTATGTTGTTGAATTTTTGCTTCAGTTGTATCTTTCTGGCACTCGTAGTTGTGCCATAGTATCTGACCAATATGTTCCATGCATCTGTCGGACTCTTACAGTTCATAATCTGCATCACCATAGCATCTGAGATACATAATGAGAGCCAGTGTAGCACTCTACGAGCTCTTTCTGTCCAAGCTCGATGCGCTCGTCTTTGATCAGCTGTGAGGTTCCTATCTGCTACCTCTGGTTCAGCTTCAACACCTGTCACTAGGTCCCAGTACCCTTTGCCTATCAGAAATTTCTCCATGCGGAACTTCCATATCGCATAATTATTGCTGTCAAGCTTCTCCCCCACAATTTGGGTTATATTATCAGTTCTATCTGCATTTGCCATGTCGTAGACACTGCCTGACTACCTGTAAGCCAATGACAACCTGACTACCTTCAGCCCGTAAGACTTTATGATGGTTTTTCTGCAATTAATTGCAGGAAAAAAACCAGTAAATTTCAGTCAAATATCAGCCCAAACAAAGTCACAATCGGTTGATCCAACTCATAAAGACAACTGCCAATACATATGCCTGATGTTCGGTTTAGATTTAACTCCCGCAGATCCACTGCCAGGGTCCAAAAGCATGCAGTCCAAACGTGTAAACTGCAATTACAACAGCCTTTCCAAAGTCAACCTCCACCTGGATACATGTAATGCATGTTCCAAAGCTGCTTAGTTGACTGCTGGTACATATGCCACTTCAGACATAAGCATAGAGACATCAGCCAGTGTATTCTTAACAAGTACCAATGCCAACAGTTTATGTAAAAATTGCAGTCAATAAACCAGCATAACCCGCTTCAACTAGCTCAAAAAAGTCCTTAAATCAGACCATACATTTGCTTCAGTATGTCACCGTCAGTACATGACTATGTAGTGACAATACCCTATCTACATCTGACAAGCAAGTCAAACAAACTGTTTGCAATTTATATTCATCCCAAGAAGACAAGATTTCTTTTATTTCAGCTGCAAACTTCCAGTATTCAGTGGCATTTGATGCTCCTCTCAACCCAAGACAATTCTAACATGCATATGATAGCATATATGTCTTTCAGATGTCTGCATCTGTCACTCTGTGCTTCAGTAGAAAGCAAAATGCTTACTGCCCACAATCCAAGACAGTTTCCAGCCAAAAAAGAAGCTTCAGATCTATGTATTTCAGCCACCAAACTCAGCTTGCAATTGATCAAGACAAGTACACGTAGCCTCCAGCATGTACCTATACTTCACAGGTGCTTCTGGGCATACTCAAGAGCTTCCAATGCTCTTCAAAGTGTTGTAGACTCCATGTATGCTGTGTATACAGCAGTGCAGACAATTTACACCGTTCTGCCCACTCTATTTCAGCTCATATCAGAGCTCAACCACAAGTACTTACTCCATGTACTTCACAAAGACCTTTTTCAGTAAGCATACATGCTTCTCATGACCCATTTATGGTCACCATTGAGTGTAGTAGATAGTGCAGGCCTTCAGCCCAAACACGTGCAATCACGCTGGTTGCAGACCCCTGTTTTCAATTCTTGCTGATGAAGATGATGATGAAAATCTTATTTTGAGGTACTACACATGTATGATTTTCAACCCTTTTCATCCTTGCAGTTTTAAGTCCACCCAGTTGTAAGGCTATGTGGCATTTATAAACACATAGATCATTTTTGTCAATTGGTTTGTACTTAATTGGCCATTTGTAAAGGACTAGACACTGCCATTTCCTAGGTCAATTGATAAGACATTCTTATTACGGCCATGGCTTATGCCTATGTTTAGCCTCAAATCCATAAGTTTCATGGAAAAGACCTTCATCCTTGGCAGGTCTTGATGAAGTATAAAATGATGGAATGGGGCTACTGGCCCTTCATCAAAGGGACCAAGGTTATTCATCCATCAAACCCACTTGATGTATAGCACAACTGGCCTCCGTTCAAGCTAAAATTCATGGACAAAGATGCCATTGCCATCCTCTTGAAGGCTGTAAAGAAGGTTTTTCCAACCCTTATAACTATCCTTACCAATATCTCTAATCCAACTTTGGAAAGCACCATCTAGTCCTACTTAGATGAGGAGAAAAGAAACCAAGGATCTACTTCAACAACCCATGAGCAACTCCTGGTTCATACTGTCTCAACCAAATGCACCTTTTGCAATAAGAAGGGACATCTTGTCAGTAATTGTTGGGAAAAATATCCCAACAAAATGAAGTGCAACAAATGTAAGAAGACAGGGCAAATTACCAATAAATGTCCTACCACCCCTGAAGTGCCCAAAGAATTGGAGGCCAACTTTGTCTCAAAAACATCTGAAGATCGTCTATTCTAAACACTATAAATACTCTAGTTATAAGCACCCTTGTAGCTTGATTTATAAAGGCATCCCATTTTGTTTGAGGGGGGGGCCTTAACATGCCTTGTAGTCCAATGCCTCTCTGGCATTGAGGGGGGTGTTGAGAGATAGGCATGTGAACCCTATGTGTGCAAGGGTGGATAAGGGTAGCTGGGTATAAATGAACTAGAAGGCAGGGGGAAACCCTAACCCTAGCCATCTAGAGGCTATATAAACTGCCTAAAGGTCACTCTCACAGTTGAGGGGAGTGTACTAGTTCTACTTTTGAACAACGCACTAAGCAAGATCTTCTTCTTGTACTTGAGCTCTCTCTCTCTCCCTCTTGTGTACGCTCTCATGCTTCCACTCTGATATTTCAATGACTTCCTGTATTGAGAAGGTTGACATGTCCTCTTGCGTGCTTGTTACCCTTGGGTCATTTAGAGATTTCTCCACAATGGCAGTTAGTATATTGCCTAAAGCCACCATGGTAGCTCTTCTTATAGCTTTTTCTCTACTGACTCCACAGCCTTCATAAGTAACTTAGCCTTGTGTGAGCTGACACCTACTTGTATCAAGTCTTGGCAGTGGCAAGTACATTTTGCTTCGTTGATTGGGGGGTGTATTGACTCACTGGCATATGTTTGTATGGCATGCTTGGGTGTTGGTTCATGATTATCGACTGTCATATACCTATGCTATGTCCGCATGATATGAGCTTTCGACTTAGCAGTATTTGATTGACTTGGGATCCACTTTTGGCATTGTGAGCTCTCATTTTCACAAGTCTAAAATTTATTATAGCAAAGCATTTATGTATGGACTGTTGACATGGAATTTTCATGCTGAATTATCCTGGTTTGATGTACTTTTGATAGTACTTGGTGGGCAACATCATTAAATGCTCGTTTCTCACCATTTTGCCTTGGTTTTGGTGTTTTTTGGGTCATTTTCTACAGTTTACAGCAAGCAGTTTTGAACTGCCTATCTGCACTATTTTAGCTTGCAGTATGGCATCTTCTTCCACTACCAGTGCTATCTTCAACATCATTAAGCTTGATAGTACAAATTATACCTATTAGAAAGCGAAGTTTGGCAGGTATTGGTGTAGAAATCATGGATAAAGCCACCAAGGTTGAGTGGAGAGCATCCTAAAACTATGATTAATGATGAATGGATGGAGCTTGATGAGTCATACAAGTCCACCCTCATCTTGTCTCTCACTGAACAAGTGCATTACAATGTGGTTGAGGAAGCACAAAGTGCTTGGCAGCTTTGGGATAAGATCAAGAACCTTTATGACAAGCAAAGTCCTGCAAGTCAAATGTATTGGCTGAAATAGCTTATGGATCTCTGCATGAAAGAGAATTTGACCATGTCAGCTCATCTGAGCCAGTTTCATACTATTCTTAAGAACTTGGTTTTGCAGGGCATTGATTTCAAAGAGGATGTCACTCCTTGTTCTTTCTTGGAACTCTTAATGAGCCTTGGGATGTATTCCGCACTACCTTATGTGCTTCTGCCACTACTCTGAAGCTATTTGATGTTGAGAGCTCTCTTCTATAGGAAGAGATAAACCATAAGAATTTGGATGCCTCTCATGTGTCTCATGCTTTGACAGTTAGAGGCCAACATGATGGAAATGCAAAGAATGACAGTGGTAATGGCCATGGACAGGATTCACAAAAATCTCGATCCAAGTTGTGTGCAAGTCACTTAATAAGTCTCATGGGAGAAATGCAAATCTAACTTGTCATCATTGTGGGAAGAAAGGCCAAATAAGGCGACTATGTCATGAATTGCACAATGAAAGGCACAAAGACAAGGGGAAAGAGAAAGTGCAAGAAAAGTCTTCTGATCACAGCATAGCACCTGCTAAGTCAAGTGTTAAAATTGAAGAGATCAATGTTATGCCACCTGAGGATGGTGATGGGGATTATATCCTTGCAGCAGCTTCATCTAGTGCTTTGCATATGTCAGAGATATACTCTATGTATGCATAGTGTTGGCTCTTGGACTTAGGGGCATCGTTTCATGTGACACCTTGTTGAGAGTGGGTATTCATACTGTTCTGTTTTGGGTTCTCTATGCTTGGGTGATGACAGGTCTCTTAAGATTGTCAGCATTGGTGATGTTAGGCTACAATTTTCTTCTGGCAGAGCTGTTTTGTTATGCACGAATGTACGTCATGTACCTACATTGACACGCAGTCTCATATCGGCTGGACAGCTTGATGATGCAGGATATCATGTATCTTTTGGAAACTCTATATGGAAGGTTACTCATGGTAGGCTTGTGCTTGCGAGAGGTGCTAAGGCTAGCAGCCTCTACCCCTTAGTTGTTTTTGGATATACAATTGATCACACTTTTTTTGTGGGGTCTTTACCTCATGTATCTCTTTGGCATGCCTGTTTGGGGCACATGTCCATTAAGGGAATGAAAATTCTTTCTAGTTTGCAGTACTTACAACCCCTTGACTATTCTCATTTTGATTCTTGTAATCATTGTCTTTATGGCAAGAAAACTAGGTCTATGCATAAGAAGTCTCGTTTGTAACGCATGAGTGAGCCCTTGGCTTTGGTGCATTTTGATGTCATGCCCTTTCAATATTTGCATGGTATGAAGTATTTTGTTACCTTCATAGATGATTTTTCACGTAAGGTATGGGCTTATCCCATAAAGTAGAAGTCTGATGTCTTGGCAATTTTTCAGACACGGCTTGCTTTGACAAAAAACGAGTTTGGGCATAGGCTGAAATGCCTTAGGACAGATAATGGGGGTGAATATGTATCATGTGCTTTTGAGCAGTTATGTGATGAGAGGGGTATTAAGCATCAGTTGACCGCTCCTTATACCCCTCCCCAAAATGGTATGGCTTAGTAGATGAATAGGACCATCCAGGAAAGGGTTCGTAGTCATGCAGGTCTACCCTAGCACTTTTGGGTTGAGGTAGTTATGACTACCGTGCATATCATTAATATATCATCCTGTAGTACCATTGATTTTCAGGTTGCAGAGGAGGTATGGACAGGAAAGCCTCCCTATTAAGCACATTTACCTGTCTTTGGATGTGAGGCATTTTGCCATGTGCCCAAGGACAAGCATAACAAGTTGGATCTTAAGAGTGTTAAATGAATATTCCTTGGTTATGGAGATGCAGGAGAGATGGGTTACCATCTATGGGATCCGCAAGCGCGGAAAGTCAACAGCATCCATGATGTAGTCTTCCATGAAGACAAGATGCATAGACAGCCTGAGAGAGTCATGGAGATACATAGGGTTACATTTCAGGAGGAGCTGCATGCTCCCGTACAGCTAGTTGGACAGCCTTTATTAGTAGCATATGCTCATGGCCAGGGTGTTGGACAGAATGTTGGGCAAGCAGTAGAGTTTGTAGTGTGGTGTTCTACTACAGATAGATGCCCACCTGACATATTTGAGGCCTCCATGCACTATGTCTTGGTTACAGATGCAGGAGAGCCTCTCACCTATAATGAGGCAATACGCAGTGATAGTCACTCTTGGGAGAGGGATATGCAGTCTAAGATAGACTCCTTGCATAAGGATATCACTTGAGATTTGGTTTCCTTGCATGCTTGCAAGAAGGCTCTACCATGACAGTGGGTGTACAAGCTGAAAAGTACCCCTGGACACCCCAAGCCAGCATATAAGGCTAGATTAGTAGCAAAGGGTTTTAAGTAGGAGCATGGTGTTGACTTTGATGAGTTCTTATCTCCTGTGGTTAAGATGACCACCCTACACTTAGTCTTGGCTTTTGGTTGCACATCTTAACTTAGACTTGTACCAGATGCATGTCAAGATGGCTTTTTTACATAGAGACTTGTATGATGAGATTTACATGGAGCAGCCTAAGGGCTTTGCAGAGCTTGGCAGGGAGCGCCTAGTGTGGAAGTTGAAGAAAAGTCTTTATGGCTTGAAATAGGCACCTAGGGAATGGTATCATAAGTTTGATGCCTTTATGCAGTCAACGGGCTACAATCATAGTGCTATGGATCCATGCTTATACACGAAGAAAGCCTGTGATGGATCTTTGCTTATTTTGGTACTCTATGTGGATGATATGCTATTAGTAGGGAAAGCTCATGATAAGCTAGATGCTCTTAAGGCTCGGCTCAAGAAAAGCTTTGAGATGAAGGATCTAGGACACAGACCTCTCACATACTTCGTATGCACATTAGACGTGATAGGCATCAAGGACTCCTCTACTTGTCACAAAGGGAGTACATTGATAAAGTCCTTGAGCGCTTTCACATGCAGGACGTGAAGCATATTGGTTGTCCATTTCCTTCTAATGTGAAGGCATCACAGGCCAATTGTCCGCAGATAGATGAACAAAGGGCCGAGATGGCCAAGCTTCCCTATGCATCCACTGTGGGCAGTCTTTGGGTATGCCATGATAGCCACTCATCCAGATATTGCCTTTGCAGTTGGTGTTGTGGCAGGCTAGATGGCTACATCTGGCAAGAACCATTGGGATGCCGTGAAGGGTATCATGAGGTACATGAAGGGCATTGCAAATATATGCATATGCTATGGCAGGCAGGATACAGGAGTTGTGGGGTACACTAACTCTTTTATGCAGTACCTGCAGATATTAGGAAGTCCACTTTTGACTATGTGTTCACCTATGTTGGAGGTGTTGTCTCTTGGATGTACAGGGTGCAAAAGTGTACCCTCTTTCCACCACTGAGGCCAAGTATGTTGCAGCCATTGAGGCTTGCAAGGAGGCCATATGGTTAGGCCGTTTGGTTCATGACCTTGGTATTGATGCTATCCCTACACTGCATTCCAATTCTACGAGTGCTATTCAGTTAGCCAAGAATCCTAGCCAAGAATCCAGTCTTCCATGGGAAGACGAAACACATTGAGGTGAGGTATCACTTCATACGTGGGGTCATTGAGGACAAGTTTGTTGAGCTTGTCAAGATCTCGACTCACTAGAAAACCCCCAAAACCACCACCACCCTCAACCTCCACCCATAGGTATTGATGAGCCCTACACTCACATATCCTCCCCCAAATAACAATCGAGCAGTCATTTACAACTATACCTTTCTACAACACACCGAGATCTTGTCACGAGAGTTGTATTATTGTGGCCCACATGGTTAGAAGGAGAATTTGATTGGCTATCACTACTCTCCCTACTAATGAAAGCCTCACAAAGCTCCAATAAAAGAGATTTTTTCAGATGCTCAGAAGAGGTGATGCCATGCCAATTGTTTCTCTAAAGTAATGTCAATCCGCACATGGCATCTAAGATATCTCACCACAATCTTGTGGGAAACCCATGCAAAATCCTTGTGGAATCACCATTCATGCTACCTAATGTTGCCTACTTGGAATTCATAGGACTCGTGCCAATTAGTTAGGACACCTACTTTCTTGCAAAATATCCTACTTTCCTGCAAAATATATCTGTGGTTGTTACAAATGCTCAAGGACGTCATGGCCTCTACAACATGTAGGAACAAAAAGGGGGCTAGTGGATAGCCCTATATCACACATCTTTGAATGCTAAATTTCTCCCCTCTAGCCCAATTGGTCATAAATTGGTTGTGTACTAAGGAATAAAGATCCACTACACCCTTGACCAACTGCAATAGGAATCCCATCTTAACATCATGCCTTGCAAGAACGTCCAATCCATAGAGTCATATGCCTTCTCAAAGTCTAAAAGAAGCATAATGAAGTTCTAGTTCCTAGAATAAACAAGACTGGTGAGCTCCCAAAAGGTGAATATATTTTTTGAGATGGTGCACTTTCGAACTAAACTTGTTTGGGTGGGGTTAGTAATATCAACATTAACAAATTTAGTCTTAGACCAATCACCTATGCAAAGATCTTGTAGGCATTTCCAAACAAAATGATTAGCCTCCACTATGCAATGCCCAATCAATCCCTCAAAAAGTCTCTTTGGCATAACCCTGCATACCATAATATTCTAGAAAGCTAAGGTGAGGCCTACATTGATAAACTGCTAAAGGGTTGGAATGAACTTTTCTAGTCCATCTTCTCCTAAAAACTTGCTTGAGGACAATGCCAACAATGTCTTCTCCCTGTCCATAAAGAGGACCCAACAAATTCTTTCTCATCCTATGTGACCACCCTCCTAGTGCTTTGTCATACTATCTCTCTCTATCTCTCTCATAGCCTAGAGGTCTCTGGTTGTAGATCCTAGCAAAGGTTATGGTGTGGGAAAATCTATGGTAACCATGTCTCTGGATTGAATTCAACAAGAAGCTCTTGCATGAAACCTATATTCTAACATTGCTCCCTTCATGGCATATATCTCTGATTTAGCAATACACATCCTCCCAGTCAACCATCAAAGCGAGCAAGGTCTAGGCTAGGCACTGGTGGCAACATCAATCCACAACTTGGGGAGCAACTTCACATTGAGGATCTTTCCTTCCCTCCAGAAGTATTGTATTGAGATATTTCATTTTGTAGCATGACTAAATTCACCCCTATATTTTCTCCCATGGATCCAAGCTACAAGGTTAAGCTTAATCATCATTCTGAGCTAATTGGCGCTGCCAATACTAGTAATTAGCTTGTCTCTTCTTTACCTAGCCAATATTGTGGATGCCTCCTTTCCGATGAGCATCTTGAGGCAGTTCTCCACCTCTACTAGGCACTCATTGGCAAGCAAGCACATGAGTGCTTGGTGGCTATCTCAAAAATACTTCATCCCTTGCATCCACTACAATGGCATTACTTCGTACACCTACCCAACGGCATTTTAGGGCTTGCATCCCTTTTGTATTTTATGGTTTGTGCCCCTATGAATTAGATTTTGTATCACTTTTTCATTTTAGGGTTTCCATTGCTATGAATTTATGCTTGATGAAGTTGTCATGGTAAGCCTTTCCCAAAGCCTGTGTGGCTTCCATACACTATAAGGCCATCTGACGAGTCTCATCCAAACATTCCAAGTGAAGGAATGGTGATGTGGGGACTCATTATCTTAGAGTTTCTCTTTGATAGCTACTCGTAAATAGCGTAGTTCTAGCTTGACAGGGAAGATAGCTTATTTGCCAGACACAAACAGGAAAGGTGTATATCTTGTAGTAGTCTTATGGGAGGTTTTGTATGCCCAGAGGGCCTCTATAAGGCGATTGTCCCAGTCATGGCAATGTGTAGCAATCATCCTTGTTAGGATAGAATAGATGATGCGGTTGATAACTCCGACTTGGCCATTGGCTCTGGGGTGGTAGAGTGTGGACTTGCAATGGTGGCAAAACTTGTAAAGCTCTGTAAGCTCTTCCATGATCTTATTCAAAAATTGAGTGTCTCTACCACTTACTAGCTTTAAGAGATACTCATAGATGGTCAATCAACTCAGTCAGTGTCTAGTTTCTTTTCCGATCAGTGACCTTATGGCTTGTATAGTAGATGGCCTAATCCAACTTGTAGAAGCCTTTCTAGCATAAGATTGTACTTAAGCCTTCAATAGATGCATCAATCTACATATGAAACTCATTCATCCAATCAGGAGGTTGTAGAATGGGTGTCTCAATCAGATATACTGCTTCAAAGTGTTGAAAGCTTCTTCACAATTAGATACTGCTTCAGAGTGTTGAAAGCTTCTAGATACTACTTCAGAGTATTGAAAGCTTCTTCACAATCATCTGTCCAAATGAACTCTACATATTTCCTTAGAAGCTTTTGCAGGGCGGTCCTTCATGGCCAAGAAATCCCCTCAATTGTTTGAGTTTAATTAATGCTGTTAGAGCTTCATTCTTCTTAATCTTGGTAGAGTTTGTTGCTATCCCTTCTGTGGAGACAATGTGGCCCAACAGAGCACCTAAAGAGACTCCAAACATACATTAGTTGGGGTTGAGGGAGATTCCATATGTAACGTGCCACCTATCGGCTGTCCAGGCACGCTTTTAGCTGTCCATTGAGAGATGAATCTAAGCGACACTGCCCGGAACTCCCATGGAATGTTATACGGTTTGTCACCAAGGGTTTCTCGTGTTTGCCTCGCAACGCAGCATTCGTGGCCCCACTGGGATCGACCTGAAATTAGGGTTCCTAGGGGACAAGGTCTCCTCACAGTATTCTAGCATCGGGATTTGGATATCCTACTTTACGCAGAGATAACCAAGCCGAAGCAGACCCATGCCGCACTTAGTTCAAAGAGACTAGGAAACGAGAGGGATGTGCCACTCAACCTCTCTGCCTGTAGGGCATAGTCCCATTCCGGTCCCCTAAAACGGCATGAATCAGGTTCTAGCCTAACAATACCTAAAGGTCATACGACTGTAGAACCTTGTGAGAAGCCTCCCAATCCTCTAGGACCACCCTTCTATAGGACGGACCCGTCGGGGATTTTGCCCACTCGCTTCCCTTATTAGGCATTCTTTAGTTATCTAGTTAGGTCCTACCACATTTATGTGTGACATTTAAAATGAGCTTATTTAATTAAGCCTTTTAAGGAACAGGGATCATTCACGTAACTTATGGCACTGACACGAAAACAATTCAGACAGGTTCCTTGGAAGTAAACTTTATATTAGCAATTTAACTGAGATACAAGTCTTGTCCAAAAAGGACGATTCTTGCAATCCGTGAGGATGCGTCTTATTTCCTACAAGTTTTCACCCTTACACTAGTAATAGGGCCTCGAGAATCCATCTCGAGTCTCATAGATCATTTCAGTAGGACCCTAAGGCAGGGAATTTACAACCAAAGTCCCCCTTGGCATCTAAGCATCCTCCTACATTCAAACTAGCCGACAGAGAGACCTCTTCTGGTGGGTTCGGTTCACGTTCCCATCACGGTTATTTAGAACCCCCTTGGATAGAGTTGGTGGCTAGCTAGGGGTGGTTTGGTGTCCCCTCCATGTATTCAACTTGATTCATTTTTCCAATTTCTTTTGTGAGTTTGGGGTCATACAATCCTTTCATAGATGTTGTTCCTAAATTTACAAGCACAAACAATAATGAAGGTGAGTGCTCGCAACATCTACTAAGGTGGAGTTCCCATCTTTGAATGCTTAGCGTTCACCCTTCTTGGGTCTTTTTTGCCTTGGTGACAATTGCCATGACCTTCTAAGGGGTTTCTAAGTTTACCCTAGGGTTTCACTCCCTTAAGAATTCATAATAGAAGCTTTTGTTCATTCCTTGTGCAAGCCAAGAGCAACCTAAGTCCTTTGCAATCCTTTAGCATAGCCGCGAGCATTGAAGGACTCATGGTGATTGATCATTCTTCCTGGCGGATATGACACTCGAGTTTTCTTGTATTGTCATTGAGTTGTATCGTGGTTAAGAATGATACCCCCTAAAGGTATTATTGGGCTCATTGCGGCTAGCTGCTAGGATAGAGACCCATGAGCACATTTACTTAATACTAGGTCATCCTGTGATCTTAGCTTATTTTCAATTAACCCTAAATAAGTCAAATTAAACCCTAACCCTACTTATCATATAGGATTTTATTCTCTGAACTGTCTCTTGTAGTTAAGTTTAACCATTTACATGCACATCTTGAGTCTATCTTTTAGGATGAGCCCCTATCATGTAGTGCAAAATCGGAACTATCCATGATGCCGCACAAGCCCAGATGCAAGTCTTTCTTGAGTTGGCAATGCAATGTGGAGCTTCTATTCTTGGAAATTATTTTCAATGAACTCAAGTAAATCATAAATTGTGACTTATATTTTTCCTTGTGCGAGGTACATGAATTTGTCATGGCTAATGTAAGTGCAAGCCACATCTCTCTAATGGTTAATGGGATGCCATGGTCTTACACGGTCTTGCATATTATACATATTGGTAACCTAAGATGCACTTGAAAAAATTCATGCCTAATAATCAGTTAGTATTGCAACAACCCATAGATGGTCAATCAACTCGTGGCCTATCATGACCATCATGAACTAAATTCATACGCATCTACTTTTTCGATTATAAAAATCACATGATGAGAAAATATGACTACTTCCTATGATTACCATGCTCTATCATTCTGCTCATAGGACAAGTTACCGTAGCGGTACCTGGTTTTCGAGTGACGAATTGGCATTTATACCTGATAATCCATTTTTTAGTTCCTTTTACCTCTCAAGCATGCCAATGCTAGTGCATAAATATAATGCTCTATGAACAAAATCAATAAAATCCTTGATTTCAGTGTGCACCAATGCGTAATATTTTGTGCAAATTGTTTGTTCTATAACATGCCATAGTGCACTAAAACACAATTCTAAACATGATTTTATAATACAACCTAATTGGTGGTTAGCTATCATAGATTTTTGCATGAATACTTATCCCTACCTAATGTAGTTGATCTACGTTTTTAAAAGTTTCCTACCAGAGTAAGATTTATGGAATGCACCTGGTTACCAAGTGTCGCAATTCCTTGACCCGTAGCTCCATCAGTTGATGCAAGATTCAAGCTCGATTGGACCTTACTTCGCTTGGGAGGCATCATATAGTTCGGCCTTTCCTTCATGAATACATACACGGGCTACTAAGGAGTTGACTTCTCGTAGGAGAATGGCCATGGGAACCCTCTCAAAGAGGGGGGAGGAAGCTTGGAAGCTTCTAAGAAGTTTCCCCCTTTCTCTCTCTCCCTCTCTCTCTTTCCCTATTCCTTAGTGCCCTCTCTCTCTCTCTCTCTCTCTCTCTCTCTCTCATTCAATTTGACAGCAGAGGGAGGGAAAAAATGAGGTGCCCCTCTCTCCATCTAGGCGACCAGGTGGGCCACCGCCACATGTAGAATATGGTTGAGGGGGAGAGAAGGGATAGTGGTGTGCCCATCGTCCTTACCCATTGTCCTTATCAACATCCTTGTTAAAATACGCAGGATCTAGAGTATGGCTATGGTGGCTTGTAAGCATAGACTAAACTCATGATGACATTGACTGAAGACCACAACTGTTACCTAAGTGAATTAGGCTCCAAGATGGAAGCTTGGACTCATGAACACAATCTTGTGTAGGATTGACAAGTACAAGACTGATACTAACTGATAAAGAAAAGCATCATCATGTATTCATTCATCTATCAAAATTGGTAGTCAAGTACAATGCTTTATAGTTGTTAGATGGGTACCGTTTTCCCTTTTTGTGCATATGGGATTCCTACAGCCTGCATGTCTTCATCCCAAACTGCCTCATACAAAGAGGCTACATTAGGTGTGATTGCTAATATCTCAACAGTCCTCGACATCATCCCCACAATTGTAGATCCTTCATTGTGCTTGAAACCTCATTGCAG
The DNA here is from genome assembly GCF_053477565.2 of Lygodium microphyllum. NCBI lineage: Eukaryota > Viridiplantae > Streptophyta > Polypodiopsida > Schizaeales > Lygodiaceae > Lygodium > Lygodium microphyllum. The sequence continues at coordinate 30,485,476 of NC_141160.1, read as the reverse complement.
CCCCCCTTGTCACCTTGATATGCCGTCATCACGGTCGTCATTCCACTGCAGCTACCCCTCTGTCTGCCAGAGCTGGCAGCGTGGGTGGGGGGAGCATTAAAAAAATTGGTATGCAACTTCAATTCATTATGACAAATCTTTGGTTCAGAGGGTTTGAGGTTTTATGTTTGAAAGTAATTAATATGAATATTTTTATTTTTTGAATAAAAATAAAGAAAATTTAATAAGTTGAGATAGGAAAGGAATTTGTCAAATGTTTGAAAGGTGACTATAGTTTATTTTTTAGCTAGAGTATGTTATTAACAGTTTGGGGCTAATGGATATTATTAGAGGATACTTTCTTTGTGAAATGATATTCAAGGTAGAAATAGTAATTAGTGACTATTAAGTATTTTATAAGAGTATTATTAAAGTTTAAGGATGCATTACAAGTTTTATGATATATGTCTTCTCTAATTTGAATAGAGAGAAAATTGGACTTGGATTGTTGATAGTTTTAGTTCAAAATGGAAGAGTTAATGCATAAAATTATGAAATTTTGAGAGACTAAAATGGATATACTGAACTTAATTGAGGTTGGACTACATATATAAAATTAGGATGTCATTTATATGATCAGTTAATTTTGAGAGACTAAAATGGATATACTGAACTTAATTGGGGTTGGACTACATATATAAAATTAGGATGTCATTTATATGATCAGTTAGCTATTAATAAGACTTTTTTAGTCCACCTTTTATTATTAATTAGCATAGTGTCTTTATACATAGCCACTTTGCCTATTAATTTGGGGGTCTCTTAGGGGGGACCATCATTTTGGTGCATTTGTTGAGAGGGAAAAGCATGTTAATTGAGGAGAAAATGGGGTATTTTAAGCTATTTTTAGTAAATTAAACATCATAAAAAGGAATTAAATTATTAATGGAAAAGAACTTACATTTAGAAGGAACATCAACAAAAGGAAGATCTATAAGAACTTCCAATTATCTTATCTAAATGTATTCTAAAGTTTAACACCCTTGAAAGGGAACACATAACAATCCACCACAAGAATTGCAAGAGTAACATATGAAGAGTCTTTCTTGAGAGATCGACAAAAGCTATAGAGTCTAGGGTTATAATCCTACACCTATTTGACATGCTTGTAAAACTTTAAATAGTCTAAGACTTTGAAGACTTTGTTAGAAATCTAAAAGGATAGTGGAGGAGTTAGAGAGATTGAACATTGAGTTACAAAATACCTTGCAAGGTAGATTGGATTTGTAATTGAAAATCAAAAAAGTCACTGGAGAGACATCTTCTATTGGGATCGAGTTAGACTATGATTGGGAGAGGCAAGCACAAAGAGCTCTGAGGGAACAAGTGGTACCGACAAGGGTAGCTCAAAGAAGGGGTCAATTGTGAGTGAGAAAAAAGATGAAGATATAAAAGAAGAGGGTCAAAATAATGATGATTTTGTGGGTTCTAATAATGTTTCCACTAAAAGTGTGGGACATTGGATAGAGGAAAATTCCACTGATCATACAAAGAGTATAACAACATGGATACCCTTACAAAATACTGGGGTTATTTGCTAACCAAAAAGAGGGTTACAATCTTTGAAGCTTCAGAGGAAGTACTAAAAGTGTTATATATGACTATGAGAGCAACTGTGGGACTTACAAATTTTACACTGTATTTTGGTCTCTAGGATGACGATACCAATATGCATGTCCAGTAGTTTAAAGTGACATACATAGTAAATGAGATTATTAATTATGATAAAAAACTTCACATATTCCCAACAAATTTGAAGGATGAAGCAACTTGTGTTATGGGAATCTTCCTGTTGCCACAAGGGCGACTTATGTAGTGTTAAGAGAGGCATTCTTAACTAAGTTTAGGTGGCAAGGGTCAGAGGACCGTTTAGCATTAGAGCTTCACTATCTAAGACAAAACCTAGGAGAAATCATGAAACATTACATTGAGAAGATGGAGGCACTAATTAGGAAGATGGGACAAATTTCCCCTTCCAAGGATATGGAAAAACCAAAAATTCATTAAGGGATTGCAAGAAATTACTAGGGAACATGTAAGTCTTAAGTGGCCAATAAATTTGGCAAATGCAAAGATAGAAACACGATGGTGGAAGGAAGTTCAATTAGGACAATTGAGGAGGAAGGGGTTATACATTAACCCTATATTAGTTCCATCAAGTATGTCACCATCCATGGCAACTAGCACACCATATCTAGGAGCTCCAGTAGCTCCTCATGCTACGTACATGACAACTGTAGGTGTGGCACCATCATAAATTCCTGGACTCAAGATAAAATCCATATCTAGTACCCCCTATATATCCACCACCATCAATAGTCACTACATCCACATGACAATGAAGTTTAGATGATTTTATGATGGGAAATCTAATAGCAAAATTGTTGGTAGATATGAAGAAAGAGATTTTAGCTAACATAAACCTCAATGTGAAGGGAGTTTATAGTGTTAGCTAGCATGCTAGTACAATGTGACCAACCTGAGTATCTGGTCAAAGGAATCCCACACCACCAGGGTCTGATACCTCGTGCAAGAAATGTCATGGTTTCGATCATTTAGCAATACAATACCCCACATTGAGTAGAGTGGTTCTTGATCAATCGAGGACTTCGTTTTGCGGGTATTGCTTAAGAAACAATCATGTGAAGGAACAATGCTGTGTTAAGCAAACTCATCTATGATAATAAGCAATCCAAATGCAAACAAATTATGATTATATGGATAGTCAAAACGTGACTTATCTTATAGAACCTTCTAACATGCCATTTATGCTAAGAGGTATGCCAACCCAAGGGGCACCTCCCATGCTAAGGAATCTAGAACAGGGAGGATATTCTGAAAATGAGAGGACACTCTCACCATATAGAAACCCTAAATCTAAAAGGAATAATAACACAAGAATAAGTGTAGTTTGATGGAGGTGTGAGAAACCTAGACACGTGGCTAGATTTTTCCCAAATGAGAAAATAGAAAGGATTATATCCCTTTGTGTGCCAAGTGTAGTTGTGAAGCCCATTGTGAAAAAGATTATTTAGGGGAAGGTACACCTTCACAAAACCAAGATAAGGGTAAATGTATTACTAATTTGACAACAAACTTAGTAGAAATTGTAGAGAACTTGGAGGCAAGACCAATTAACATCATATTAGAGAATTTGTGAATCTCTTGAGTCGCACTTTAAAATAAGAGGTAAAGATTTAATCATGTGGCCAAATATTAACTATATTGGGAATTCCCAAACTATACGAGAATTCCCAAATTTGCTAATATAGTATTAATTAAGAAAAAACATGTCAACTTTAACTAAGATGTAATGCTTGGGGCAATCACATGTTCACAATCAAATCCAACAATTATTTTAGAGAAGAAACAAGGTCGAGAGCTAAATGAACCTAATAATGTCAAGATTGGGACTCCAAAGCAGGAGAGACTCTTACCAAAACACTCAAAAGATCATGATATAGAAATGAAGCACATGATATTTGGGGCTCAGCTAGATGGTGAAGTACGAATGAATTTAATGAAAAAAGAAACAATGCTTAAACTTGGATTGGGTAATAAAAGGAGATTACAAGTATTGTTTTATGTTAAGTTGATCAAAGAAAATTGACACCCTTAGGTCTCTTACATCACATTGCAACTGTGATTATAGGGTTGGACTTTAGCATTAAATTTTTAGTGGTGTAACCTATTCAAGGAGCTATTTCATACCTAATTCTTTTAGGCAAACCTTGGTTGTTACAATCCTAATGTGATCAAAGCTAGCACAAGGGAATCATAATAATAGGACCCAGGCATCATAGAGTGCAGCTGAGGGTTGTGACCAAAGAGTTCTTACATGAACCCATGGAAGAGCGTATAGATACTAATCAGTCAGACGCACTTGGGATGGAGGATGAGTCCAATGAGAGCTCAGAGACTAAGCAAAACTGTGCTTGGTTATATAGGGATTTGCATCATCAAGCCTCATTAGATGGAGATAAGACAACAATCAATATGGCGCACTAAAAGAATGTTACAAAACCCTTAGGAATGGGGGAGTACTATGTGCACCATTTTCAGAAGAAGACAGTGATAGGGATATAGCTAATTGGTTAAACACCTTTGATAGTGGCCTTTCCAATCTATAAGCAGTTTCCTTGGAATAGGAAAATGCTAGAGACGAATGGGAGATTACTAGTTTAGATGTTGAAGGCTTAGTGAGGGAGAATGCAAGACCAGATTAGTGGAATATAAGAGCAAGATTGTTGCAAGAACTTCTTTTTTGAGTTTAATTCTTGAGACAATATACAAGACTAAGAATCAAAAGGCGAAACAGAAGAGATGGATGATGAAATGTACAATAAAATTTTACCATTAGTTTCAAAGGTTAGTGCAGTAGAGCAACAGAGGATTCGGTTACTATAGCCATTCATTCAGAAATGGGAGAAATTTTGTTTTGATTTGATAACTATCTTCTTTTGTCAAGAAGCTTTACTTCCATTATTGGAAAGAGAGAATATGAGAACACCATAGTAATAGGGGTTGTAGGTCTTCCCAATTTCTATATTGTAGAAAAGATAAATATGATCCTTCTAATGGTGGGGTTGTCTCTTGCTACGTCACAATGATAGATTGGGAAGAGAAATGGGAGGACAAGTTTAGTTCTAGAAATGGAACCATGGAGATGCCTCTAACACAATATATCTTACTCATTGGACACGTTGGAGGATGCAATTTTACATAAGAAAGATGACAGAGTCTGTGACAATGATCTCATTCAGGTGTTTCTGGAAAAAATTAGTCAACTTCCAAGAGATTAGGCTATTGCAGAGTGCGAAGCATTAAAAAACAAGAAGTTAGCTCAATCTTTATAGTTATGCTATAGTGAGGAGATGACTCATTTGGAAGATATTGTAAGTCAAACTAAGGCCTTTGTCGAGCAAGTGTTATAAGAAAAGCAAAATATGGAAAGAGTACAATTTCAATTGATGGGACGATTGGCCTTGAGGGATGTGACAAGCAAGGTTTTATAAGTAGGAGCATGCTTAATATATGTTATTTATTCATCTTCAGGGAGAGAATGGGGAAGAGTTATAGTGCCTATCCGTACGAGGTCGGGGATAACAAATGTCCCTTCACTCTATCATCAACTATATCAAACAAATCAACCCAAATGAGAGTGTTTTTGAGATCTAGAATGGAAAATTCATCCTTGCAATGTAGTGATGAGTATGCTAAGAAAAAGGTCTTACCGCGTCCCACTAAGAAAGTTATGGATTTTACAATTTACAATGATGGGGTGGAACTAGCAACTAGCTGATCTCTTCTTTACCTAGCCACAATGTGGATGCCTCATTTTTTATGGGCATCTTGAGGTAGTTCTCCACTTCTACTAGGTATTCATTGGCAAGCATGCATCCAGCTACAATGGCACTACTTCATACACCTACACAAACTCAAATTGGGACAACAACATCGACACCAAACAATACAAGTGGATGGTACAATACTTCAACCTTGGCTTAGAACTTGCTTACCTCCATGAAAAACAACTCACAATCAAGGTGAGTGAGGGCATGCATATGAGCAATGCACTTTGACCTACTCCCCTAAAGTGTTTCTACACTAACCAAGAGCCCGGTCTTCAATTGGAGAACCAAAGTTTGCTATGTTCTTGTTTGCAAGCAAATTGAGTTAGTAGCAGCACTCAAATTGAGTATGTTTGTACTCTAAGACAATGTAACATACACTTTTACCAAGGCATTATCCTTGAGCACAACCTCGACGATCTACTATAAAGAGTCAGATTGGATAAACACACATCCTTGGTTGCATGACCTCTCCATATCATAATGGCCCTTGCATATTGTTGAGAGCGGAATTTAGGTGACGGAAAGTTGAAAGGTGAGAAGGATCGAAGCTTGCACGCGAGCTATGGCGGGAGAGCAAGAGCAAGAAAGAGAGAGACAAGAAATGGGAACTCCAACAGTCACAATGTGTGACCGGGCCTTCCTTTATTCAAACTATCACTAAAAGAATAAAGAATAAAGTGACGTGACGGGCGCCCGCCACCTGCAGTGTGCAGTGGCGGGTACTGTCAGTGTAGTAATACACGGGGCGGCACGGCGGAGGCGCCTTTACCCCCAACAACCTCCCACTTAAAGGCGAATCTGCCCTAGTGAGAGAGAAAAGAAAAAGAAAAGACAGTACAAATGTACATAGGTACAAGGGATGAGGAAAGGCGACATCTCATCCAACGCCCATCAACCTCCTGAGGAAGGAAAAGCGCTCAGTAGTGAGGCTCTTCATGAGCAGATCTGCAGGATTCTCGTCAGTGGAGATCTTGACAAGATCAACAGACTTGTCCTCCACGACACCACGTATGAAGTGATACCTCACCTCAATGTGTTTCGTCTTCGCATGGAAGACCGGATTCTTAGCCAACTGAATGGCACTCATAGAATCCGAATGCAGTGTAGGTGTAGCATCAATCCCAAGGTCAGCAACTAGACGGCCTAACCATATGGCCTCCTTGCAAGCCTCAGTGGCTGCAACATACTCGGCCTCAGTGGTAGACAAAGCCGTACACTTCTGAACCCTGGACATCCAAGAGACAGCCCCTCCAGCATAGGTGAATACATAGCCAGAAGTGGACTTCCTACTATCTGCATGTCCTGCATAATCGGAGTCAGTGTACCCCACGACCCCTGTATCCTGGCTGCCATAGCAAATACACATATCTGCTGTGCCCTTCAGGTACCTCATGATACCCTTCACGGCATCCCAATGTCTGTTGCCAGGTGTAGCCATATAGCGTGCCACAACACCAACTGCATGCGCAATATCTGGACGAGTGGCTATCATGGCATACATCAAACTGCCCACGGCTGAAGCATAAGGGATCTTGGCCATCTCGGCCCTCTGCTCATCTGTCTGCGGACAATCGGCCTGTGATACCTTCACATAAGAAGGTAATGGACAGCCAATAGGCTTTACGTCCTGCATGCGGAAGCGTTCAAGGACTTTATGAATGTACTCCCGCTGTGAGAGATACAAAAGCCCCTGATGCCTATCGCGCTTAATGCGCATCCCAAGTATATGTGAGGCCTGTCCCAAATCCTTCATCTCAAAGCTCTTCTTCAGCTGAGATTTAAGAGCATCTAGCTCATCATGAGCTTTCCCTGCTATCAGCATATCATCAACATAGAGTACCAAGATAAGCAAACTGCCATCACGGGCTTTCTTCGTGTAAAGACACGGATCCATAGCACTCCTGCTGTAGCCCTGTGACTGCATAAAGGCATCAAACTTATGATACCATTCCCTAGGTGCCTGCTTCAAGCCATACAAGCTCTTCTTCAACTTGCACACTAGGTGCTCCATGCCAGGTTCTGCAAAGCCCTTAGGCTGATCCATATAGATCTCATCATGCAAGTCCCCATGTAGAAAAGCCGTCTTGACATCCATCTGATATAGATCTAAGTCAAGCTGTGCAACCAAAGCCAAGACTAAGCGCAGGGTGGTCATCTTAACCACAGGAGAGAAGACCTCATCAAAGTCCACACCATGTTCCTGCTTAAAACCCTTTGCTACCAATCTAGCCTTGTATGCCGGCTTGGGGTGTCCAGGGGTACTTTTCAGCTTGTACACCCACTTGCATGGCAAAGCCTTCTTGCCCTTAGGCAAGGCAACCAAATCCCAAGTCTCATTCTTATGCAGGGAGTCTATCTCAGACTGCATAGCCCTCTCCCAGGAGTGACTGTCACCCCTGCGCATAGCCTCATCATAAGTGAAAGGCTCTCCTGCATCTGTAACCAAAACATAATGCATAGAGGGCTGAAATCTGTCAGGTGGACGTCTATCTCTAGCAGACCGTCTCACCGCAGGCTCTGCTACATGTCTAACTACCTGTCCAACATCCTGGCCTTGTGGAGGAACTGCTGCAGGCTGTACTACTGGCTGTGCTGGAGCTTTAGGCTCCTCCTGAAAGATCACTCTGCGGATCTCAACCACCTTCTCAGGCTGCCTGTGCATCTTGTCTTCATGGAAGACGACATCATGGCTGCGTACTATTTTCCGCGCCTGCGGATCCCATAGGCGATAGCCCATCTCTCCTGACTCACCATAGCCAAGGAATATGCATTTAATGCTCTTTGGATCCAATTTACTCCTCTTGTCCTTGGGCACATGGCAGAATGCCTCACATCCAAAGACACGGAGATGCGCATAAGAGGGTGGCTTACCAGCCCAAACTTCCTCTGCAACCTGGAAATCCAATCCACTGGAAGGTGATCGGTTCATGACATGCACTGCCGTACTAACTGCCTCAGCCCAAAAACTATGGGGTAGGCCTGCATGGCTAAGCATAGAGCGCACACGCTCCTGAATAGTCCTGTTCATGCGCTCAGCCAAACCATTCTGGGGTGGGGTGTAAGGGGCGGTCAACTGACACTTAATACCCCTGTCATCACAAAACTGCTCAAAAGCATGCGAGACATATTCTCCCCCATTATCTGTCCTAAGGCATTTCAGCCTATACCCAGTCTGGTTCTCAACAAGAGCAAGCCATCTCTGAAAAACTGCCAAGACATCGGACTTCTGCTTTATGGGATAAGCCCACACTTTCCTAGAAAAATCATCAATGAAGGTAACGAAGTACTTCGCGCCACCCATAGACATGCAAGGCATAGGCCCACAAACATCGGAATGCACCAATGCCAAGGGCTCACTCATGCGTGGCCTACCCGATTTCTTATGCGTAGACCTATTCTGCTTACCATAAAGACAATGATCACACGAGTCAAAACATGCATAATCCAAAGGCGGAAGATACTGCAAACCAGATAACATTTTCATTCCTTTCAAAGACATATGCCCCAAACGGGCATGCCAAAGTGATACATGTGGGATAGAGCCCACTGCCAAAACATGGTCTACAGAAGACCCAGATACAACAAGAGGATAGAGGCTGCCAGCCTTGGCGCCTCTAGCAAGCACAAGTCTGCCTTTGGTAATCTTCCAGGTAGAATCCCCAAAACAGACATGAAATCCTGCATCATCCAACTGTCCTGCAGACATAAGACTACGCGTAAGCGCAGGTACATGACGTACATCCCTGAGCAAAAAGGAACTGCCAGTGGAAAACTGCAACTGAATATCTCCACAGCCCACAATATCAAGAGACCTGTCATCTCCAAGTTTGACTGATCCAGATACAGTACGGTAAGAGTGAAACCACTCACGGTAAGGCGTCACATGGAAGGACGCACCTGAATCCAATAACCAGCACTGTGCATACATACTAGGTGTCTCAGTCAAGTGTGAAGCATCAGAAGAACTAGCTGCAAGTATAAACTCATCACCACCATCGGACTCTTCAGTCTGCGTGACATTAATTTCCTCAATCTTGACGTTGGACTTCGCAGGTACTATGCTGCGATCAGAGGACTTCTCCTGCACTTTATCTTTCCCCTTATCCTTGCGCTTCTCATTGCGCAACTCATGACACTGTGGTCTAATATGGCCCTTTTTCCCACAATGATGACAAGTGACATTTGCATTGCGCCCACGCGACTTACTACGCGACTTGCCACCGCGAGATTTAGACCGACCCTTCTGCGAGTCACGGCCTCGGCCATTACCACGGTCATACCTGTCATTCCTACCTCTAACTGTCAAAGCATGACTACCACGAGAGGCATCCAAGTTTTTGCGATTCACCTCTTCCTGAAGAAGAGCACTCTCAACATCTGCCAATTTTAGAGTAGCACTAGAGGCACAAAGAGCAGTGTGGAATACATCCCATGACTCATTCAGAGTTCCAAGCAAGAAAAGAGGAGTTACTTCCTCTCCAAAGGTGATATCCTGCGAAGTCAGGTTCTTCAGTATAGCATGGAACTGGCTCAAGTGAGCAGACATAGTCGCATTATCCTTCATGCGCAGATCCATAAGCTGCTTCAACCAGTACATCTGACTCGCCGGACTTTTCTTATCATAAAGATTCTTGATCTTATTCCATAGATCCCATGCACTCTGTGCTTCCTCAAATACATTATAATGTACCTGTTCAGTGAGAGACAATACAATCGTGGACTTGCATAGCTCATCAAGTTCAAGCCAGTCGTCAATGTCCATAGTTTCAGGCTGCTCCCCACTCAACCAAAGTGGCTTAATCTGAGATTTCTGCACCAAAACCTGCCATATTTGACTCTTCCAGTAAGAGTAGTTGGTACCATCCAACTTTGTAATGTTAAAGATGGCACTATCATGCGAAGATGACGCCATTATGCAGGCTGAAAATGCCCAAACAGTCCAAAACTGCTTGCTGTTTTACTGCAGAAACTGCCCAAAAATGACCAAAATGGTGTCCAAAGGGCGAGCAAAGTGTGCCAAAAGTTGCTGCCCACTTAGTACTAGGTGCGGTATACCAAATCAGGATATTTCAGCATGAAAAGTACAACTCAGTCCACCAATAACTGCTTGCTGTAATAAATTGCAAGTATGCAATCTAGAGAGCAAATTGTCCCAAAATAGGATCCATATGTCAAGCAAACAATGCTAGGTCCAAAGCTAGCATGAAACAGACATAAGCAAGGTCAATGACAGTGAAAAGAACATGAGCTCAACACCAAGCATGTCAAAATAACATCTACCAGTGAAAGGCACACCCCCAGACACTCTAGGCAAAGTGTTCCTATAACTGCCAAAACCTGACACAAATAGGTGTCTGCTCAAAGAGAAAGATCCAAATATGAGACTTGGCTCATAAGCATCCTGTGAACCAAGAGTACATCAATGCATATCCATAAAGATCGGAGTATGATCCCAAAGTCTCAATGCGTATGTAGCTGCTCAAGACATAAACTGCTCCAAATACATGTAAGTGCTCCAATAGCATGCAACTGTCAAAGGTCAAGCAAGCATGTAAAATGCTCCCACTGGCACAAAAGGCGTACAAGGCGAGCTTAGAAGCTCAGACAACCCAAGAGAAAGCACTAGTGATAAGTGACCCTGTCAATGCATCAAGCGCATCCAAGAGAGCATGACATACATGAAGCACCGGTCGTATTAACCATGAAGCAATACATAAGCCCAAATAAGCTCTCGGTCAACTCAATGACATCCAAATAGCAACCAAGATCAGTGATCAAGTAAGCCGGGAATGCTCAAATACATCCAAATCCAAGCTCCAAATGTCGGTATGGCATACACGAACCAAATAGCATATGTCACGAACCAAAGCATGTAATGCAAAAGCCTAACTGTCAAGCAGAGACATGAGGCATAGGCGGTCCACGAGCATGCCGAGTCGGTCCAAATGCCAGTGAAGACGGAGCTAATGCGAAGCTCAAAAGCATCCCATAATCTCATACATATGCTCCAAGTCGTCTCCAAATGTCAGAGATATCATGCCAAAGCTCAAAGCATACATCCGGTATCGGTAGGTAAGTGCCAAAGCATGTAAAGTACCTTCAGCCCACTGTTATTCCAGCATGTATTTACTGTTCTAAACAGTAGATTTCAGCCCCGAATTCAAGCCAAAATCATGGTCAAACCAAATGCATACATCCCCAATACATCCGGGTAGGAAATAGACCGCATATGGGCATCAAACAAGGTAACCGGAGTAGAGTATAAGCATCAAATGCCAATGCCAAGTGTGGCTGCCCTGTTTCCAGCACTGTATAACAGTAAATAACAGTCCCAAATCAGCCAATATTTCAAGCCAAAATCATGGCATAATCATGTGCATACATTCCCAAGGCACTAGGCATCATGTAGACCGCATACGGGCATCAAATAGCACAACCGGAATGGAGTATAAGCAACAAATGCTAATGCCAATGGTGCTGCCCTGTTTTCAGCCTGTTATGACAGTTTATGACAGTCCCAAATCTGAAGAAATCAGCCCCGAATGATCAAGACCAATGCCCAAAGCTTGAATGACATCAAACATGAAGTCTATAGCCCTCTTGATCAAGGTAGAGAGCAAGAAGCAATGGCCAAGTGTGGAGCTAAAGTAGATGAGTGCTCACAGCCTGGAAAAAAATGATGCAATCTGCCCTGTTGGTGCTGAACTTGCTGTTGCTCCACATGGGCTGAAAAGGGGGTAATGGGGGGCTCAAGAAGGGCCTATCAAAGGCCTATGACAAGCCTCTTTGAGCCTTGATAGGTGTAAGGCACAATATGAGGGGAATAAGCTTCAAGAGTTTGAAGCCATGGCTGCCCTTGCTGTTTGCAACCTGTAGACTGAAATAAAACTGTGAAAGAATGATCAAATACCTCAGTATCAATGCCTTGAAGGTGCCTCAATAGGCTGGGAAGGTGCTCGGGAAGCCGTGGAGTGACGGGAGCTCGGGGAGATCGGATATGGCTGCCGGGATGGAGACCCAATGCGTGAAGCGAGTCTGCGAAGCTCGGGAAGCACCGAGTCGAGCTCGAGCAAGAGAATGCCAAGCTCTGATACCAGTTGAAAGGTGAGAAGGATCGAAGCTTGCACGCGAGCTATGGCGGGAGAGCAAGAGCAAGAAAGAGAGAGACAAGAAATGGGAACTCCAACAGTCACAATGTGTGACCGGGCCTTCCTTTATTCAAACTATCACTAAAAGAATAAAGAATAAAGTGACGTGACGGGCGCCCGCCACCTGCAGTGTGCAGTGGCGGGTACTGTCAGTGTAGTAATACACGGGGCAGCACGGCGGAGGCGCCTTTACCCCCAACAAAAGTGCTTAAAAATAGCTAAAAATTATGAATATCAAGGGAAAAATATTCACCATCAAAGGCGGCGGCTTGATCTAGGACGATTTTAAGCAACAAGCAGTCGACGGGCGCCCAAGTGACACGTCCGGATTTTTAGTAAATTTTCTGTCAGTCAGGACGGGATGTGGGAGCTGCAGGCCTGTCCGGGATGCCGAGGCGGACGCCCAAAAATTTACAGCACGTTAATCGGAGCTCGTATGCGGAAGTTGGCCCGAAACCGGTCGGGGTGCCCAAAAAAGGGGCCAAATTTGAAATTTCAAAGGGTGTGATTAGTGGGGGGTGCCCTTTGGCTCCCCCACCCCCCCAATTTTTTTTGCGGAGGGGAAGGAAGTGGCATGCAGACAGCCGCCAAAAAAAATGCGCCCCCCCCTCAAATCGAGATGCATCTTGTCAAGTAAGCCATGGATTCAATTATGTCAGGCTTCCACATTCGATCTTCGCTCCGCATCACTTCAATCCACGCGGGGAATGGCAGCCTGTAGAGAGAGAGAGAGGAAATCAGTCTTTCTCTCTCCTCCCTCTCTCTCCTCTAAGGGGGAGTTCATGTGGGAAGAAGAAGGAAGAAGAAAGAATGATGGAGGCTTGTCCGGCATGGATCGGATTGCTCCACGGGCTGGAAATGGTGATTTGTGATCGTGCTGAGCATGAAGTGCTGCTGATTTTCAAATTTGCAGCCATGGACATGAAACCCGAAACACGCAAATAAGCGGTAATTCAATTTCTTCAAAAGAAATTTGAGATTTTATGGCTTTTGATTGATAAAATGTTGTTCATGTGGGCTAAAAATTGTTTATGTTGCTGTTTTCCATGAGTACTTGCTGATCATAATCAGAAAATCAGAAAAATATGCATCTTGTGACTCAAAATAATACACTAAAATATGTAAAATATGGAAAATCAAGGGAAAATGATGTTTTTGGGCATAAAAATGGGAAAATGAATAGGAACACCAACTAAATTTTCATTTTTGCTGCAAGAAGGAACTAAGGGCCACAGGCCATAACCTGTTTTGAATTTTTAGTAATTAAATAATGCAAAAAATAAGGGGAAAATACAAGGAAAATAGAGGAAAATCACAAAAAATAGGGGGAAAATGCATTTTGGATACGAGAAATTAATGAAAATTAAGAACAATGTTTGTGAATGTTTGTGGGGACTGAAGCATGAGGATTTGCCTCAGTTCAACCCCACCTTCTTGTTCTAGTGTGTTTTTCTCGGTTTTTTCGCATAAAATGATGGTAAAATACCTCGTAAATCTATGCAACGATGCAATATTTAAACGGGGAAGGGTAGAGAAGTTGAAATATATCTAAATGTCGTGTGAGATGATGGAAAAGTTGTTTATTTCCATGCATAGCATTTAGGATGGATGATAATTAAAATTAAGAGCTCAGTAGTATGAGGATCACCTCGGTACTAGGCCCAGGCAACGAAGCACGAACAGTAGTTGGAAACCATTAAAAGAATGTTTTTGCACTTGTGCACGATACTGTTTTGCTAAATGTTTGAGCACTATGCATCTACCAAATGCATAGAGCATGAAAAGAATTTAAAAAGTATCAGTGAGACCAGCTCCTGGACATGCATTGCAATTGGTTTATTAGAACCTGACCTACGATGAGAGGCAGTGAGGTACCCATGCTGTAGGTAGACGCGGGTCCCAAAGGGGAAAGCAAGTGAGGAAGAAATGGTACACTCCTGGACACGTTTATTTGGTACCTTGAGCGACTTTTGTGCGATGTGTCTATTTGTTGAGCTACGCACTGAGGGGCCAATCCCCAAGGTGTAGGAGAGTCGCAGAGGGTCGATGGCATTCAGTCGTAGGAGGAACCCTATGTGTATGTGATTCGAGCCTTTTGGCTATGTGAAAGGGACTCCCTCTGAGGAGTAATATTGGGTTAGGATCAGTTGGACCAACGATGTTATTTATTGATAAGCATCGTCTAGCAGAAATCCAAAAGCAAGAAAGAGACGAAAGAGCTAGGCGACGTGCTGAAATTTTTAGGAGATATTTCCCTAAGCGTAGCGGTGCTGAACCCTTACGAGGGAGTGGATCTAGTGGTCTTGGGCCCACAAGCAGCAAGTTAGGAGAAGGTGGAAGCTCTAGTGCTCCCCTTTCTGCCATAAGCCAGTCTACATCAAGTACGGGAGGTATAACCCCACCGTCCCCTATTCCTAGTGCAAATCCAATCCTCGTCATGGCGCAGCCTATTGCAATTCCAGTAGGGACGATGGATTTGCCGGTTCTAGGCTACCCGCTACCCATTTTTAATGGGCTAGTTGAGGAAGATGCGGAACTCCACATTAGGGAGTTTCAAAAGCTGATGTTTAACTGTTGCATTCAAGAAGAAGGACATTTAATGATGTTCTTCAATATGACTCTCAAAGGAAGAGCCGCTATATGGTATCATGGTTTAGAAGCCGGAACCATATTGAATATTGATGCATTTTATGGAGCTTTTCGAAGGGAGTTTGCCCCTGAAAGGGGTGGGCAATATTGGTTGCATGTACTCAACGTGACCTGCCAAGAACCACATGAAGATATTCGTGCTTATGCGAAGAAAATAAAAGAGGCTTTCCGTAAGTTGGACACCTCTATTCCTATCCCCGCAGCTGCCCAATTGCAATATTTCCTACATGGTTTGGACTTTAATATCCAATTGCAGTTGAGTAGTGTCCCCTTGGGGGATATAGATACTGCCATTACACGAGCACAAAAGGTGGAATCCCGACTACAAGCAGCCTATGCCTCTCGAGGCAATTCGAATATGGGTTTAGTATTGGGAAATAATGTGGCAATGGCCAATGGCAGTAGTGGCCAAGGGATAGCGATGGCTAACCCTGATGGGAGAGGAAACATGATGCAGAATGTCCCTTTATTACCAGCTCCCCCTAGCATGTCGATGCCTACGGGCAGTCAAATGATTCCAAATGGTGGAGGCCAGGCGGTCAATTCTAATACCATGCCTGTGGCTCAACAACCAGTGCCTAATCGAATTGTTAGGCCGATGGAACGACATGGTAATGACCAAGGCTATGAGTCGAGTGCTTCCAATGTTCTTGGCGAGGTTAAGGACATGGTGAAGCATTATACCGATATGATTACGGAGCAGTATCGACAAATAGCTGTTGATGTCAACTTCCTTAAAAAACAACAAAATTTGATAGGAAGTAGATACCCAGAGGAGGGTGCACCTTCGAGGTTTAGTTGCAAATGGTGTGGCGGGCAGCACTATCCAAGAAATTGCCCAAATGTTAAGTGTGACATTTGTGGAAAATCTGGCCATTTAGCAGCTACTTGCTGGAGTAAGATCAGTTCCCTCCAACGAGGTAGTCGGCAACCAGGGCCTGTTAATCATCGTGCCCAAGGAAATGATTCCCAGCGAGAGGACGGGCCTAAACAAATACTTCAACGACCAAAGACTACAGTGGAGGAGCTACCTAGTGGTAGTGGGGTTAGTTTGATTGAGGCTGTATGCGTTAATGATGCTGAAACCTCTAATCTGCGAGCTGTTCTTACAAGAGGTCAAAAGGGTAGAGAAGCCGACAAGGATAAGCCTGTCGAAGGAAACCCTAAACAAGGCGACAAAGGAACACAAGTTTTGGATCCTGCCCTGGAAGGGGGACCTTTGAAGCCCGTAGAGAGTAAAGCCAATAAGGAACCATCAAAGAAGAAGGTGAAAGTTAAGAAAGAGGCAATAAAGCCGGTTCAGCGACCTAAAGAGCGGATGGTTTGGTGTGAAAAGCGAGCTTTATCGAACTATCATGAATTCGATTTGGCGAGCTCTCTTTGTGAAGTCAAGCCGGATGTGAATCTTTTACAGCTTATTAAGCTTTCCCCAGGAGTACGCAAGGAATTTAGAAAGATCCTACGTACCGGGTATATCGTAGAACCTTTGGGTATTGCGCGAGTTGGTGATGACTGGTTCGAGCATGCTGAGAAGCATTGCCCAAGGGTTGCAGCCTATGTTGATGGGATATTAGTAGATTATGCTATTGTCGACATGGGATCATCTGTTAACATTATGAGTTCTAAACTGATGGAAAGGTTGGGTCTTGCGATCCAGAAAGATACCTCCACAATTCTCAGAATGGCAGATGATAGTTTGAGACAGCCGGAAGGCTGCATTACTAAGGTCCATGTCACTGTTGCAAATGTAGAATGCCTGTTGGACTTTAGGGTGATTCGTTTTGCAGGCCGTCCAAGTTACCAAGTATTACTCGGACGACCTTGGATCTTGCAAGCGGACTGCCAAGTGGATATACCCACCGGTCGGCTAATATTCAGCAGAGGTGCCCAGCGTGTGGTGGTTGATGCTTATCCTGAGTCCCCGCAGAGTGAGAGAGCTTCTCTATCTTCTACAGAATTGGAGACACTAGAAGATTTATCTGCCAGTGAGACATCATCGAGTGATGAGTCCAAAGAGGGATCCACCACGGAGGACATCTATCAGATCACTTTGAACGAGCCGATAGAGGCCCAAGATCGTATAAGAGTTGCAGATGTTATCGAGCTAGACCTTGGTACGCCTGATGATTCGCGGCCAATCAAATTAGGTTCTATGCTTAGCACAGCAGAAAGGGAGGACTATGTGGCCTTGATTCAGGAATTCCGCGATATCTTTGCCTGGAGTTATGATGAGTTAAGAGGCATTCCTCCTAGTCTTGCTGTTCATACAATTCCGTTGAAAGAGGGCAGTCATCCTGTACGGTAGAAAGTAAGGCGTATGCCTTTCGAACTAAGGGACGGGCTGTTTGAAGAGTTACAGAAGCTTCGAAAAGCGGGTTTGATTTTTCCTGTGCAACACACGAAATGGTGTTCGCCAGTTGTGATTAGAAAGAAGAATAATAATCAAATCCATTTATGTGTAGACTTTAGGGAGTTGAACAAGCAGACAGTTAAGGACTACTACCCGTTGCCATTTATTGACCAGATTTTGGATCAATTAGCGGGTAGGGAGATATATTCGTTCATGGATTGCTTTGCAGGATATAACCAGATGGCAATTGCAGAAGAGGACAAGTTGAAAACAACTTTTATTATTGTATTTGGTACTTTTGCGTACCATGTGATGGCCTTTGGTTTATGCAATGCACCTGGTTCGTGGCAACGAACAGCAGATAAGACATTCGGTGACGTATCCCCCGAAGAGTTGAAGGTGTTTATTGATGAATTAGGGGCCGCCACCGTGAGAGGAAGGCAGTTGATCATTTTAAGAAAATGCTTCGAGCGCTGTAGAAAATTCTGCATTGCCCTAAACCCACGGAAGTGTGTTTTTGGAGTACCTTATGGGCTATTGCTGGGTCATGTAGTCAGTTCGGTAGGAATTGCGACAGACCCCGAGAAAGTCAAAGTTATAGTTGCCATGGGTCCACCACGCACTTCGAAGGAAGTTCATAGCTTTCTGTCTTCGGTTGGTTATTACCGTAGATTCATAAACGCGTTGGCAGAAAGAACGTTGCCACTTACAAATTTATTGTCCTTTAGCTGTTCGTTTGTATGGGGCGACCCTTGTAAGATAGCATTCGAGGATGTGAAACAAGAGCTACCAAGAGCGCCCGTTTTAAAATCACCTAAAAGAGGTGAGGCGTTCTATATATTCTCAGCAGCCACCATGTATAGTATCAGCTGCTGTTTAGACCAAATTTGGGAAGAGAAGTGGTACCACCCGATTGCTTTTGCCAGCCGGAAGCTGGGGGTATCCGAAATCAATTATACTTATATGGAGAAGTTGTGTCTAGCGATGGTCTTTGGGACCAAGAAATTCAGGCATTATATTCTCTATGAGAAAGTCGTGCTTTATACGAAGGCGGAGGGGCTTCGATTATTGATGAATAAGCTACAGCCACCTGATCGTCTAGCAAAGTGGTTGATCACTTTGCAGGAATTTGATTATGAAATCAGGAGTAAGCCACCAAGGTTGCAAGGCATCGTGGAATGTCTTGTGGACTTTGGGGAGCCAAAAGAATCTGTGGCTGAAGGTAGTGACATGGAGTTGTTATTTAAAATAGATAAGGCATCTATTCCCTCCTGGTACGCTGCAATAACACATTATTTATCGACGGGAGAGGCGGGATCCGAATTATCTAAAGCTGAGAGAAGGAAAATTAAGCAGCAAGCGTTAAAGTTTGCCTTGATCGCAGGTACATTATATCGGCAAGGGGTTGATGACATCTATCGCCGATGTGTGATGCCTGACGAGGTGCCATTCATTTTGGAAGAGTGCCATGATTCTGCTTGCGGCGGCCATTTTGCTGGACGGCTTACAGCACAAAAGGCTTTAAGAGTAGGTTATTGGTGGCCTGCCATCTTCCAGGATGCGTTTGCGTATGTTAAGAGATGCGATATTTGCCAACGACATGATAGTCGAGAGAATAGGAAACGACCACTCACCCCTATTATGGCGATACTTCCATTTGAGAAGTGGGGAATATACTTTGTGGGTCCTATTACTCCATCGTCAACTACGCAAAAGAGGTACATCATTGTAGCAACTGACTACTTCACGAAGTGGTCAGAAGCACGTGCAACAAGGAAAGATGATGCTAAAGAAACTGCTAGTTTCCTTTTAGAGCAGATAATATGCCGGTTTGGTCCGCCGAAAGAATTAGTGTCAGACCGCGGAACCCATTTCCTGAATAAGGTGATTAAAGGTTTGACAGAGATGTGGCAAGTCAAGCATAACAAGACAACCCCGTATAATCCGCAAGCCAATGGGCAAGTTGAAAGCACCAACAAGCAGCTTGTGGGCATCCTGTCCAAAATTGTATCGGAAAAGAAACGGGATTGGGATAAAAAGTTATACGTGGCAGTGTGGGCCTACAATACGACTTTCAAACGAGCCACTGGCCATACCCCGTTCAAGTTAGTATATGGGGAGGAGTGTGTCTTGCCTTTAGAGATTGAGCTGCCGACTATTCGGTTTGCCATCAATCATTCTTTGAGCGATGAAGATGCACTTTTTGAGCGCTTGACGACACTGGCACATTTAGATGAGCTTAAACTACAGAGCTTATTGCACCAAGAAGTGGCGAAGCGCCGAATGAAGCAGTTACACGACATCAAAGCCAAGAAATACACCTTCAAGAAAGGACAGCTTGTTCTGTATTATGACGCACGACGTGAATTATTTCCAAGCAAGCTAGAGCCCAAATGGGATGGGCCCTATAGGATCGTTAGAATAGGAAAGAATAAATCCATAGTTTTGTTAGCTGACCTTGAGGGGATAGAATTTAAAAATAAGGTTAATCTTAATAAGATTAAACCTTATTATTTCTGATTGCACTAATGCTATGACTGCCTTGCAGGTCTAGGAGAGATCGATCAAATATCTGCAAGGAAATCGTGATAGAGGTTGATGGGTCGTTTGATCCCTTATTTAGAACACCCATATTTAGAATAGAGGTATCATCAGGGAAAGCTCATTTGGTGGAGCAAAGGATATAAGGTGCTTGAGCAAGAAGGCGGGACATTTATTTGGGAGATCAAGGTCTTCTGCCATCATTGCCTACAAATTTTGACGAGCATCCCTGTTGAATTCAATAATGATGGAGGGATGGAGCCTACAGTCCACCCGTTGAATATGCTGAATTTCGATTACCATAATTACGAGTAGAGTTCAGGATGGCGGGATATGTAAACCCTTTATGGACGTACACCTTGTATTTTGATGGGGCGTCCAGGGGTGCATGCAAAAAAGGAAGTGTAGGAGTTGTCATCTGAGACCCCCGACGACGCGTTGTCATGAAGTTAGCTGCTTATCTCGGGGTGAATTTTACCAATAATATGGAAGAATACAAAGCCCTGATAATGGGTTTGAACATTGCAAAAAAGGGTGGTATCCGCCAGTTGTTGGTGAAAGGGGACTCTCAGTTGGTTTTAAATCAACTCAATGGGACATACATGGTACAAAACCCCATCCTTTGCATGTACCATCATACTGCCATAGCCCTGCTAGATGAATTCGATAGAGTGTCTTTTCAGCTGATTCCACGGAATTGGAATCAGTTTGCCGATTCATTGGCTAATTTCGCGTATGAAGAAGACCTCTTCTTTAATTGTGGCCCTTGTCCCGATATATCTATTGATGGTGAGACATGACCTGGTCGTTTGTGGGGTATGCTTTCTGAACATGCCCTCTTTGGCAGACGATGGTTGATCTGGGTGATGCAGAGGGTAAGCGAGACTCATCTGCCTTTATTATCTTGGACCCATAGATTGATTCGACGACATGTGATGCGAACACCTCTTGCGATATACGCAGGAGGGATAGGTCATAATCTAATGCACCTAGTTTAGGGCTACAAGCCTTTGTTCCCCTGGGCATGGTATGCTTTGATGCCTATCATGGTTGTTTCCAGGTGGATGTTATGCGTAGTATTGTTTGACTTCATTAGGCCAAGAGGGCCGATTTAGTTTTATAGCAAAGTCAAGTTTCATTTCATTAGGCCAAGAGGGCCATTTCCCTGTCTTGTGCGGGTGCGTTTAATTGGGTTTCTGTTTTAAGTGTTGTGCTGGACAAGTTTCGTGGTTAATGGAATTTGGTGGAGCCTGGCGGAGCCTTTGCTGCGATGGAAGCTTCTTGTGGCCAATCCAGGTGATATTTCTCCTTTACGAGTACTTTTTTTTCCTGTTATATGTGTCTTTGTACTTGTCGAGGGGATACATTTTTGTTGGGGACTGGCAACCAAGGCATGAAGTCCCAGGTTCAGGCTATGTATGTTTGAGGGAGGTCGGAGTGGTCATTGCCTCCTGTAAAGACATTGTCAGGCATCGAAAGACCTGTTTTAGAAGGAAGTCCTAGTGGCCCTATTCTGCTAGCCTGCTAGGCAGCCGTTCTAGGAGTTCTTGTTAGTAGTGAGGCAGTTAGAGAAGCCTGTCAGAAGATAATAATAATGATGCTAAGAAATCCTGAATATCCTACAAGATGACTATAAATACGAAGGTGTGTAAAAAGGGGGTTCTAACCCCCTATCCCAAGAAAAGAAAAGGGATGAAAATGTGTAAGCAGTTGATCATTGCCTTGCGAAGGCCTGGTAGGTTCCTGGGGACGAGTCAGACCCGGGGCCGATACCTTGTCTTCCTAGGGGTGGCTTCTTGCTGGAAAAAAAAAATGACAAAACAAGGAAGGTTGGAGCGAAAATAAAAGTGAGCGTTAGAAAAGGATTAAGTGTCGCCTTGCGCGGGCTTGGTAGGTTCTTGGGTGCCGAGACAGGTCCTGAGGCCGATGCCCTGTTCTCCTTGGGTCACTACGCTCAGCTCCCTCCTTTTTACATGCCCAAGTATGTTCATCCAATACAAACCCTAAAAGAAGACATGTACTGAAAGAAAATACTCTTTGATCAGGCTATAGGAGTCCTCGCCTTGTAGGAACTCCTAGTTGTGTTGTCTTTAGTTGGTAAGTAGTTCCGACTACCACTTAGGGCAACCTCTTTGATAGGTTTTTTTTTGTTTGGCTGTGTTGGAGCAGCGGGTTAGTGACTCACTTCGGATCTTTTATTAGATGATGCTAGGCCTACTCCTTGTGGATGTCATGCCTTGGTTCTGTCCAGGGGTAGGGGAAGCATTGTGCTGAGGTTTATTATACATTTGTTTTGTAGCAGTTTGATGCTTCTTTGGTTGTTTATGTGCAGATATGTTCGTGGATTCGATGGGCTGAGTCACCCTATCCCGTGGTCGCCAATGAGAGCGGAATTTAGGTGACGGGAAGTGCTTAAAAATAGCTAAAAATTATGAATATCAAGGGAAAAATATTCACCATCAAAGGCGGCGGCTCGATCTAGGACGATTTTAAGCAACAAGCAGTCGACGGGTGCCCAAGTGACACGTCCGGATTTTTAGTAATTTTTTTATCAGTCAGGATGGGATGTGGGAGCTGCAGGCCTGTCCGGGATGCCGAGGCAGACGCCCAGAAATTTACAGCACGTTAATCGGAGCTCGTATGCGGAAGTTGGCCCGAAACCGGCCGGGGTGCCCAAAAAAGGGGCCAAATTTGAAATTTCAAAGGGTGTGATTAGTGGGGGGTGCCCTTTGGCTCCCCCACCCCCCCAATTTTTTTTGCAGAGGGGAAGGAAGTGGCGTGCAGACAGCCGCCGAAAAAAACGCGCCCCCCCCAAATCGAGATGCATCTTGTCAACTAAGCCATGGATTCAATTATGTCAGGCTTCCACATTCGATCTTCGCTCCGCATCGCTTCAATCCACGCGCGGAATGGCAGCCTGTAGAGAGAGAGAGGAAATCAGTCTTTCTCTCTCCTCCCTCTCTCTCCTCTAAGGGGGAGTTCATGTGGGAAGAAGAAGGAAGAAGAAAGAATGATGGAGGCTTGTCCGGCATGGATCGGATTGCTCCACGGGCTGGAAATGGTGATTTGTGATCATGCTGAGCATGAAGTGCTGCTGATTTTCAAATTTGCAGCCATGGACATGAAACCCGAAACACGCAAAGAAGCAGTAATTCAATTTCTTGAAAAGAAATTTGAGATTTTATGGCTTTTGATTGATAAAATGTTGTTCATGTGGGCTAAAAATTGTTTATGTTGCTGTTTTCCATGAGTACTTGCTGATCATAATCAGAAAATCAGAAAAATATGCATCTTGTGACTCAAAATAATACACTAAAACACGTAAAATATGGAAAATCAAGGGAAAATGATGTTTTTGGGCATAAAAATGGGAAAATGAATAGGAACACCAACTAAATTTTCATTTTTGCTGCAAGAAGGAACTAAGGGCCACAGCCCATAACCTGTTTTGAATTTTCAGTAATTAAATAATGCAAAAAATTAGGGGAAAATACAAGGAAAATAGAGAAAAATCACAAAAATAGGGGGAAAATGCATTTTGGGTACGGGAAATTAATGAAAATTAAGAACAATGTTTGTGAATGTTTGTGGGGACTGAAGCATGAGGATTTGCCTCAGTTCAACCCCACCTTCTTGTTCTAGTGTGTTTTTCTCGGTTTTTTCGCATAAAATGATGGTAAAATACCTCGTAAATCTATGCAACGATGCAATATTTAAACGGGGAAGGGTAGAGAAGTTGAAATATGTCTAAATGCCGTGTGAGATGATGGAAAAGTTGTTTATTTCCATGCATAGCATTTAGGACGGATGATGATTAAAATTAAGAGCTCAGTAGTACGAGGATCACCTCTGTACTAGGCCCAGGCAACGAAGCACGAACGGTAGTTGGAAACCATTAAAAGAATGTTTTTGCACTTGTGCACGATACTGTTTTGCTAAATGTTTGAGCACTAGGCATCCACCAAATGCATAGAGCATGAAAAGAATTTAAAAAGTATCAGTGACCAGCTCCTGGATATGCATTGCAATTGGTTTATTAGAACCTGACCTACGATGAGAGGCAGTGAGGTACCCATGCTGTAGGTAGATGGGTCCCAAAGGGGAAAGCAAGTGAGGAAGAAATGGTACTCTCCTGGACACGTTTATTTAGTACCTTGAGCGACTTTTGTGCGATGTGTCTATTTGTTGAGCGACGCACTGAGGGGCCAATCCCCAAGGTGTAGGAGAGTCGTAGAGGGTCGACGGCATTCAGCCGTAGGAGGAACCCTATGTGTATGTGATTCGAGCCTTTTGGCTATGTGAAAGGGACTCCCTCTGAGGAGTAATATTGGGTTAGGATCAGTTGGACTACAACGTAGTACAAACGCAATGTTTAGGAAGGCAAAGATTTCGATAGACGCTCCTGGCCGCGAGGCCGAGGGGTTGTCTTGTGCGTAGTGACGAGGCCCAGCTAGTGCATGAGCCAGTGTCGGCCCGTTTTTAGGTCCATCAACTGTGAAGTGGTATGGGCAACAATCTCCTTCCAGAGCATGAGGGTAAGCTTGGCAAGGATTGTCAGAGTGCAGCGATGCGAAAGCATGGGACCAAGACTGAGAGAGAGAGAACGCAGAGAGAAGAGAGAGAGAGAAAGAGACAGTGGAAGATGAAGATCTGCTATATAAAGTGTGTTGTATACAAAGATATGCAGATATGTACACGAACGCAGTGCACTGGACTGCGTGTCTCCACCTCAATGATGCAACCTGCTATTCACCTCGAAGTCCGCTGCAATTTGCACGATCTCCAGCCTGATATCTGCAAACAGAGATGTAATTTGCACGAATCTCCAGCCTTAAACCTGTGATCAGAACTGAGAAAGACTGTGCTCGACATCGGCTATAAATAGCCAGAAAATATGCACCCAGAATAGACAGGTCGGCTGCATTAATTGCAGCCGACTGACCAGTACAGGTCGGACTACCACATGGCAGTCCGACTGGTCAGTCTGACCAGTCTGCTGTACTGTACAGCTAGGGAGTGGGGGATCGGTTAAGGATGTGGACTGCAGTAGCCACAGCCTCAGCCCACAGAAACTGAGGTGTCTGTCGGTGCTCCATCATGGTGCACACCATCTCAATCACACTTCAGTTCTTCCATTCAAGAATGCCATTTTCTTGAGGAGTGTTGGTGTTAGCAAACTCCTGGTGAATGCCTTTATCTGCACAAAAACAAGCAAACTCATTAGAAACAAATTCACTACCCTTATCGGATCGCAAGGTCTTCAATCGCCGGCCTGATCGGTTCTCCTCAAAGAGAAGCCAATCCTTGAAGTGGGAGAAAGCCTCCGACTTCAATGCCAAGAAATAAGCCCAAGTCATCCTGCTGTAGTCATCTACGATCAACATGAAGTACGAGCTTCCTCTCAAGGACTCGTTCCTCATAGGGCCACAAAGATCCGTAGATACAAGCTCCATCGGGGAAGTAGACTGCCGCGAAGCTTTGTTGGGAATCGCATCCCTATTTTGTTTTCCACGAATGTAGGAGATGCGTGGTTGTTGGCTCACCACTATGTCCGGCAACTCTCGAATAAGCTGTCCACGTGACGCCCTCCGAAGATATTCATAATTGAGGTGACCAAACCAAGCATGCCATAGCTCTGACTGTGTCTGAGAGGTAAGAAGAAGAGTAGGGAGAGCGGTAGAAGATGTCAATTTGTAGATGCCGTTCTCCTCATATCCTGATGAGAGAACCTTCCTTCACCCATGATCAAGGACTCGCACCGAATCATTGTCAAACTCCACCAAAAGTCCAAGTGAACAAATCTTATGAACCGAAAGTAGATGATACCCCAAACCTGGCACATACAAGACCTCTGAGGTATGAGTACCACCACGTCTATCGGGAATAAGCTGCATCTCACCCCGTCCTGCAATAGAAGCAAAGAGCTATCGCCAATGAGAATCTGCCTTGCATCTCACCCCGTCCTGCAATAGAAGCAAAGAGCTATCGCCAATGAGAATTTGCCCATACCAATGTCTCAACTGATGAAGGAGTCATGTGCCGGGAGGCACCACTGTCAACGATCCACTCTCGAGGCTGGGGAGCTTTCATCGCAACATCACAAGCATTCGATGTAGAGTCCTCAATGACAGCTAGATGAAGAAACGTAGCTGATGAGGGTGCAACCACCGCTCTAGAATCCTTCGTGTCCTTATTGTTGGTGTCCTTGTCTTTGTTGGGGAAATCCTTCTTCCAATGGTCGGTCTTACCACAAATATGGCATGTGGATTCTTTTTCTTTGTCCTTCTTTGACTTGTTGTCCTCCTTCTTCTTCTTTTGGTCCTTCCCCTTCTTCTGAGAGGCTTGACCTATCAAGGCTTCCAACTTGGAAGCATGATGTCCCTTCAGTTGTTCCTCTTGGTCCAAGACCATAGGAACCAACTCTTCCCACCGAAGAGTAGACTCTCGCCCCCAAGCAATAAGGGCGGAGTAAAAAGCACCGAATCGTGGCGGCAACTGGGACAAGAGTGTGATCGCCATGTCTTCGGAGGAAATCGGCTTCCCTGCATTCTGAACCTGCATCTGAAGTTGTCTAAGCTTGTTGATGTGCTCCCGCAATGAAGAAGACTTGTTCACGGACAAGGTCCGCATCTACACCTCCAAAGAAACCCACTTCATAAGGTTCATCCGCTTATACATCTGATCAAGCTCCAGCCATATCTCCCAAGCCACCGTCAAATGCTCGATGTGGGCTATCGCGACTGTAGTACAAGACAGAAAAAGAAAAGAAGGAATCCACGCATTCACTTTGTCCCAGTGAGACTGTGCATTAGCCAACTCCGCACGAGCATCGAAAGAGAGTTTAGACTCATCTGTCACCGAGGGCCGATCGATCTCCTCCTGTACAAGCTCCACCAAATCATAAGACTCAAGGATGGCCAACATCATCATGCGCCAGATGCAGTAATTGTCGCCATCGAGCTTTTGATCTACGGGAAGAGCCGATAAGACAGGCACCTTCCGATCCATGATCGTCTGGAACTCCAAGTCAATCTCTGTAGACATCTTCACCTGTAATGCCTTCACAAACGCAAAAGCAACCCCCTCTGACTGTGAAAACATAGCCTGCTATGGATCTTTCTTCCGCGTCCCGAACCTTCTTCACCCGTCGGAGGCGATGAAAAAGTAAAACCTGCACTTGAAAGCTGAAAACTCAGTCTTCCTCCTCTTCAAACAGCAGTAAACAGCAGAAAATCCACCAAACTGGACTCCTTTCCTCCTCTTCACTGCTCTGATACCATGTCAGAGTGCAGCATTTCGGAAGCGTGGGACCAAGATTGAGAGAGAGAGAATGCATAGAGAAGAGAGAGAGAGAAAGAGACAGTGGAAGATGAAGATCTACTGTACAAAGTGTGCTGTATACAAAGATATGCAGATATGTACACGGACGCAGTGCACTGGACTGCATGTCTCCACCTCGACGATGGAACCTGCTGTTCACCTCGAAGTCTGCTACAGTCTGCATGATCTCCAGCCTGAAATCTGCAAACAGATATGTAATCTGCACGAATCTCCAGCTTGAAACCTGCGATCACAACTGAGAAAGACTGTGCTAGACATCGGCTATAAATAGCCAGAAAATATGTGCCCAAAATAGATAGGTCGACTGCATTAATTGCAGTCGAGTGACCAGTACATGTTGGATTGCCACGTGGGACTACCACGTGGCAGTCCGACTGGTCAGTCCGACCAATCTGCCGTACTGTACGGCTAGGGATCTGACAATGCTAACAAGGATAGGAAGCTTGTTTTAAACATTGGTGATGGCTGAAAGAATCTAGAAGCATTTGAATGGTTTACAAGACAGTTACTAGGTTTTGTTGACCTTCTTGAGCTGTTCCAAGAGATCAATAAGATTTTCCACTTGATTGAGCATGTTAGGCCCTTCAATTCTGAAAGGCACAATATAATTCTCTAAACAAAAATAGAGATTATTCATCCCCTCATCGCCTTGTTCTTCTACCACATCCAGGATCTAAGAGAAGGTGTTAACAGTTGTGTGTATCTTGTGTGGTCATGCCTTGCCTATGAGCCTCATAGTCGAGGACATTAGGAGCTATGACATTGTATTTATCTCTCATTTTAAGTGTTTTAGACACTTTAGATGAAGGGCACATTAATGCATTTCTTTTTGGACACGTTTAGCCATTTGTAGGGTTTTAACCAAGCCTCATAAGATGTACATTCAGCCAATGCTTTGGCTATCATTAAGTACATAAGAGATACATAAGAGTAACACATGATAGCATCTAGCCAAAAATTTGAGGGCGGCTTATTATGCATTAGCATATACAGTAACATCTTCATGAGAGATCTATTGTTTTCCCAACCACACCATTTTGCTAAGGTGTAGTGCAATGATAGAAAATACCCTTAGGCAAAAAAACATTGAAATCTCTTGACATATATTCCTCCCCTTGATCATTATTACCAAACAATGACCAATTGGCATGGAGTTCTAGCCATAGCGAATAAGGTTTTAAAGCATAAGAACACCTCTGACTTGTGCTTTGATCTATATAACTAGTTATGACAAGTCATATCATCAATGAAGGTCACAAATTAAAATTATTCTTTAATGGATGGGATACACATGGAACCACATATACCACTATGTATAAGATGCAACTTTTGACCAACACTCTAGATTATTTGTCAAGAAAAGGGGTGTGACACATTTCCTCCAAAATGCAAGTCTCACATGCATCATTATCATTGCCTTCAATGGAAGGAGATTTGGCACCATTTTCTTGCTTTTAAAACAAAGCAAGCTACCATAATGAAGGTGACAAGTCAAAGTATGCCATAGCTCAATGTAATCCATCACTTTCCCATCCATGGATAAGGCATCCTCTAGTGCTCTTCTTTCATACACGTCAATCTAATAGAGACAATTGCATAATATGCCTAAGACCACAAGATTTTCCCCATCATTATAGTCATGTACATTGCATCTGTCCACATGAAATTTAACCATGAATCCAATAGATGCAATGGCTAAAATTGAAAGCAAGTTTTCTAAAAGGCTAGGGATATACAATACATCTCTAAGCACAATGGTAGCCTCATTCATCACAATAATACAAATCTATCCAATGCCTTTCATTGTATATTAGCATTATTTGTATAAATGAGTGAACCATCTTTCGGTGCATCTTGAAGTCACATGCACAAATCATTGAAGTGATATGCTTAGAAGCACCATTATCAAAGTGCCATGTATTCTTACCTTCTACCATGGATAAACATTATGCATATCAGAAAGGATCATAAGAGCATGGCACCATAAATGCATACAATAGATGTATGCCCAAGCAAAACCATGTGTGTTGTTGTAATCATTAAATTG
The DNA here is from genome assembly GCF_053477565.2 of Lygodium microphyllum. Lineage (NCBI taxonomy): Eukaryota > Viridiplantae > Streptophyta > Polypodiopsida > Schizaeales > Lygodiaceae > Lygodium > Lygodium microphyllum. The sequence continues at coordinate 30,456,007 of NC_141160.1, read as the reverse complement.
GCCGAATTTTCACACTTCATGCAAAATTATTTCCTCTTTTTGCTTGCCATGTGCTTCGTGTATTCCTCAATGACATGTCCCTTTTATTTGCAATAGTTACATTGTTCCTTATGTTTATCCTAATTCTTGTCATTAGGAGAATTAGAAAAAGGAGTTGTTTTGTCATTGTCCTTAGAATTTGATTGATGCCATGTTTTTCCTTTGCCTTTATGATTGGCTACAAATCCTTGATAATCTATGACCATGCTAGAGTGATTGGATGTGAGACTAATCTTCTTGGTATAGCAAAGAAACCAGGTCATCAAAGGTGTATAAATCAACATTATTTTTTGCCAATAAATGAATAGTAGCAAAATTCTAATATGACTCCAACAAATCAACCAAAATATACATCAACAATGCACGAGGATACTATTATCAATATTAGCAAGTTATTCATTGAAATCTTTGATGCAAGTGATATATGCATCAGTAGAATCACCCTCAACCATGTGCTCAATCTTCAACTACTTGCATAAGCGAGCAACCATGTGCCTCATTATGCACCTCATAAACAGAAGCAAGCCTCTCCCATGCCTATTTGACCATAGTGCGTGATCATATATGCAACATAATCTTCTTTTTGCATGATAATGCAATTAAGTCATGTGCATGAGCATTCCTTGCTTACCATCATAGTTGATCAGCTATGCGGGGAGAAGTCGATCAATCCACTAGTAACAATGGATATATTGGATGCATCTATAGTTCCTTGAATTATTGGGCCTATTGGCTTGGCCTCTATGCATAACCCCACAACTACTTTGCAACTAGTACATGCTTCATCATATACAACCACATCGAGTAGTTGGTCCCATCCAATTTCTCCGAGTCTAGGCAAGGGTCTATAGGCTAGGCATTGGTGGCAGCATTAATCCACGACTTGGGGAGCAACTTTGCATTGAGGATCTTTCCTTCCCACTAGAAGTATTGTATTGAGATCTTTCTATTTGTAGTATGACTACATGCACCCTTGTATTTGCTCCCATGGATCCAAGCTACAATGTTAAGGTTGATCATCGTTCTGAGTTGATTGGTGCTACCAATACTAGCAATTAGTTGGCCTCTTCTTTACCTAGCCAACAACGAGGATGCCTCCTTTTCGATGAGCATCTTGAGAGATTTCTCCACTTCTACTACGTATTCATTGTCAAGAAAGCACACGAGTGCTTGGCTATCTCAAAAAAACTTCATCCCTTGCATCCACTACAATGGCATTACTTCGTACAGCTACACAAACTCAAATTGGGACAACAACATGGGCACCAAACAATACAAGCGGATGGTACTATTTTTGAAGCTCTTGTATCTTGATTCTACATTAGCTTCCGTGAGAGTTTGGGCATGCACACAAGGGGAGTTAAGGCATGCACATGAGCAATGCACTTTGACTCCTGTGAAGTGTTTCTGCTCTAGCCAGGAGCTTGATCTTCAACTGGAGAACTTAAGTTTGCTACATTCTTGTTTGTGAGAAAATTGAGTTGGCAGCAACACTCAAATTGAGGTATGTCCATACTCAAGACAATACTCAAGACAATGTAGCATATGCTTTTTACCAAGGCATTATCCTTGAGCACAACCTTGGTGATCTACTATAAAGACTCTGGTTGGATCAACACACATCCTTCACCATGACCTCTCCACATCACAAGGGCCCTTACATTTTTTGAAGTGATATGGGTAGCAATTTTCTTCTAGAGCATGAGGGTAACCTTGACAGGACAGAAAGCTTCATAGCAGAGGACATTAGGAGCTTTGACATTGTATTTATCTCTCATTTTATGTGTTGTAGACACTTTAGATGAAGGGCACATTAATGCATTTCTTTTTGGACACTTGTAGCCATTTCTAGGGTTTTAACCCTATTTAGGGTTTTGCCACTTTTTGCCTATATATAGGCCACCTGTCCTCCCACTTCCATTATCCATCATTGATCCTTCATGATCAGCCAACCCTCCTCATTCTCTCATCCCCCTGCTCTACCATATGGTGCCCACATTGACACATAGAGCTACAAGTTGGGGCTAACTATTACAACATTGTACCTTCATCTATTGCAATCACATTGTTCCTTCTCTTTCTTGCATTCTCCCTTTGTCTCCTTCTTCTCTTCATGTTCACTTTTCTCTTTCTCTTGTGCACTCTCTTAGCAATATGTACCTTATAATTTTAACCACATGTTATTAAAAGTATGCTTTTGGATACAAAATGTTAAAAAAAAGCAATGAAGAACTCACAAAACTTATAATTTATAGATCAAAGGATGATGTCGGAGATAAATGTCAAAGAGGATGTTGAAAGTTCAAAGTAAAGCTAGTTCTAGTATGCTTGAATGTCATGTATAATGATAAATTGGGCCTCAATGCTAATGAATTTGTGCAAATTTTACAAAGTCCCCAAATATTTATGGTGAAATTTGGTGAAATTGTGGATGGACAACAAAAACCCCCTATATTTGTATGAACGAATCTCTTAAAATTTTACATAGAACTATAAATCTTGAAAATGTTCTATGAAACTTAGGGGTTTTCATTAAAAGGTCCAATTTCTTCAAAGAAATTGGGGGTGAATTTTGAATTTTGAGATAAAACAAGTAAAATATGTGCTAAGGAGGAGGAGGTTGCATGCAAACACCCCTTGAAGATTGAGTTGACTTGCATTCCAATGTGTCGAGTGAGTCAAGTGATGTGACAAAAGCAAGTCGACATTGTAGATGTGGCAAGTGCATCCTATGAGGATGGAATATCTTAGAAAGTACAAGACTTTGAATCATGCCACTTTAGGCAAGGCTAGAGCCTCATGAGGTAGAACTTACATAAAGCATCATTGGGAGGGTCAACAAAGTTTCTCATGTTGCAAGAGCATTATCACTCATCAAAGAGAATATATTGATGCTACAAAAAGCTATTGCCAAGATAGAGCCGCACTTATTGGGTAGACTATCACAAAGATACAAGCTAGTATTTGCATATGTATTGGGGAGTAGTAGACCCAATCATACAAGGCTAGGATATCGTGGTTCCAAGGAGAGCCATGCAGATCCCATATGAGAGAAGATGGCATAATTATCGGTGTATTAGGTTTCGAAAACCCTCAATCAATCCCTACGACAGGTTAATCATTGGATTATGGGGGCACCCTTTAACATGGTGAAGGACATAGGGGGTATGAGATGCAAATGCATAGAGACCCAGATAAGGCTACTAGGGAGGACCTTTTATTCTAAATTATAGGACAAGGTCCATGGTTCACATCAAAGATTGGTAGATTTCTAGGCTTTCTTCAGTCCTCTAAGAGAGATAGGGCAACATGACCTAAGATCTTCTCTAGGATTGATTGATTCTATCTAGATTACTAGATTTGTGATAGGGATGACCTATTTATAGCTCAAACAACTCATTTGGACCACCCACAAATTCAACTACTTTTTAAGAGTCAAATGATGCCACTTCAGCGTTAGACTCCCAAAGCCCTATCCTATGATGATGATCTTAGAGAGGTGGTTGTACAAATTTGGATATCCAAGCCCTTCTCATCAAGACAAAAAGCTAGAGACTTGGATAAGAATTTGCTTTTACAATGGCAAGAAGCAATAAATGATGCAAAGAATTAAGGAGAGATAAATCATTAGTTTACCTATTTGCAAGCAAAGGAGCGTTGAGAGATCTTTTTCTTCTTCTACTTATCATCACCTTTTTCTTTGAGGAATCAACAAAGTATTCTTTACTCTTGTCCTTTGTGCTTCCTCTCCTTCTGGTTGCTTTTGATTTTTCCAAAAACGTCAAACAATACCTGTAGCTATAGCTTTAAGTTGTAATTTCAATTATATGTTTACTTTGGTATATCAAAGAATCTTTCAACATATGAATCAGTGTAGTGTTGTTCTTCAACTAGTTCTTTAACATAATGCATTAGAGCATCATAGGGAGATGAGCCACACTAGCCTGCAAGGCCAGGGAATGCCTTAGGAAATGATGTTAGCTCTAGGAGCCACTAGCCTGTAGTTAGAGGGAGCAAGCAATGGTAATTGTTACTCCCTCTAGGAAGTCCTCAATTGGGTGTCTATGTACTAATATTAGTATATAAAATAGGATATGAAACTAACCTAGGAGCTCTACATTAGGCTACATCATGCCCAAGACATCCACATTAGTGCCAGTGCAAGTCTACATAGAGGATTTAGACAAGAGATGTTCACTATCACAATGTATGTGCTGCACACTTTGTCTGTTGAGATGGGATTGTTTTAGGGCCTCTATCATTTTCAAGATATCATGTTGCTCTATCATGACATCAATAATAAGTTCCATTGTAGAAGGCCTCATGTTGCTCTTGTATCATTGTTTCCATCATTGCAATTGGTATAATGTACTATGTGTTGGGGGTAAAGGTGCCTCCACCTAGCTGCTTGTGTATTACTACACTGACAGTACGCACATTGTAGGTAGTGGGCACCTGTCACCATCACTTTATTCTTTATTCTTTTAGTGACAGATGAATAAAGGGAAGGCCGGTCACACATTGTGACTGATGGAGTCCCCATTTCTTGTCTCTCTCTTTATTGCTCTTTCTCTCCCACTATAGCTCTCCAAGTGCAAGTTTTGATCCTTCTCACCTTTCAACTAGAAGGCATCAAAGCTAGGTTCATGACTACTCAAGCTTGGTTCATGACTCCTTCAGCTTCCTATTGATTACCTACACTCATTGGGTCTCCTTCCCGGCAACCATAGCCGACCTTCTTGAGCTCCTGTCACTCCTCAACTTCGCGAGCACCTTCTTGACCCCTTTGGGCACCCTCAGGGCATTCCAACAAAGGTATTCATTCATCTTATTTAGGGTTTCTTGATGTTCATAGGTCTATAGGTTTGCAGTCAAGAAAGGGGCAACCACCATTGAAGCTTGCTTGCCTCATATCTTTCCACAACCCTTTGTGTGGCACCTTAGGATTAGAGTGTGCCTTCTTTGGCACCCCTTTAAGCCTCCCCTTGCCTTATTCAGTAGTAGTGTGGCCAACAACAAACAGCTACGTGATGGCACCATATCTCTAGGTAGCATGGGAAGTTCATCGTCTACCTCATGTCGATCATGCTTGGACTCTTGGGCATTGTGGCACTAGTTGGATTGATCCTTGGCATGTCTTGAGCCGTGTAGAGGCTTTGGGACACTGATATTCAGCTCCAATTTGATTGTATGTATAGCAGACCTACTTTTTATATTTGCATTTGACATTTACATCTACATTGGAGCTATGCCATTGATGCCTATGCTTGGTGGATGTTGTGCACATGCTTTGCCATGATTTTGGGCCTAATCTTTGGGCTGAAAAATCATAGTTTTCATTAGTGAATCATTGTTGTACACAAGCAAGATGAAGCTCATTTTCTTATGTTTGGATATGCCTATTGGATTCGGGCTATGTCTCGGATGTATACATTGATGTAGTGACTCTCGGGGATCGACATAGAGCTTGGATTTGCTCTCAGATCATTGGCTGAGCTTGAGCTTGCTTTGCATAGCATTTGGATCTCCATCTTTGATGTTCTTATGGCATGTGCTTTTCTTATGTTTGACCAGTCTTGACATGCTTGTCTTATTCCATCTCTATACAAGCTAGTTACATTGTCTTGGAGTTGATTGCTATTGTGGCTTACTTGGGATTTTCCTGCTTGAATATTTCTTAACTTGCCACAGTTACAATTTGGATGTACTTGATGTCTATAGATGCTATGTATGGATGCTACATAGCCTATATGCTCATGATGTCTTATTGATGCTTGATCTTGAATCTTCTATTCACTAGTGCTTTCATATCCCTTTGTTGAGCTTTTGTGCTTGACACTTACGGCTTTTATGCCAATGGGAGTGACTTTGGATGCTTGACAGATAGTGAGCAGGCGGCTTATGCTATTGAGCACTTTGGATACTTTAGACTACTAGGATCTTCACTTTGGATGATGCTTGGCTTCTACTGTTTGGTCCATTGTACCTGCTTATGAGTTGATTTGGGATTGTTTTGTGTGAACTGACACCTACTTGTATCAAGTCTTGGCAGTGGCAAGTACATTTTGCTCCATTGATTGGGGGGTGTATGAACTCACTGGCAGATGTTTGTATGGCATGCTTGGGTGTTGGTTCATGATTATCGACTGTCATATGCCTATGCTATGTCCATATGATGCGGGCTTTGGACTTACCAGTATTTGATTGACTTGGGATCCGCTTTTGGCATTGTGAGCTCTCATTTTCACAAGTCTAAAATTTATTATAGCAAGCATTTATGTATGGACTATTGACATGGAATTTTCATGCTGAATTATCCTAGTTTGATGTACTTTTGATGGTACTTGGTGGGCAACATCATTAAATGCTCGTTTCTCACCATTTTTCCTTGGTTTTGGTGGTTTTTTGGTCATTTTCTATAGTTTACAGCAAGCAATTTTGAACTACCTATCTGCATTGTTTTAGCTTGTAGTATGGCATCTTCTTCCACTAACAGTGCTATCTTCAACATCACTAAGCTTGATAATACGAATTATACCTATTGAAAAGCCAAGTTTGGCAGGTATTGGTGCAGAAATCATGGATAAAGCCACGAAGGTTGAGTGGAGAGTAGCCTAAAACTATGACTGATGATGAATGGATAGAGCTTGATGAGTTATGCAAGTCCACCCTCATCTTGTCTCTCACTGAACAAGTGCATTACAATGTGGTTGAGGAAGCACAGAGTGCTTGGCAGCTTTTGGATAAGATCAAGATGTTGAGATATCGAGCTCCACTCGTGATATGCCAGGGTGACCATTGTGCATTTATGTCACCGACTTGTTAGCTGCAGATGCGGTTGGTACACCGCCCATGAATAATAGCTAGATGACAGTTATCCTTATCTACTCTAGTTCTTGGTTCAGTTAGTATGCCACCTTAGTTTAGTTTGGTTTGAGACCCATATATATAGGGTTCTTCTATTTCTCTGTACTAGAGTTCTTTTTGGCTTACACAACTAAGAAGAGGAAAACTGTTTTCAGCCTCCACCTTTGTGTGTATTCCCCCATTGTGTAAGTGAGAAAGCTACAAGTGAGACTCCTTCCTTCTCTCCCACAATCATGACATGGTATCAGAGCCTGGTTCGTGGTAAGGAGCTCAATAAAGCAAACCAAGTTCGCGTCGTTCTGGTAAGAGGACCAGTGTTGCTTTCATTTTTCGAGTTTGGGAGCAAGTCTCTGCAGGTAGCACAGCTGGAAAGTGGAAGAGTGCATTGTCTCAGATTGAGACGCCCTGTTTTTTTATTCGAGGCCATTTCGGGGGCCTGTTTTGGAGGCGGAAGTTTTTTGCACGCACTCAGGAAAATGCCCTTTTTTTTGCTATGCGACCACTGCTCTACAGGTCGGTGAAAAGTTTCCGTAGAAATTGCATCGTATGCCTGTGCGCAGAGACATTGGGAGTTACAGAATCATCCTTGTTGCCTGTTGATGCAAAATCGTCACTAGGAAGTGACTGTGTGGTCAAATACCACTTTTGTCAGTTTTGCAGATTTGCCCTTGTGAGACTGAAGCTATGTTTTTTACAGTGACAGAATTTTTTGCAGTGTTCTGTAATGGCGTCTGATTCTCTTTCATAGATTGCCACTGAAAAGCTTGACAAGAACAACTTCCAAGCATGGAAGTTTAGAATGACGAATTTCCTTATGGGAAAAGGATATTGGGAATTCGTTGCAGGAAACGAAGAAGAACCAGTTCTTCCTGATGTTCCCAATCAATAACAAATGCAGGCATTTAAAGGATGGCATGAGAGAGCCAGAAAAGTTATGTACTGGCTGTCTATCAGTATTTTAGACTCTATGATTGTGCATATTCAGGATGCAAGTACGCCAAAGGAGGCATGGGATACTTTGTCAAAAATGTATAGCACAAATACGCAAGCCAAGAAAATGCATCTCAAGCAAGAGTTGCACAATGTGCAAAGAGAAAGTATGAGCATCAATGACTACCACATGAAGGTGAAGACGATTGTAGATGCACTTGCTTCCATTAGGTCACCAGTGGAAGATGATGATTTAGTTTCTGTGACCTTGAATGGTCTAGGAAAGGATTATGCACAGTTTCGAACATCGATTTCCATCCGTGAAAGATTTCCTGATTTTGAGGAGTTGATTGCTCTTCTAATTTCTGAGGAGTAGAGAAATGATGGTGCATCTTCTTCAGGAGGAACTTCAAAAGAAGCTGTCTTCTACTCAAATGCTGGAAGAGGTAGAGGTAGAGGTAGAGAAGGCCGATCTGGAGGCCGTGGTAGAAATCAGAATATGCAGCAAACTCAAGAAAACCAGTCCTATGGAGGAGGACGTGGTAACTCTAGAGGGAGGGGGAGCCAAAGAGGTCGTGGTGGATGGCAAAGAGGCCAAAATGCAAACAGCAATGTTGAATGCTACTACTGTGGTAAAATGGGTCATATGGCTAAAGACTGCTATAAAAAGCAGAATGACATCATGAATGGAAAATTGCAACAAGGGAATTATGCATCTTCTAGTAGACAGGGTGATGACATAAATGAGCATTTGTTTATGGTGCAGCACATGACCAATTCTGTGACAAGTGTAGAAGAAAGCAACAATGTGTGGTATGTTGACTCAGGTGCATCAAACCACATGACAGGTCATGCAGAATGGATGCAGGATGCAAGGAAAATGGAAAAACAAGGATTTGTGGAGACTGGTGATGCTGCACATCCTATTGTGCAGATTGGAAAAATTTCTTTGTCTATGCAGGATGGGAAAAAGAAATACCTGTCGGATGTATTTCATGTCCCGAATATCACCAAGAACCTGGTTTTTGTTGGTCAAATGGTTGAGCAGGGCTTGCAGGTCATATTTAATTCTCATGGATGCTTTGTTCAGGATATGAAAAATAAAGGTCACTTGATAGCAAAAGGAAAGAAGAAGGGCAGAATGTTTATGTTGGATGCAGACATGCCTGAATTGAGTGTAGCAATGTTTGCACATGGGACCGGTGTAGTTGCAGATATTGATATCTAGCATAAACGCATTGTTCATGTTAATGTACAACAACTTAAATCAATGCAAGCCCAAAATATTGTTGCAGGATTGCCTAAATTCAAGGTTGCAGATGCAGAAGGTATGTGAAGCCTGTCAATTTGGAAAACAGGCAAGGAAACCATTTCCTAGACATGTTCAAGAGAGTAAGAAGCCATTGGAATTAATCCACTCTGATGTGTGGACTACTAAAGCTGCATCTATTGGAGGCTGACATTGTTTTGTCACTTTTATTGATGACTATAGCAGAAAAGTTTGGGTGTATTTTATGAAAAAGAAAAGTGAAGTTTTTGGGCATTTCAAAACTCTTAAAGCTATGGTTGAAAAAGAAATAGGCCTACAAATAAAATGCCAAAGGTCAGATGGAGGGGAAGAGTACCTCTCAAATGAGTTTGCAAGGTTCTTGCAGGAGCATGGCATAAAGCAGCAATATTCATGTAGTCATACCCCACAGCAAAATGGAATTGTAGAAAGAAAAAACAGGCATATTGGAGAGGTATCTCGTGCCATGCTCAATGAAAAAGACCTACCATATTTTTACTGGGCTGAAGCAGTTGCTACAGCAGTCTACATAATGAACAAGACTCCCACTGCAGCAATACATGGCATGACTCCAGAGGAGAGGTATACTGGTAGGAAACCAGATATTTCTCATTTGAAAATTTTTGGTTGCATTCATGTGCCAGATGAGTTGAGATCCAAGTTGGATCCAAAAGCTGAGAAGTGCATCTTTATTGGTTACTCTCTACAGAGCAGAAAGGGTATAGATGCTATAACCCTTCTACTCGTAAGTTTACAGTGAGCAGAGATGTTGTTTTTGATGAGATGAGTAGTTGGTATAAACCAGTAAATGTGATTGATAATGTAGATGCACAAAATGGTAATGCTGCACAAAATTCACAGCAGCAGTCACAAGATATTAGTGGACCTGGAGTGTCTTCTAGCAGTGGTTCACATTCTTCGCCATAGACACTTATCATATAGGATTTTATTCTTTGAACTGTCTCTTGTAGTTAAATTTAACCATATACATGCACATCTTGAGTCTATCTTTTAGGATGAGCCCCTATCATGTAGTGTAATCGGAACCATCCATGATGCCGCGCAAGCCCAGATGCAAGTCTTCCTTGAGTTGGCAATGCAATGCAGAGCTTCTATTCTTGGAAATTATTTTCAATGAACTTAGGTAAATCATAAATTGTGACTTATATTTTTCCTCGTGCGAGGTACATGAATTCGTCATGCCTAATGTAAGTTTAAGCCACATCTCTCTAATGGTTTATGGGATGCCATGGTCTTACACGGTCTTGCATATTATACATATTGGTAACCTAAGATGCACTTGCAAAAATTCATGCCTAATAATCAGTTAGTATTGCAACAACCCATAGATGCTCAATCAACTCGTGGCCTATCATGACCATCATGAACTAAATTCATACGCGTCTACGTTTTTGGTTATACAGAATTGGCATTTATACTTGATAATCCATTTTTTAGTTCCTTTTACTTCTCAAGCATGCCAATGCTAGTGCATAAATCTAATGCTCTACGAACAAAATCAATAAAATCCTTGATTTCAGTGTGCACCAATGCGTGTGCAAATTGTTCGTTCTATAACATGCCATAGTGCAATAAAACACAATTCCGAACATGAGTTTATAATACAACCTAATTGGTGGTTAGCTATCATAGATTTTTGCATGAATATTTCTCCCTACCTAATGTAGTCAATCTACGTTTTTAAAAGTTTCCTACCAGAGTAAGATTTTTGGAATGCACCTAGTTACCAAGTGTCGCAATTCCTTGACTCGTAGCTCCGTCAATTGATGCAAGATTCAAGCTCGATTGGACCTTACTTTACTTGGGAGGTAGCGTATAGTTCGGCCTTTCCTTCATGAATACGCACACGGGCTACTAAGGAGTTGACTCCTCATAGGAGAACGGTTGTGGAAACCCTCTCAAAGAGGGGGGAGGAAGCTTGGAAGCTTGGAAGCTTCTAAGAAGTTTCCCCCTTTCTCTCTCTCCCTCTCTCTCTTTCCCTATCCCTTAGTGCCCCCCCTCTCTCTCTCTCTCTCTCTCTCACACACACACACACATTCAATCTGACATTAGGGGGAGGGAAAAAATGAGGTGCCCCTCTCTCCATCTAGGCGACCAAGTGGGCCGCCGCCATACATGTAGAATATGGTTGAGGGGGAGAGAAGGGATAGTGGTGTGCCCATCATCCTTATCAGCATCCTTGTTAAAATACGTGAGATCTAGAGCATGGAGCTGGCGGCTTGTAAGCATAGACTAAACTCATGATGACATTGACTGAAGACCACAACTGTTATACAAGTGAATTAGGTTCCAAGATGGAAGCTTGGACTCATAAACACAATCTTGTGTAGGACTGACAAGTACAAGACTCACACTGGCTGATAAAGAAAAGCATCATCATGTATTCATTCATCTATCCAAAGTGGTAGTCAAGTACAATGCTTTATAGTTGTTGGATGGGTATAGTTTTCCCTTTCTGTGCATATGGGATTCTTGTAGCTTGCATGTCTTCATCCCAAACTGCCTCATACAAAGAGGCTACATTAGGTGTGATTGCTAATATCTCAACAGTCCTCGACATCATCGCCACAACTGCATATTTTTCATCATGCTTGACACCTCATTGCAACTCCCCTTATCACCTTGATACACCGTCATCATGGCTGTCATTCCACTACAGCTTCCCCTCTGTCTGCCAGAGCTGGCAGTGTGGGTATGGGGGACCATTAAAAAAATTGGTATGCAACTTCAATTCATTATGAAAAATCTTTGGTTAAGAGGGTTTGAGGTTTTATGTTTGAAAGTAATTAATATGAATATATTTATTTTTTGAATAAAAATAAAGAAAATTTAATAAGTTGAGATAGGAAAGGAATTTGTCAAATGTTTGAAAGGTGACTATAGTTTATTTTTTAGCTAGAGTATGTTATTAATAGTTTGGGGCTAATGGATATTATTAGAGGATACTTTCTTTGTGAAATGATGTTCAAGGAAAAAATAGTAATTAGTAAATATTAAGTATTTTATAAGAGTATTATTAAATTTTAAGGATGCATTACAAGTTTTATGATATATGTCTTCTCTAATTTGAATAGAAAGAACATCTGGTGAGAGCTGTATGTACCAATACTTGATCAGGGGAAGTTGAAGATGCCTGACTATTGCTGCCTTCTTTGTGGTTCCTCTTTACTTCATCCAAACAAGATTGGATGGTACTTGCCAATGTAGGATCTGGAATGTTGGTAAGAGTGGTTACAAGAGTAGGAAACACCTATTTTATAGCTTTTAGGAGAATAGCAATAGCATCTTTTTCATGTATTAGAGCTTGTACTGAGGCAAGTTGTGCCATAAGTCCCTTCATGTGAGAGATGAATTTTCCCAAGTCTTCTCTTGATCAATATTCCAAGCTAAAGAATTCAATTTTAAGGAAGATTTTAGTATTTTTACCAGTGGTTCCATAGAGCTTTTCAAGCTCGTCCCATTTTTCTTTAGCAGTATTTAGTTAATCAACATGATGAATTAATGACTCATCTAAGTGTAGCATAATGATTGCATGGGCACATTAGTCATCCTCTATATCAACTAGATTTGCAGAGTTAACTGTTCTAGTACCTTGAATGAGAGGCCAATACCCTCTCCCCATCATTTTATACTTGATAAAGTACCTGCCATGGGTGGAAATCTTTGCCATCAAATTCTCGAATTTGAGGACAGACATCAGCATATGAAGTGGCCATGGGGAAGGTCTTACCACTTGTTAGAACAAGGGCAGTGTCTAGTCCCTTACAAGTTTGCGTCTAAATGCGGAAGCAATTCAAAGTTGTAATGTGGAGAAGGGCTGAAAATCATACATATGTAATATTTCAAGATATGACTTTGGTGGTCCTTTCTTAGGGGCAATCTTCTTCCGAGGTTTAATGGTCTTTTTAGGCTTCAATGATTTGAACCTAGACTGGACTTCAGGCTCCTCTTTGTGGTATGGCTCAGTGGATGACCCTTGTGTAGGACAAGGACGGTCTATGAATTCAATAATTGCTACTGATGATTCTGAGGAGAGTACAATGGCACTCATCCCTCTAATTTCATTGACCAATATACTTAAGAAGAAATCACTCAAGATATGCAATACACTTCTAGTGTATGATGGTCTATGTGTTTATAGTTGTACGCATAGCCTTACAACTTGATGCAGGGTACCTAGTTGTTTTATTTTCCTGATAAAAAACATTCAGATTATGTAAGTATTAGCAGCAATGATGATTAGGCAATGTGCCTTAGTGCTTACAAGCACTCATCTATAGCTCATGTTGCTTAGAGATGGTAAATATCGGTCTTTATGAGCTTGATGATGACCCTTCGAGTGGAGAAACCACTAAAATGAAGTTCCCAGGTTCATAACTCACTCTAGAAAAGTTAACTTAGTGATTAAAATCATTGTCGATGACCAAACATTGAAAAAAAATTAAAGATGGATGGAGCTTGAAGCTCCTGGCTATGGCTACCCAATGACTGATAGTTAGGGTTTGGCTTCTAGCAACCAACAGAGATGCAATTTCCCCAAGCCCTCTTAGGGGGAGATGGCCAACTAGGGGGGCTATTTAACCCCTATGGTGGCCAAGGAGATTGTGATGCCAGGAGGCATATTCCACGGTGGATTCCGTGAGGTTTTACGGTGGATTCCGTAAACTTAGATGACCGGGGCTCATACACAAAGAGGATTCTTTGTGCGAGAAGTTGATGGGGACGCCTGTCCTTTTCGGGCGTTTCATTAATTTAGTGTGTACATGGGTGATTCCATAGCGGGTGATTCCACAAAATGCATATTAAATTAATAAACGTTTATGAGTTTAGAGTGCGCACTCGTAATAAATTAAGGTTAGGATTTATTTCTAACCAGTTGATTTATTTATGTAGCTGAAGACTGCTAGGTATTCACTTTTGTCGGTTTAATTGTGTTATTTTACTAACGATTGTGAATGCTTCAGTTGATGTGTAGAGATAGCAGCAGTGGCGGAGGAAAGCATTGGAGTCTAGCGGGTTTTCGACTCTTGGACTAGATTTTGATAGGCGCCACGCCTATATTTTGTTATGTCTATTGAGACATCGATTATTTATTATTATTTTGTATGCGCTTATGCGCCTGGATATGTTATTTCTATTTGGACATTGAGATTGGGCGTGCCAGACACTATGGGCACCGTCCATTAGCTTTATTTTACTATTTTTGTAGAAAGCAAACTCAAAAGCTAAAAGCTTGTCATATTTTTGTAATTGGGCTATTATTGAGCATGAAGATTGGAAATATACATAAAATACATGCTTTGTGAAGCGCTCACACAAGGCATGGGGGAGATTGAACCCAATTTGTCTCTTGCCTCTTGTCGTGCTTGCTTTTACATGGGTTTTTGTGCTAAAAAGTAGAGTACTTTGTTCTTGGGGACCTTCCGGGATTCACCACGTGAGCTATCTGCGACCGATCTGCGCACCAGTGGTATCAGAGCGGAGCAGAGATCAAGAGCTTCCAATCGCTACCAATCTCGGGCGAAGGCGGAGCTCCAGGAACAAACGGCCTCTACAGTCAATCTCGTCGCGAACCGTCAATACAGGCAGACTTCTGGCGATCAAGAACCCCTGTTTCCACTGTTAGATCGCGAAGGACCAAGCTCTGCAGGCGGAGGACCACTCATACACTTCCATCATCAAGTCGTGGAGTTACAGAGATAAGCTCTCTTCATAATCAAGTTTATTATCATAAGAAAGCTTAATTTTAAGCTTAGCAAGGCCTAATCTTCAAAATCGTTGCAAGACGGCATCATCCCGTGAAATCCGGCGAAAAAAACGGCCCCCCCCTCACGAAAAAAATGGCTGCCTCTGCTAGTCCTCCTTAAGCTCTTAATCACTTAAGCTTAAGCTTAATCATTTAAGCTTAAGGCTTCCTGCAAGTTACGCAGGTCAGATAAATCGGCAAACTCTGGGTCTCGCACTTCTGAAGTCAAGTTCCGTAAGTCGACTCTAATCAAGTTTTGCAAGTTCTGCAAGTGGGCCTAAGTCCAGCAAGTCAACAACTCTGCAAGTCTGCTAAGTCTGCAACTCTGCAAGTCAGACTAAATCAGAACTGACTAGTGCTTAAAACTCATAGAAGACTTGTTCGTATGCAAAAACTCTGAACTGAAAAGTTGTTCGCATCAAGCTGTTCTACCTATCTACAAGTTCGTTGAAGTACTTTCAGCAAACGGAGATAGAAATATTGCAGAATTTCTGAAAATTGAAGAAGAAAATACCCAAAAATACATAGCCTTGTAACCCCAAATTTGAGCTACGCTCATCCCGCTAACTGATTTTGAGTGAGAAAGGTTTGTTGAGTTTTACAGGATGACTACCCCACATATGGATGATCCTATGGCTGAAGACGATCTACCCGAGCCTACCATGGAACAAAAGCTGGATCTTATCATGCTGCAATTGGAAGAAGAGTGAAGAGCTAGGCAAGCCTTGCAAGCGCAATTGACAAAGCTACAAAGAGCGTCCACTGATAAAGAAGAACCTCAAGCTGAAGATTTGATTCGCCGTACCATCGACGCCACTCTTGAAGCACAAACCATTCACAAGGAATCCAAGATAAGTAAACGAAGTTTCAAGTTTCGCACTTTCAATGGCATAAGAGAAGGAAAGACTGTTTTATCATTCATTAGCCAGTTTGATGACTATTTCTATGAGGAAACTTATCCCGAAAAAGATAAAATCAAGTGTGTTACTAATCATCTGATAGACAGAGCATCACTTTGGTGGACTGTAGTCCGCAAGAGCATAGAATGTCCTGCTACATGGGAAGATTTCAAGAAGAAGTTCATGCAAAATTTCCTTCCACCGCAATTTCATGAGAAGGCTATCAAGCAATGGGATTTACTTCAACAGCGCGATCGTGAGCCTATTCCACAGTATACAGAGCGTTTTTGGAATGCACTCCTACAGTTACGCATGCTTGAAGACGTACCAGAGACGACACATAAGCGGAAGTATATGTCTGGACTTCTTGGACATTACTACGCTGAAGTAAACATGTTCAAGCCTGCTACCCTTGAAGACGCCATCTCCTTAGCTCACGACACTGAAGATAAGTTACGCGGAAGAGATCGACGACCACAGCCATTCCAAGCAAACGGTAATTATGGATCTAAACAATTCAATTCCAATTTCAGAAGGTTTAATCCAGGTCATTTCTCATCACCATCTTTCCGCAAGAATTGGCCTAAACCACCTGCATTACCATCCACTGTCAATCCAAATTCTAAGCCTATTCCACAAGCAAATCCAAATATACCCAGACTCCCAGCCATTGCAAATAATGTGACCAAAGCCAAGCCCATCGTATGCTACAAGTGTCACCAGCCAGGGCATCTCGCAGCAAATTGTCATTCAAAGAAGCCATCAGCACATATCAACTACCTTGGAGCTATGGACGAAGACGAGCATGAGGATATGCCAGATTTCACTGAAGAAGAAGATGATCCTACTACTTCTTCCGACACTTTACCAGGTATGCCTACTTCACATTCATTGTTGACTATGAAATGTATGGTGCATGGAAAAGAAAGAATTATATTGCATGATGACGGTAGTACCCATGACTGTACCTACGCACTATCGCATAAAAGCTGCATTTTTAGGCACTAGGTACAATGGCACACAAGAAGTTCAAGATTTAGAAATTCAAATTGGTTCATACATTGAAAGAAGAAATTTCTTAGTTGTCCCATTACAGTCTAGCGACATTATTCTAGGAATGCCATGGAGACACCAACATAATCCCAATATAGATTATTCCACACACACAATGAATATAAATTTTCAAGGAAAATCTATTACATTATTTGGTATGCATGCATCTCATATTTTTCCACTGCTTTCGCATACTCAAGCAAAACGTGCACTACACAAGAATACTAAATCATATCTCATTTGGGTAAATGAATTGCACGCAAAGGAAAATCATATGCACCCTAGGCATAAGGAATTTCTCGCATATTTTAAGGACTGTTTTGCAGAAGATCTACCACCAGGTTTACCTCCATCACGTCCAGAAGACCATAAGATTGACGTAATACCTGGCACACAACCACCTTGCAAAGCCCCATATAGGCACAATCAAATAGAGCAAAAAGAAATCCAGAGTCAAGTTGAAGAATTACTAAATAGAGGCTTAATTTGACCTAGCAGTTCTCCATTTGGTGCACCTGTACTCTTAGTCAAGAAAAAGAATAATACTTATCGTATGTGTATTGACTACCGAGCATTAAACAAGATCACTGTAAAGAATAGGTATCCTATACCTAGAGTTGATGACCTTATGGACAAACTGCAAGGATCTTCTATATTTAGTAAAATTGACCTTAAGTCTGGATATCATCAGGTGAGGCTAGATAGATCCGACATATTTAAGACTGCATTCAGGACACAGTTTGGCCATTACGAATTCTTAGTCATGCCATTCGGATTAACTAATGCACCTGTCACTTTCAGTAGAATGATGAACCGTATTTTTCTAAAATATCAATATTGTGTGATTGTTTTCTTTGATGATATTTTAGTGTTCAGTCAAAGTGAAAAAGAGCATTATGAGCATTTATCATTAGTTTTTCAATTACTGAAAGAAAATCAATTGTTTGCAAATCCTGACAAGAGTGAATTCTTTAAGACAAAAATAGAATATCTAGGTCATATTGTATCAAAAGAAGGAATAAAAGTTGATCCTAAGAAAATTGATGCAATATTGCATTGGCCTATTCCTAAAAATGTACATGAATTACGCTCATTCCTTGGTCTTGCTAGTTTCTATAGGAAGTTTGTACGTAATTTCTCATTACTTGCTTTACCATTGACCAAACTTCTTAAGAAAGGCATTGTTTATCAATGGACTGAAAACCAGCAGAAATCCTTTGACTTACTCAAATGTGCATTAACCAATGCCCCTGTTCTACAATTGCCTGACTTTAACAGACCATTCTTTTTAGTTGTGACCGATGCTAGCGGATCAGGAATAGGAGCCGTGCTAATGCAAGACAACCATCCAATAGCATATTCTAGTTCTAAGCCGAAACCCTCTGAGCTTAAATATTCCACTTATGACAAGGAACTCTTAGCAGTTGTCCAAGCATTAAAACAATGGAAGCATTATTTAATGGGTTCAGAATTCATGATAAAGACCGACCAGCAAAGCATTAGACATCTACTTAGCCAACCCCAAATTTCTGACCGTCATATCAAATGGGCTTCATTCATTCAAAGTTTCCATCCTATCATTCAATACCAACCTGGAAAAGAAAATGTAGTTGCTGATGCATTGAGTAGAAGACCTGCAATTCATAACATTTCTATCATATCTTTTGATTCTTTGATTGCCATGAAAGACACATATCACCAGGATATTACTTTTCATTCTGATTGGCAAAAATTAGTTCGAAATAATTTCATTCCTGTTGATTCATTGTCATATAATGATGGATTCATGTTCTTTGAAAAGAGACTGTGTGTTACTATTCCATTCCGATCTTTTGTTTTGAATGAAATTCATTGTCCCCCATATCAAGGTCATAGAGGTATCATCTCTACATTACGCATGTTAACTGAAGATTTTTATTGGCCGCATATGGATGCAGATGTATCTAATTTTGTTTCTGAATGTTTGATTTGTCAAAGAATAAAGAGACATCATGGTAAACAGTATGGATTATTAATGCCTTTGTCTATTCCATCTAAACCTTGGGAACATATATCTATGGATTTCATTACTGGTTTACCAAATACTAAATCTAACCATGACATGATTTGGACAATTGTAGATAGATTTAGTAAGCAAGCATATTTCATTGCATGTAAGAAAACTTTAACAGCATCACAAGCAGCACAGTTATTTTTGAAAACTGTTTTTACTAACCATGGATTGCCGAAAGTGATTATTTCAGATAGAGATTCTAGATTTTGTAATAATTTTTGGATTACACTGTTTGCAAATCTAGGCACAAAGATTGATTTCTCATCTGCATTTCATCCAGAAACGAATGGACAAACAGAAGCCACAAATAGCACCATTCTAGATCTTTTACGTGCGTACACTATCTCTAAACCTCAGACATGGGATACTCATTTACATTTATTACAGTTTGCTTACAATAATACACCGCACACATCTACAAAGAAAGCACCTTTTGAAGTTATTTATGGACATAGATTATCTACACCTGTTGCATCTTTGTCTAATAGAATACAAAGTGCCGATGATATTGCTGTTATGCATAACACTATTTTTGATGAGGTAAAGGATATGATTGCTAAAGCCCAACAATCATATACCAAACAAGCCAACAAGAAAAGACAAGCCATGAATTTCAAAGTTGATGATTATGTTTGGCTTAGAATAGAAAAGCGTAGACTGCAAACTGTAGATAGACATCCAGTTGTCAAATTAGCTCCTAGATTCTACGGACCATTTAGAATCATTCATAAGATTAATGACAATGCATTCAAGTTAGAACTGCCATCTCATTGGAAAATTCATAATATATTTCATATTAGTTTATTGAGACCATTTAGAGGCCAATTACCTATACACCCTATCTATGAAAACCCACCTTTACTAGAAGAAGAGACTGAAATACTTGAACCAGAAGCCATTATAGACACTGACTATATGACCACTAGAACTGGCCGAAGGTATTCTAGATATCTAGTAAAATTTAAGAACCATCCTGTAGAGGAAGCACAATGGATACACGCTAGAGACCTAAATGCTTTCCCCACTCTGTTAGCTCCACATTGAGCTAATAGCAATTGAGGTCAATTGCTATCGCACCCCGGGGGTATGATGCCAGGAGGCATATTCCACGGTGGATTCCGTGAGGTTTTACGGTGGATTCCGTAAACTTAGATGACCGGGGCTCATACACAAAGAGGATTCTTTGTGCGAGAAGTTGATGGGGACGCCTGTCCTTTTCGGGCGTTTCATTAATTTAGTGTGTACATGGGTGATTCCATAGCGGGTGATTCCGCAAAATGCATATTAAATTAATAAACGTTTATGAGTTTAGAGTGCGCACTCGTAATAAATTAAGGTTAGGATTTATTTCTAACCAGTTGATTTATTTATGTAGCTGAAGACTGCTAGGTATTCACTTTTGTCGGTTTAATTGTGTTATTTTACTAACGATTGTGAATGCTTCAGTTGATGTGTAGAGATAGCAGCAGTGGCGGAGGAAAGCATTGGAGTCTAGCGGGTTTTCGACTCTTGGACTAGATTTTGATAGGCGCCACGCCTATATTTTGTTATGTCTATTGAGACATCGATTATTTATTATTATTTTGTATGCGCTTATGCGCCTGGATATGTTATTTCTATTTGGACATTGAGATTGGGCGTGCCAGACACTATGGGCACCGTCCATTAGCTTTATTTTACTATTTTTGTAGAAAGCAAACTCAAAAGCTAAAAGCTTGTCATATTTTTATAATTGGGCTATTATTGAGCATGAAGATTGGAAATATACATAAAATACATGCTTTGTGAAGCGCTCACACAAGGCATCGGGGAGATTGAACCCAATTTGTCTCTTGCCTCTTGTCGTGCTTGCTTTTACATGGGTTTTTGTGCTAAAAAGTAGAGTACTTTGTTCTTGGGGACCTTCCGGGATTCACCACGTGAGCTATCTGCGACCGATCTGCGCACCAGATTGTGCCGCCTACTACCCACACCAAGCCTGAAGATGTCACACTGTCAGAAACTGCACCGTTTCTGAGATTTGGAGAATGCTGCCCACCACGTCGACTAATCCCAAGCTTTGTTGTGCTAGGCTGATTTGCCCTGAGCTGAGGAGAAGATCTCCAGAAGGAATCAAGAGCAAAAACTCATTCTTTTGCCCACATCAACTCCTCCAGGGTCAGGGGGTCTGGCTGGCTATGGAGGCAAGAGGTAAAAGATGAAGATGATGGAAAACAATCATGTGCACTTAGTGAGGCTAAGGGTATAGGAAGCTGAAGAGATTAGAGAAGACTTTGATACCACGTGAAAAAGCATAGTTGTAGCATTGGAATGTGTACACAAGAGGAAGGAGAGAGCTCAAAGTACAAGAACAACATCTTGTTTACTAAGTTGCTTACAAGTACAACTTGGGTACACTCTCCCACACATGATAGTGACCCATAGGCTGTTTATATAGCCTCTGCCAAGCTAAGGTTAGGGTTTCCCCTGCTCTAAGGCTATTCACACCCATCTGCCCTCATGCACCCTTTCTTACAGTGGGTTCCTATGCTTATCTTCTAACAGCTTGGACCCCCATGGAGGGCCCCCTTCGCACCTCCCCCAAGTAGGCTGGATAGAAAACATGCACCGTGATAGGTCCTCCAAATTAGATTCTCGTGTAGTAATGGCTCTACACAAGCATAGACTCTCACTTGCAAAACAAACCAAAAGTCCATATCCCAACACAAACAAATATCCTAGAACCTCAATGGGCCAATCTAGCCAACAAGGGCAAAAAGGCCACACCACAAAAACATGTATATATTGCATTCGAACTGCATCTAGTCAATGCGGAATGCAACAACATCAAGCTATAACTACGAGGATGACTAGACATGATAGTCTTGATGATAGGTGCACCTTGAACGGCATTGCATAGATGACCCAAGACATCAATGGATAATCCACATTTGGTTGTGTAGTTGGGGACTCAAAGGCATATATCAGAAGGCTTAAATTTAAGGGTCAATACTCAAAAGATGAAGACATAGTATGGCCTACTTATCTTAGGGTCAAACTCATCGCAAAAACAGAGCATAGTATTGATGCTCTCATCGATAAAGGAGAAAATTTTAATATCTTGACCTATGAAGCATGGACTCGACTAGGCCAACCAGTGCTCACACCAACTAAGGCAACTCTTAATCCTTATGGGGGACACACCCACAAGCTCCAGCCAGTGCCAAGTCCACCTAGGAGTCCCAAATCTCCTACACTGTCTTATCCTAAATGAACACAAGAAGCACAACAACAATCGTCAAGTGCAACTTCTCAATCCCAACCTCTATCTCCATTTAAGCTTCCAAATGTCCAAGGTGCGGGACATGATACCACCTCTAATTCTCAACCTAAGGATATGCTTGTGCAATCCATTGTGACTAGCTCAACTGGTGCTCGATCTGCACAAGTGAATGTGCAAAGGGCAACAAAAGACATGACCACTTCTGATTTGCCTAAGTACTTGACACTGCAATCTACCAACAATAGCAAGTCCACTGAACTAGCCACTACTACTTCCAATCAGGAATCATAGCAATCACAACCTTTGGCCCTTGCGAAATGTGTCCCTAGCAATTCACATGTGGAAGAGATGCCATAAACATCCCTGACACCTCTAGCACTTCTGAAGCGCATAAAGCTTAGGCTTGAGGAGAAATCTCTTGAAGATTTGGCCAAGGAGATGGCGCATCTGACCAATGAACCAGAGATGAAGTGCTTTATGAAGCTTGATCACAAGTTGACAGCCATCACATGTGCGTACGTCCATGTGGACATCGGAAGGCCAACACCAGAGCGCACAAAGCTCATAGTGGAGCCCCTGACTTGGGATGAGCGACAACATGTTTACTCCTGCTATGTAGCTATTGTTGAAGAAGTTATAAAGGACATCCTAAAAGCCACAACTAGAGAATTGTGCTTGATACCCTCACTCTATATTGTTCAATGTGAGACAAACAAGGAAAATCTTGAAGCAATCAAATGAAAAGGGAAAGGACAAGGTAGCTTTGTGCATAAATGGTACTCTAACCAAAGTTTGGTAGCCAAAATTGGGCAATGACTAAGGATGCTTGTTGAGCAACAGAAGGCCCTTTAGACATCAATACATGATCCCATGTACATTACCCCAACCTCATTAAGAGTGTTGGCAATGGTCCATAAGGTCCAGCTTTCTGCCACTGTCCAAAAACATCCCTTGCATGATAAAGTGCTTCTAAAAGAAGATCTACATGTGGCTAGCAGGCTAGGATTAGGGAGCATGGTACCTTTGATGTTAGCGTATATGTCTTCTACCTCATTCAAGACCCTCCAATCCTAGATATCTATGCTTCCCATCAATACAACCTTGACTTCTTCAGCTAGTTTCATCTAAGCCTACATATTAGGAACCCTAAACCATATCTTGGTTCTACACTAGAGTTACTCGAACCTCCTGAGAGCAAGAGAAAAATATCTCTAAACACAACACCCGCTCTAATAAGAAGCAATGGAGGCATGTTCAGAGGTGTAAGGACAAGAGTCTAAAAACAGAGACAGTAACAAACAGAAAGCCAGAGCCAGAGCCAGAGACAGAAGCAGAGTCAGAAGCTGTGACAAAAGCAGAAGTAGATGCAGAGGTAGAAGATCTGTTCTTCTCTTACAGAGCCTCTACAAAAGCAGAGGCAGAGCCTTTAGAGGAAGAGGACGAAAATGATGAGGAAGAAAATGAAGCAGGTTATGGAAGTGCAGATGAAGACCTCAGAGGCCGAAGATCTCAGGGTGTTGGATGGAATGACTATGGTTCCATTTGGGTTGGCAATGAACCACAAAGTATGTAGAATCTGTATAAGCAATGGATTAAAAGCATAAAAATTAAGTTCACCAGTGGCTTCGCCCTAACTGTTCTGTCCAGAGAAAAGATGATGATGATGCCCCTTGTCAACAGAAGCCAGAGCTATCAAAGCCACGCCTCTAGCAGGTTCGTGCTATGTGACATTCTTGGACGCATCCTCTGAATATGAATGCCTAAGTCCAGAAGAAATCACTACTCATACAGAAGTAAACAAAGACTTGATACCCTTCCAGCAACCTCAACAAACAAATGAGTCATCTGTTCAGAAGGAGGACACTGGTTCTAGCGGGACATCAGACGAGGATACTACTCTCTTGAAAGAGTCTCTATCCAGAAGCAATCCGTGGAACATTTATCCACGAAGTGGAAGGTGAAAGACAAGTAACGTTCTTGGATGCTGATGGTACTGAATGTCACCTGAAAGTGGGTCTCAATCTTCCATAAGAAGAACTAGTGATCCTGCGAGATCTACTAAAGGAGAACTTAGATGTGTTTGCTGGGTCATATAAAGACCTAAAGGGGATTGATCCCATACTATGCCAACATCACATTGACCTAGAGCATGATGTCAAACCTGTAAGGCAAAGACAAAGGCGTATGAATCCTAATTACTCTGCTCTGGTGAAGGCTGAATTATTGAAACTTCTTGAAGCAGAGTTCATTTATCCCGTGGCTAACAGTGAATGGGTTTCGCTGATTGTGGTAGTACCCAAGAAGAATGGGAAACTTTGAATATGTGTCGACTTTCAAAATCTCAATTCGAAGAAAAAGAAGGATCACTTCCCTATCCCTTTTACAAATCAACTGTTGGACACAATGGCAGGCCATGAGCTATATTCCCTCTTGGATGGATTCTAACGGATATAACCAAGTCCAAATTGCAAAAGAGGACCAATCCAAAACAACCTTCACCACGGAATGGGGGACCTATGCCTATAGAGTGATGCCATTTGGGCTCTGTAATGCTCTTGCCACCTTCCAACGAGTAATGATGGCTACCTTCCAAAATCATCTACATGATTTCATTGAGGTGTATCTTGATGACTTCTGTGTCTATAGTTTGATCCGTGAGCACTAGGGACACCTAGAGCAATGTTTTGACAGATGCCGCAAGTATGGGATTTCTCTCAACCCCGACAAATGTGTCTTTGGCGTCTCATCAGGAGTTCTCCTGGGCCATATTGTCTCTACACAAGGGATTGCAATAGATCCAGCAAAGATTGAGAAGATTGCCGCCTTAATAGCACCAACAAACCTCAAACAATTGAGAGAATTTCTTGGCCATGTGGGCTACTACAGAAGATTTATTGCACATTTTGCAATCAAGGCAGTCCCTCTGCACACGTTCCTAAGGAAAGAAGCTGATTTCCTTTGGACTGATGACTGTGAAGAAGCCTTTAATACCCTAAAACAGTGCCTTATCCAAGCACCTATTTTGCAGCCTCTTGATTGGACGAAGGAGTTCCATGTGCACACAGATGCATCAGTTGAAGGGCTAGGTGCTGTCCTATGTCAAAAGGGCCCCTCTAAATTAGATCAACCCATTTATTATGCAAGCCGAAAGGTCACTGATAGGGAATGGAACTACACAGTGACAGAGCTTGAGTGCTTGGCAATGGTGTTTGCACTGGAGAAGTTTCGACACTATCTACTGTCAACGCATTTCAAGTTCTATGTGGATCATGAAGCCTTGTCCTTCCTAATGAACAAAGCCGATGTTAAAGGACGACTGATGAGATGGTTGCTCCTATTCCAGGAGTTTGATTTTGAAGTGGTCACTAAGCCTGGCCATTCCCATGTCCACTGATCATCTATCACGGATCCCTCAAATAGAAGAAGAGGAACAGGATGATCCAGACCTTCCTGATGCTTCTTTGTTTTTAGTTGAAACAGTTACTCCCTGGTATGCAGACATAGCCAATCTCCTAGCAACTCAACAGTATCCTCCTGGCATCTCAAGCCGTGAGAAGAAGAAGCTTTTGTTAGAATCAGCCCCCTACACCTTGCTAGGCGGTGCATTGTACAAGAAAGGCAAAGATGAAGTGCTGCGAAGATGTGTTGCAGGGGATGAAATCAGCATAGTATTGAAAGCATGCCATGACGAACCATGTGGTGGACACTTCGCAGGAGAAGCAACAGCCAGAAAGGCTCTGTTAGCAGGATATTGGTGGTGGCTGACCCTCCACAAGGATGCATACGATTACTACAAGATATGTGATGCTTGTTAGCGAATGGGGAAGCCCACCAAAACAAGTGCCATGCCAC
This sequence comes from Lygodium microphyllum, assembly GCF_053477565.2. Classification (NCBI taxonomy): domain Eukaryota; kingdom Viridiplantae; phylum Streptophyta; class Polypodiopsida; order Schizaeales; family Lygodiaceae; genus Lygodium; species Lygodium microphyllum. The sequence goes on along the minus strand of NC_141160.1, from coordinate 30,429,997 downwards.
TACAACCCATTCTCCCCCTAAAGCCATTCAAGAAGTGGGGGATTGATTTCGTGGGTCCCATTGATCCACCCACCATACGGAAGCAGAACAGATACATCTTAGTATGTACAGATTATGTCACAAAGTGGTGTGAAGCTAAAGCCTGAAATGGGACAATGGTAATAGCGTAGCCCTGTTCATGTACGAGAATATCATCACCTGTTTTGGCAGTCCCCCTAGCTGGTAAGTTACAGAGGTACTCATTTTCTTAACAAAATTATGGAGGAGCTGATGAAATTGTATAAGATCCGCCATCACAAGTCCACTTCTTATTACCCCAGAGCCAATGGCCAAGTTGAAGCTACCAATTGCATCCTTTGCTCAATTCTGATAAGAACGATTGCCACACATCGTCGCGATTGGGACGATCGACTTATAGAGGCCCTCTGGGTGTACAAAACCTCCCATAAAGCAGCTACAGGACAGATCCCTTTTCAGCTAGTGTATGGTACATAAGCCATCTTCCTTGTTGAGCTGGAATTGCCCTCTTTGCGAGTGGCAGTTAAAGAATGCTTGGGAGATAGTGAGTCACCGCAATGCCATCTCCTGCACTTGGAATGCTTGGATGAGATACGGCGGATAGCCCTACAGTGCATGGAAACCACTCAAGCGCAATGCAAGGCCTATCATGATAATTTCATCAAGCATAAGGAGTTCAAACAATGTGATTTTGTTCTAGCCTATGATTCGAGATTTGGCAAGCTTCAACAACGGTGGATAGGTCTGTACAAGGTACTTGCTGTCAATCCTAACGGCTCTGTTCAGATACAGACCGTTGATGCCTCTGATGATCCTTTCCTCATCAATGGCTATCGCCTGAAGATATACTTCCCTCCCTGGGGATCTTAACAATTACAGTCGACCTACCCTTTCCCTTTTGGGCATCGCACTGTCCTTCTTGTTGTGCTTCTGATAGCCCTTATGATTCTCCGCAGTTCAGGATAGCTAACTCACCAGCAGAATCTTTCTAGCAAGTAAATTAAAGCCACCTCCCTTGGTGCGTTATCTTTGCTATATCAGTCTGTCTGCCCTTCTTAACAGACAACTCTTTTTACAAATCATTGAAGTACGAGACTTGTAGGCTGCCTCCCTGGGTACGCCTCCTCCTCAAGATCCCGATGACAACAACAACCGACATTATCTTCATCACCAACCCCTTGAGTGATGTGAGCTTTCATCCTAACAAGATGGGGACGTGAGTATGGGCTACCCTCTGTATCTATCAAAGAGTGAGACAGAGGGTGGGGTGAGTGACCAGTCTTTCCTTTCCAATCCAATGAGAGGCGAGATGTGTGAATGGAGTGTTGCACGCACGAGATGGGCTTCTCAATGCAGAAAGAAAGATTTATTCATGTGCACTGCACCATAAAGCTCCCTAGCCTTCCTTCTTGCACTGTATGCTGGCACAGGGCGGGATGCACAGTTGCACCATCAAATGTGCACAAGGCATACAACCTCTGCACAAGTGACAGCGAGGATTACATCAATGGGTTTCAGGAAAGGGCTGCCCTCTGTATCTTTCAACAGAGCATGAGACAGAGGGTGGGTTGAGTGTGACTAGTGTTTCTTAAATTAATTATTGAGAGGTGAGGATTGAGGGACGTTACGACTCTTGGAGTTAGGTACCTTCTCGTTTCCCTATGCACCCACAGGCTGGATTTCTGCCATCAGCATAGGACAGTTCTCAAGTTATTAATTTTTGAAACAATTCCCGTAAATGTGACGGTTTTCCATGTGAACGCAACCTCATTGCTTCGAAACCCAGATCTGATGTGCCAACCCTGTCCTACCCATTTTCCTTGACATTTTTTCTTCTTACTCCCTATCATTCCGATGTACGGTTCATCCGTTATTAATTTTTACGGGTTTTGGGCCTTTTTCGTACCTATTTTTCACATTTTTCCATGTGAACCTACCCTATTTTCACCGGAATTCCAATTTCATTTGATAGTCATGTTCTGCAAGCCTTTCCGTCACTTTTTCCTTTTTCCTCCCCCCTCTTCCGATTGTCGAATTTTTAGTTATTAATTTTTTCGAGTGTTTTCGGATGCCTTTTTCGTGTTTTTTCTATGTGAACCCCTCCTAATTTCCCCCAAACTGAGTTTTGATACACCAACCCTATGAATCCCTTTCTTCCATACATTTTTCCTTTTTACCGCCCGCTATTCCAACGCACGGTTCTTCCCGTATTAATTTCTGAGTCCATTTTCAAGCCCATTCTTTGGGTTTTTCCTATGTGAACGCATCCTGATTTTGCCCCGAAACCCATGTTGCATGTCTCCAACATTTTTCCCTCGTCTCCTGGCACATTTTTCCATTTTACGAATTTTTGATACGACGAATGGTTTGGATTTTATTAATTTTTCTTCCTTTTTCCTGTGTGAGCGTTTCTCGCCTCGCACGTGAAGGCGCCTGTTTTTGGTTTTATGCGCCTCGAGATGCCCCCGTGGCGTCCGTGGCTTGCGCGTCACCATCCCTACCCGTTTGACCCCGTCACTGCAAATTTTTTTATCCCTGCCCGCGCATGCACACGAGCCGGGGGTGTGTTTTTTGCCCCTCCATTTTTCATTTTTTATTTTATTTATTTTATTTTTTATTTAAAAAACCAAAACAAAAAAACCAAAACACCCACAGCCAACCCCAAAAACTATATATATATATACTAAAAATAATTTTTTAAAAAAACAACACCAAACAACAAAAGTAATTTATTTTTATTAAAAAAAATAACAACAAAAAGAGAATAAGAAGAAGCAAAACGAAAGACAAACTATACATATATATATATATAAAGAAAAAGAAGTAACAAAAAGAAAGAATAAAAAACAGAGAGAAAGAGAAGAGAAAAAACAAAAAAAAACCAAGAAAACCACAAAACGAAAAAAAAAAAGCGTGCATGTTTCCCGTCACATCCCTCCCTCCCTGCTCCTTCTTCCTCCTTTCTTCCTCTCTCCTCCTTCCTCCCTCCTTCTTCCCCTTCCTCTTCTCTTCTCCCCTCCTGCTTTTCTTTCTCCTCCTCCCTTTCTTCTTCCCCTTCCCCTCCACTTCTTCCCCCCTTCTTGCAGTCTCCTCCTCCTCGTCTCTCTCCCTTGCCCGCTGCTCAACCGCCCTTCAACACCCTTCAACGCCCTCATCGCCCTTCACAACACCGCCCTCACCACCCTTCAACGCTGCCCTCACCGCCCTCAACGCCCTTCAATGCCGCCCTCAGTGCCTTTCAACGCCGCCCTCAGCCCCTTCCACGCCTTGAAGCTATCCTCCACCACCACTGTGCCGCTACCCACGCCCGCTGGAGGTCAACGCCACCCGCTGCCTCGGCCATGACCGCCTCTGCGCCCCTGCTGTCGTCCACACCTGGGTGCAGCGCCTCCGTCGCCCGACGCCCGCCGTCTCCTCCTCCACCCTCTCTCCCCTCCTCCTCCTCCTCCACCTCCCCCACCACCATGCTCTGGTTAGTAACTAACTAACCTTAGTTAGTCATAAATTAACCCTTGCTAATCACTTAAACTAACCTTAGTTAATAACCTAACTAACCTTAGTTAGTAATTCACTAACCCTAGTTTATGACCACTAAACTAACTATGGTTAATTGACCCCCCTCCCCAACCTAACCTAACTATGGTTAATTGACCCCCAACCTAACCTCATTATGGTTAATTGACCCCCCTACTAACCTAACTACAATTAGTTCACCTACTAACCTAACTACAGTTAGTTCACCTACTAACATACCTACAGTTAGTTCCCCCTACTAACCTAACTACAGTTAGTTCACCTATTAACCTAACTACAGTTAGTTCACCCACTAACCTAACTACAGTTAGTTCACCCACTAACCTAACTACAGTTAGTTCCCCCTACTAACCTAACTACAGTTAGTTCACCCACTAACCTAACTACAGTTAGTTCACCCACTAACCTAACTACAGTTAGTTAACCCTACTAACTTAACCCTTGGTTAGTTGACTACCCCCCCACTACTCTAACATCGACTTCTGTTTTGTTCTGATTTTCTTCTGTATGAAGCATGGATTGATGATTTATGAAGATTGAGATATTTTGGAAGCTTATTGAATAGTTTTTGATAGTATGTAATGGTTTGAGTATGAGTTATGAGGTTCTGATGACCTTCTCTAGACCTTCTATAGAGCCTCTGTCTCTGCTCTGGCACTATACTGTAACTCTATTGTAGCTGCTCTGGTACTGTATTGTAACTATTCTATAGACCTTCTGTAAGTGTTCTGTAGAATGTATGTGTGACTTTGGGAAAGTTTTCTAACCTTTGGAAAGGCTGAATCTAAGTTTAAAATAGCTAAAACAAGTGGAAGAAGCAGCTGCTAAAGACTAAAGGGAAGACTGAGTGATAGTCACAGTAGTGAGCTGTGAAAAGACACTGTAGTGGCTCTGGTGACCCTTCATATCAGACATACCTCTTGGGAGGTGCATCCACGACCTAAGAAGGATTATTGAGAGTTATTATGAGAGTATTGTAGTGAGGAGATGATGTAGTATTGAGAGAGAGAGAGAGAGAGAGAGAGAGAGAGAGAGAGAGAGAGTCAGAGATAGTCAATTCTATCAAAACAGTGTAACTGTATATGACAGATTGAGAGAGAGAACTATGAAGACATTGAAGATGAATATTATGTGATTGATTTCCATTCAAAGATGGTGTATTCTTTTGTGTTCATTGTTCTATTGATGGATTCTATGAAGATGTTGAAGATTATGGTTGATTCTATCAAATCCGTGGGAGAAATCTACTATGATGTTGTGTGAAGATTTGCTGTTTTCTTTGTTTTGGTTATCAAAAGAATGAAATAAAAGCTTGTTGATGTTACAAGATAGATTTTCTTGCAAGAGAATTCCCTTTTCCATGGTGTTCCTCTTGGGGCTCCAGGAAGCTGAAAGGGTATCATTGCGGTTTCTAGTTTGGTTTGAGGATGAGTCATTTCTTGGCTCAAGAACTCGTCTTCTGAGGATGCATCCAAAAACATCACATAATAGGAACCTTATGCGTTCTCTTTAAGCTGTAAGGCTAAGAGTTGTTGGCAATGTGCATTGTCATCATCTTCACTTAGAAAGGGTAACCTTGGGCGACAAGATCCATTGCTGAAAGAAGGCCTATTCTTCTTAATCCATTTCTTATAGAGGCTTTGCTTACGATGTGACTCATTAATCAATCCAAAGGGTACCATAATCATTCTATCGAATAGAAATGGATCTTTTTCATTTTTTATATGATCTCAACAAAGAAAACAACACTAGGAAGAAATCTTCACACAGCGTCATAAAAACAATTCTCCCATGGCTTTAACTTTAACAAAATCCATCATTCTATTCATATTCTTCATAGAATTCTTTGATAGACATTGAAAACACAAAAGAATACTCCACTTTGAATGGAAAAATATCACATATGATTCATCTTCAAAGTTTTCATAGCTTTCTCTCACAATATCTCATAGATAGATACATTGTTTGGCATAGAATTGGCTCTCTCTCTCTCTCTCTCTCTCTCTCTCTCTCTCTCTCTCTCTCTCTCTCTCTCTCTCTCTCTCAATCAATCAATCAATAGTACATCATCTCCTTACTACAATACTCAATAATCACTCATAATAACCCTTCTTTGGTTGTGGATGCGTCTCCCAAAAGGTGTGTCCAATATGAAAGGTCACCAAAGCCATTACAGTGACTCTTCATCGCTCATCACTATCACTTCACTCTAGTCTTCTCTTGAGTCTTCAGCATCTACTTCTTTCACTTCCTTGAGCTCTTTTGAACTTGCATTCACCTCTTTCCAAGACTAGAAAACTTTTCCAAACTACACCCTCATCCAACAGAACACTTACAAAGACATATAGAACAGAATAGAATAGGAACAAAGGCTCTACAGAAGCTTAACAAAGGGTTACAGAAGGTCAACAAAAAGCATCAGAACCACATAACTCATACTAAAACCCTTCCAAACTATCAAAAACCATTCAATGAGCTTTCAAACAACCTTAAACTTCATCAATCATTACTTCATGCTTCATACAAAAGAAAAACAGAACAAAACAAAAGCTAAACAGAAGCTATCAGAACCAATCAGAATCTCAACAGAATCTATCAGAACATCATAGAGCCTTATATCTCTACTGAAAAGCATCGTGAGCTTCCAAAGCATAATCAACCTCATCCAAAACACTCTCAAACACTTCCAAAAAAACTAAACATCATTCAAAATCCATCAAAAATCAACCATTTAAACCTCAAAAATAACAAGAATCAACCAAAAAACCAAGTCATTTCAGCATTCAATAGTGAGGATAGTAACGGCTTTCAACAAGGGCAACATGGCTCCACCCAAGCTTGTAGTGCCATGAATAGTAGTAACTAACACAAAGTATAAGGAGGGGGGTTGTGACTTGCCCTGCCTTGCTAGACTGACCAATCGCAACACAAGGAAAACACAACCAAGAGCATTGAACAATAGCTAAAATGGGTATCTAAATGCCAATCACCGCCACCTAAGAGCCGATCCGCATGGACCCATAACTCCCAAATATCACATCCTAAGAGTAGGAGACATAGTTAGCATTCTAAAACCCGACAAACAGTCAAGCCACGATGGGTACCTATGGCCCTATTGCATGCAAAAGGCTACTATGAGGGCAACAACTGGATTTGGATGCCTAAGACCTAGAGTAGCACACATACCCCTCAGTCATCTGCTACTAGCCCATCTCCCAAGACTAGTGAGCCACCTAAACTTGCTAACTTGCTTGAGTCTATACCAAACCCATCGAACTTCGACAAGTCTACCAACCAAAATCACATTTTCCCTTAAACCAACTCAACCTAATGTTGTTAGCATCCCAATGGCTTCACAACCAGTAAGCAACACAACATCTGAACCCCAAACCACGCCCCTCACACAAGTGACTAGCCCACACCCTAAGGATAAACCAAAGCAACAGACACCACTTGCTGAGCTATCCAGCCTAGTTAAACCCCAACCTCCTACAGGCCTTAAACCCTCTTATGAGTGGAGATCTATTCTTATATTAGCCTCTGATCTAACTGAGAACACAAGGGATGACTTGGTCATGCATTAGACACTTGGATGCTACCTTCATAATGATTGTTAAAAGCTATAAACAGTTGGGACCTAGGCCTCCTAGACGAGCCTTTAACAACTAATTTATGCAAGATACTATGTACCTGGAAAGAATCAGAGTTCATGTTCATTAAAGTCCCCATGGTAGCTGAGGAATTGATCGCCATTGGGATTTCTCGCGAGCAAGCTCGCAAACAAAGGCTAATCACCTCCTATAGCAAGAGCAAAGTCTCTACCAAAAACTAAGAGCTAGAAGAACTTAAAACACTGGCCTTCACTAACTCCTTCTTTCTACAAAAATGGTACGCTCTCCGTCTTCAATGGGAACAAGAGGGCTGCCCAATCATGACCAATGTTGAGCAGAGATGCACCATCAAAATCTATGAGTATGACTCTACTTATGTAGCTCTTACCTCCTTTAGAATCTTGGCCATCACTCACAATCGACCCTTGGAAGATCATAACATGGCCCACCCCTATTTAGATTGAGCTCTTACCGAGAAAGAGCTACACATTGCTAGCAAGATCAACTTCGATGACTTTCTAACTGATGTCCTAACCTACATTACACATGTAGGTATTAGACCTCACGACATGGACATTCATGCTCACTTGGAGTATAACCCACACTTCTACCCCTAGCTAATGCCAAAGTGAAGCACCGCAAGCCTGCACTTAATGCCCTTAACCCTTTATTCTCCAATCCTAGGAAAGATTCACCTCATTCCCGGGGGGGAAGGGGGTAAGGTGGAAAAGAAACCATATCTCAAACCTCAACCAATGTTTAAAGAACATATAAAAATCAACTTATGATCGAGAAAAATGGTCAAAATTTTATTGGATTGTGTGGACTTCTTGAAGCAAAAGTCTTTATTTTATACTTAAGCACTTTGCCTTTCCATAGCTTACATTCATTATTTGCTTATTGTCTTGCAAGACTTATCTCAAGAAAACTAATGGTAAGCTATGGTATTGTGGATAGGAACCTACGATCGCAAGCCAGGACAAAGGCAAGCTTCTGTTGATGGAAGAAGAATAGGTGAAGTACGGCCTAACGGTTCAAATAAGGGCCTTCAACCAGTTCGAGTTTAGGAACATCATAAACTTGGACGACATGGTTATGGAAGAACCAACCGTGAAGCGACTTGTCAACCAATGAAATCTGGAAAAGTACATGGAGGTCGGTTGTTGACTACAGCAAGTGCACAGAGTTCCTACGGACCTTTGATGCTAATAGGAAGTGCGGTACTGTAACAGTGAGACAAGGAGAAGAACCCCGCATGGTCGAGGTGAAATTGAGCCCAAAAATGGTGGGAAGAGCGTTGGGCTTGATCAACAAGGTCGAGAGGTGGCCTAAAAGGGATGTCTACGGCATTTTGGGAATGGACAAGGCCCTAGTCCACACCAATGATGGCATCAGCCTGGTCGATATTTCAGATGTTGAGGTCAAGTTGCAAGCATACACCCTTTGTTCTCTAGTCAAAGATACAACACCTTAATGAGCAGCATTGGAGTGCCCCTATTAGAGAGCCTTACAGCCAAGTCCCTGGATGAAGTGGCTTGGAATGGCTATGTGTGAAAAACCATTGAAGCTTTGACAAAGGCACTAGCGACATGTACAATATCAGCGAGAGGGGAGTCCCCGACTTCCAAAGTGGGAAGAGGGATAGGGGAGCGGCAAGGAAGAAATCATCATCAAAATCATCGATTATAGGGTTTGGCGGGGTGCTAATCGCCATCATCCAAGAGCCTGTGGGTGAGGCGAAAGATGAAGAGGAAGTGGGGAAAACACCTAAAAGATCACCACCCTAGTAGCAAGAGCAGTCAAGTGAAAGGATAGTGAGTGAGGGCAGAGAAAGGAAGCAAAAGAAAATTCAAAAAGGAGGAGCAAAGCGAGAAAAGACGGCCCAATAGAAGAATAAGAGGAGAAAAGGTAAAAAACGCAACGGCAACCTTAAAAGTCGAGGCAAAGGAAAAGGCACATTTTAAAATGTAAAGGCCCCCCCAAATTTTTGTAAAAGAGCGCTAGGCTCCCTCCTGTACAAGTTATAAAGAGTAGACGAGCATAGGTGAAGGCATAATGTAAATAGAATGGAATAGCAGAAGTGGACCTTGGCAAGATGGCCGGTTCTGCAAAAAAGGGGATGGGTGCCCAAAAAGATAAGGGCATGTATAAAAGCCAAAAAGTAAATAGAGAATCTCATTCTTGGTGTGAAGTAAAAATGGCTCTCTTCTTCTTCCTCTTCTTCTTACTTGCTTATGCTTGGGCTTGAGGGAGGAAGTGTGAGTGTGTAAGGGAGTGAGCGTGTGAGGGTGAGGGACAATGGTGGAGACGCTCTCCATCTTCTCCGCCCTTCTTCTCTTCTCTTCTATTCTTTTGTCGTGCACACGTGGCTATGGAGCATGGAGCTTCTTAAAGGTGGAGGATTGAGGTTGCTTGAGCTTGCATCTCGGATCGTGAAGCTATCGGTGTGCTTGAGAGAGAAGGGTACTTGATCAAGCATTGAGGTAAGCTCACTCCACTCGTAGGCTGGAGAATGTGTACGACCATGTGAGAGATACCCATTGGCATTTGGCTTGAAACACTTGAGCAATGAGCAGTCGGTGGGTCTCGGCGATCGAGCGTGAACTCTCACAACACTATAGGGGGAGGTTTGAGTGTGAGACCGACCTGAGTGAGTAGTAAGGAAGCTACGAGCTAAACAAAAATCTGAATCGCATCGAATCGGTGATACCATACACACACTGGAGTAAGCAATGAGGACATGCTACAATCTCGTGACCTTCAGGAAAGAAAGGAAGTACAGTCACAAGTAAGAAGAGAATATTGATTTGGTTAAGAGACTAAAGAATCCGTAACTTGAGAAGCGAGAAGGAGATAGGTCTACCTTCATAGGGAAAAACACCACAAGAGACACTAAGGACTTCCTAGCAATTAAAAGACTTTTAAGCCATTAAGAGGTTGCACGTCCTTGACCTGGATCCTACAACCGACACAGATAACAAAGTAAAACCGAAACAAGGAACTTGAGTGATAGGAATATTGAAAGAGAGAAGGTCAGTGTACATATCCAAACCTTGAAGAGAACTACCATACAAAAAAAAAAGACTTAGAGTGCCATCCTAGCCATCGAGCCTCCAAGGCAACAAGGTGAAAGCGATTGTAGGTACTAATGCTACACCTCATTGAACAGAAGCAAAGAGTATTCCACTCTTGTGAAGAATCCCCATAGGAACCCATAGCACCTCATCTGGGCTCATTAGCCTCATTGAAACACTTATCAGTTATGAGCAGTGGGCACCTTGAGATAAGAGATCCAACCCAAGTTTAAATTCAAAGGCCACATATATATGGTGGGAAACCTTATTGTAAATCATTCCTATGACTAATGTAGAGCAGGCTTATCTCTTTCTTCTCCACTATCTTTGCTTCCATCTTTGTGTAGCCATCTCACACTTGCAGAAGTTCTTAGAGACAAGAGAGCTCGTGAACTTGCTTTCAGTCTTTGTTGCATTACTCCATCGCTTCCCCTCACCTTCTTGGGATTTTCCCAGTTTGCGGGGTAGAAAGGTAGAGGCTGTGTTGCAAAGACAGAGAGCTAGAGGGGTTTTGGGGGGGGAGAGAGAGAGAGAGAGAGAGAGAGGAGGTGAACTCATGGGAGCTTGGAGAAACAAGTGATGGAGGCCATATCCTTATGTGTAAAGGACGAAGGGTGAGAAGTGCAGAGCTTGTCATAGTGTGCATGGGTGGAGTCGTCAGAGCTGAGAACTCACACGGATTTCTAGACTACAGGAGGTGCGTTCTCTTACATCAACTAATATTCTCAAGTTTTCTTGCTTGATGGACTATGAATTTGTATTCGTGGGCAGGTCGAGAGAGTGAGAGAGATAATAGGAGACCTCACGGAGTGAGAGACCGTGAGCAAACTTGACTTGAGAGAGCGCATGATTGATATGTGTCATTCCGTCTAGATCTGACACGTAGGTAAAGTGGTCCTGTAACTGTGAATGATGGGATGATACATATACAGGTACTACGAGTATGCCTCGTTCCTTTCTTCTTTTGCTCATTGGCCCTCCCTTGTGAGCAAGGTAGGTGCCTAACCAAAGAGAGAAAAGGAAGGATCTATCATGAGTGTCTAGTATCATATGTGTGCATAGTGGTGTGCATGGAGGGTATGCAAGGTTCAAATGCACATGGTGTATGTGTTAGTGCAAGTATCAATGTGTGCGCATGTGCCAATGCACGTGACAATGCACTTGATTGAGGTTATGCAAAGTGTAGTGCACTATGCACTGCACACAAAGGCAAAAATGAACAAAAATAAACCCTTAGAGAATTAAAAAATAAGAACCATTGACCTAAATCAATGTAGCATGTTCAAGGAGTTATGTTGGGGACCTCCTCTCTCTCTCTCTTTGTCCCTTCCTCTATTCAATGCACCACTCCCTTCCCCCCCGCGCCCCCCCCCCCCCCGCCCCCCCCCCCCCCCCCCCCGCGCCTCCCTCCCAACTTCAATGCTAACCGACAATTCTCATTCAATGTTTGAAGGAGAGAAAGGCATAAAACCATACTTTGCATGGAGTGGTGAGGTGGTTGCCCTACCTTGCTTCCATCAACGGCTTCTCTTCACTATTGGTGGTCCTTACCTCTTGTGCGGTGCCTCTTCTCTCTAGGGGCTGCATCTCTCTCTCTCTTGGAGTGGCTTTTGCTCCCTTTTGTTGGTGGTTTCTTCTCCTTATTTCCCCTTCCCTAGTAATAGCTCCTTCTTACAACGTCTTATGATTGGAACTTTGAAGGCAGCCAAGAGATACACCAGATCACAAGAATTATACCTACAGAACCATGACTCATCCAGCTCATACAGGATCATGGTAGTTCTCAGCGTGTTTGCTTGTCCATGAGGAAAGCTCAACAGGGGTAGATGGTCAAGGATGCAAGAGGGGATGCTATTGAGAAGAGGGGAAAACGAGTCGAGGAGCAGGCGGGTGTCCCACTGCAGAACAGACTCAGCGAGCTGTAGGGTGGACTTCGTGAGTCTTAATACTGCAAGAAGGTTCCAAGGCGGCGAGCGGTCAGTGAGCCACGTCAGCGTTCCAAGACAGCTCAAGCCGGCTATGCGATTGATTGCTCTCTCGCTTTTGCTTCCTATGGAATGGATGTCCCTAAGGCACTGTTGTGTGTCATGGAACCCCCCAAAATACCTTTGATATATTTCCTTCTTTCCTTTTTATTTTCAAAAATCATTCATACATGTCCATCTTTCCCTTCTAATGTTTTCAACATATGTAATTATGGTCTATTTTACGTCTTATCACTTCGTTTATGAATCATACAAACAAAACCCTTTCAACCAAGTGAAAATTTACTTCCCAAACATCTGCCCACATATCAGAGTTAGCATATGTATACCACATCCTAATCTATGGTATGATGTGCATAAGCAACTTCGTGATTGAAGCGTCCTTTGGTCTCGACAATGGAACCAAAACGTTGCACTATATGAGCTCAACAATAGGACTTTGGACACCCTCTTATTCATTCAATAGGTTTAATCACGAAGCACAATGGTATCTTTCACGTGGCCTCTTGCACGTACAACAAATACCAAGATCCACTTGTAGTGAGCTTGCATGGCCTTCCCTCAAGCATGAAGGATGCACTTACAAAGCTCCATGATCTATGAATGTGCTTCTTTAGTTCTCAACCCTCTATGTCATTCCTCACCCTTAGTCACACACGCTCTCTCTCCCTCTCTCACAATGAAAAGCAAGAATGCAAGTACATAAAATTTGCACACACATGAATAGCCTATTATATTCTTTCTCATTCTTTAAATACATGAAAATTAGGGTTAAGATTTCCTGTCCCCCTTAGGTATCTTGCCCCTTTCATGATCATTCCAGCTAGTCATAGCACTTTTTTACATACAATAGAATCTTAATCTTGATTTAAAAATAGACCTAACACGAGTTGCAATGGAGATGCTAGCTAATTAAATACAATTTGTGTTAGGGGTAAAGGTGCCTCCGCCTAGCCGCCCGTGTATTACTACACTGACAGTCACCGCCACTACACACTGTAGGTGGCAGACGCCTGTCACCATCACTTTATTCTTTATTCTTTTAGTCACAGTTTGAATAAAGGAAGGCCTGGTCACACATTGTGACTATCAGAGTTCCCATTTATTGTCTCTCTCTTCCTTGCTCTTGCTTTTTCACCATATCTCTCAAGTGCAAGCTTCGATCCTTCTCATCTTTCAACTGGTATCAGAGCACGACTTCCCAACTCTTGAGCTTGGCTTGTGGCATTCTCAGCTTCCCATTGACTCCCCACTCGCATTGGGTCTCCTTCCTGGCAGCCATAGCTCATTCTCTTGAGCTCCCGTCACTCCCCAACTTCTCAAGCTTCTTCCAGCCTATTGAGACACCATCAGGGCATTGACATTGAGGTATTGCTTTATTATTTCAGAGATTTATCTCAGTCCACATGTCTAGGTAAATAGAGTTTTCACAGGTTGTGGGCAGCCATAGCTCACACCTCTTGGAGCTTCCTTCACCTGGATCTTGCTTCCAACCTATCAAGGCTTGTTGAGGCTTGGTGTAGGCCTTCTTTGGCCCCCATTTGTGCCCCCTTTGGGCCCCATTGTTGACACGTGAGACAGCAGACCCTCCAGCCAGCTCACGTTTTTTTTTTTGCGCTTGTTTCAAAATTTGGCCCAAAAATCACTATTTTTGTCATATCTCAGGCATTCGGAACCCGATTCAGAAAAGGTAAGAGTCTAAGTTGGGATTTTGGCATGCTCTAGACACGATGGTGATGTCAGATTTGCCAAATTTTGATGACAGAATATTCTGCAACAGATGTCACGTCTGAGATAGCATGTATTTGTATGCCTATGGCTTATGTGATGCTTCTACTGATGTCTATTGATACCGGATCACTTGTGGATGTTATGCCTCTTATGTGAGACACATTTGGAGCTGATTTAGCTCAGCCATTGACTGTTTTGAACGATCCCAGATCTATCCAAAATAGGACAGCCACCTGTTACTTCAATTTTATACTTACAGGTCTTGGCATTTGATGCCCGATTATGCCCGGTTGGTGCCTATACATACGGGAATGTATGCCTATGGTTTGCCTATGGATTTGAGCTTGGATTGAGCACTGATTTGCTCAGTTTATAGAGGTTATATGCTGCTGGAAACTTCAAGGCTGAAGCTATTTATGCTACAGTTGGGTTGTACCTATTGGTCACGGGGTACTCTCTGCTACTCGGTATGATATCATGATGTATTTGGATTATGCCACATGTCTTGTTTATGCTCTGGAATGCTTTTGAGCTGAGATTAGAGCTCGATTTGGATTTGACTGTCACTTCTTTGCAGCTAGCATTTCATCTATGACATGGTTTATGCCTAGGCTACCTAGTACAGGTTATGATGTCTTGGTGAATGCTTTATGCTTTGGCTGTGGATGGCAGTTGTTTGAGCTCGTCTCGATATTCATTTGAGTATTTCCTTGAGCAGTTGGACATTGACTTGGCTTTTTTTGTTATGACCTTAGATGCTATATGGGATTTGATGCCCTGATTATGGATCTTGGTTGTTACTTGGATGCACTTACATGTATTGAGCAGTGAACTGCTCCCTTGTTTTGGCTGTTGCCTATTGAGCTGTGATTGCTTGTTTGCATTTGATATGCGGGATACTTACTGATGAGTGGACTTGGATAGTGCTTCGGATTTACAATTATGGCTATCCTACTTCTCTGTTGTATGGCATCTATGCTATTTGGGCTACTATTGCTCGTGTATGTTAGGGAGCAGTTGATCTTTATGGCCACCCGTGTATGCACATGGTCTGTTGCTATGTATTTTACAGAGCCTCTTAGCTGGATGCTTTTACACAGATATTTGGGCTTTTATTGAAGCTTAATTCTTGCAGGTTTATTTGCCACCTACCATTCTTGGTTGAACATGTTATCAGTATATGGTATGAGACACTGCAAAGTTATGTATACTCCTATGTTTCAAGGATGCCTGCAAGCTACAATGGTTGGATATGTCATGCTTTTGTCTGCTAGGCTTGTCCGTGTGGGAGCTTTTGCATCCGTGGTTGATGCCTTTGTATTCTCCCCTTCTGGTTTGGATGAGTCTCCTTTGCAGTATGCTATGACGACTTCCAACTCTTCTAGTCATGCAGACAACCCTCTTGATAAGCATGTTCTCTCTGATGAGAGTTCCCCTAATTCTTTGAGCTCCTTGGATGTATTGGACAGCCCTACTCATGCTATTACAGAGCAGTTGTCCTCTTCTACAGGTTTTACAGGTTCTATGTGCTTTCATTGTGGAAAGACAGGGCATGTGAAGTGTAAATGCTTCAAGTGGATTAGAGAGCAGAAAAGATTGTGTCGCACTAGACATGAGAGCAGAGTCAGTGATACATTAGGTGAGACCACTATTGATAGTGGTATGGTGCATGTAGTTACCCATGATGATGCAGCTGAGCCTAGACTCTTGGCGTCATGTTACCCTGCAGATTACTTGCTCAATGATACAGCCTATACCTTTGATTGGCTTTTAGACAGTATGGCATCTTGTCATGTTACTCCGCATAGAGCTTGGTTCTCTTCTTACAGGGAGGTTGACATATGTATTTCTTTAGGCCTTGAGTAGGATTGTCATGTTATTGGTACAGGGGATATACGCTTGGCTTTGCCAAATGGGTCTTCTCTTATGCTCCATGATGTCTTGCATATACCTACGCTCAGTAATAAGAGCCTGATCTCTATCAGTCAGTTGCATGGTGCAAGATATTATGTCTCTCTTGGGGATACTTCATGGAAAATCCATCGTGGTTTCTTGATATTGGCCAAAGGTGCTAGATATGGTAGTGATTATGTAGTGCATGTCTCTCATGTGGGAGATTCTATAGTTGCAGTTACGCAGATACCACATGCATTATTATGGCATTGTCACCTAGGCCATGTACGACACATTGAGATGGATGCTTTATGTGATATGGGCTTATTGTCTACTCTTCCCCATGCTACTTCCCCATGCTACTTGCTTTATGTGATATGGGCTTATAGCGATCGTGTGAGGCATGCTCCTCTAGATCTAGTCCATGTTGCAGTATATGGACCTATGCCTTCCCAGTCACTTGGTGGAGCGTCGTATTTTGTGACCTTCATGGATCATGCTACCCACCGTGTATGGGCTTATCCTTTGGTACAGATTGAGGATGTTGTTACTATGCTTGACAGGTTTATGGATTCTGTTTGGTAGCAGGCCTAGATGCTTGCAAATGGATTATGAGAGTCATGCTATCTCTCCCAGCTTATGGATCTCTTGTCAGCAATATGGCATTGATTTCTTATGCCCACGGTATTATGGGATTGCTCATGGCATGTGCCTGACTTTACAGGCAAAGGTTGCTTCTATGCTTACCACAGCCAGGTTGTCTTATGGCTTTTGGGCTGAGGCCCTTATGACAACAATCTACTTGGTTAATCAGACATTGTGTTTCTCTTTGGATGTTATTACTCCGCATGAGGCATGGAGTGGCATGAGACCCTCCTATGATCACTTGAGGATGTTTGGCTGCCATGCATCTGTCAGGTATGCCACGTGAGCCTATGTCACGCAGATGCATACTCCTTGGTTATGGAGATGGTGACTTTACGGCTTACAGGTTTTGGGATTTAGGTGCCCATCAGGTTCTACATAGCCATCATGCTATCTTTTATGAGACGCAGACACCTCTCAGGCCTCTTGATGCACGTTCAGTGCGCTTTATGGCTGATTTTATAGCCGTATGTCAGTCTTCCGCTTTGTTGAGGCTGCATACTGTCTTGAGACCCCATTTGACTTGTGTCCGGGATGCTGGCCCTCTTTCGATGATTGACCTTGGAGAGTCTGTATGCTCTCCACTATCTTTTATGCGTTGCGTTGATGCTATGCGCCACTCTGATGCTTTACAGTCGTGCACTTATAAGCTGTGTTGCTTGCTTCATGGGAAGCAATCATGGATTGCTCTATTGTCTCAAGCTATGGGATCTCTTATCTCCTAGATGTCATGGACTCAGGGATGCTTGACTCTTCTTGTGAGGAGGTTCCCGCCACTTATTGCACAGCTCGCTTCCCGATTGGGCATTGGGTGAAGTGTCATGATTCCTCACCTTGCCTCTTTTCTTTTCTTTTGTTTTTTCACTCCCTGGCCCATTGGCCTTTTAGTGGGAGGTTGTTGGGGTAAAAGGCCCTTAGGCCTGCCCGTGTACAATGACCGCCCATATTCTTTATTCATATATATATAAAAGTGCAATAAGGCTATCATAACATTGTTGACAGCACCTACATTGTGTGCGCTCTTTGCTCCTGCATCTCCTGCATCCCTTTCAGAGTGATCTTTGGTGATCATGTGTGGAAGATTTGCAAGGAATTTCTTATTGTAAGCCAAAGGGCCAAATATGGTACTTTATATCCTTTATATGTTTCTAGGTACTTTATATCCTTTATGTGTTTCTAATGTTACAAAGCATATTGTAGTTGTCACTAAACAACCATTTGTTTATTTGTAGCATATGTCAGTTATTGGAACAATAGCTTTGTGCCCTTTAAACTATCTTCCTTGTCTAAATTTTTCTAACCTTAGTTTTTATAAGCATTATCTCTTTGACAAGAAAATGAAAATATTACATAAGAGAGATAATGGGAGTAGAAGATTAGAATATCTTCATTTGATTCATAGCAATTTATGTGAGCCAATATCCATTATTCCATTGTGTGGAGCATTGTACTTTATCACTTTTATAGATTATGTGAGCCAATATCCATGATTCCATTGTGTGGAGCATTGTACTTTATCACTTTTATAAATGATTCCACAAGGAATGTTTGGGCTTATCCTCTTTGCAAGAATTATTATGTATTGGATGCATTTCAAAAGTTATTGGCATTTTGTAAAGAATCATTTAAGAAAGAAGCTTAAGTATTTGATAATGGTAGAGAGTACACCTTGTATGCCTTTACAAACTTCTGTGTAAGCCCTAGTATTAAGACAAAGCTGATAGCTCACGAGAATCATGTTCAAAATTGTGTGACTGAGAATATGAACATGACCATTTAGGAAAGGGTTTATACTATGCTCTATAATGTTGATCTCACTAATAGATTCTAGGTTAAAGCTATGTAGACAACAATATGTTTGATCAACGAGTCTCCTAGCAAGCCATTGGATGGAAAGATACCAAAGGATTTATGGTTTGGAAAGAGACTTAGTTATGACTAGCTGCATGATTTTGGCTATGAGATATTTATTCATATACCTAGGGACAAGCAAAGAACTCTTGATCCTAAGATTTAAAAATGCATTTTTCTTTGCTATAAAAAACTAGGTAGAATGGGCTATCAAAGAAGGTAATATACATCCACCATGAGGTTATTTTTAATGATGATAAAATTCATGAGCAACACATTAAAACAATTGAGATACATATAGTAATATTTCAAGAGGAGGGCCAACCAATTCATGAGTAGATTGTAAAAATAGTTCCATATGATATAGGGCTTGGAACTAATAAATGTTGAGGTGGGAGTGCCATAAGACGGTGGATAGCCTCATGTTCTATAGGATAGATAGATGGGACAACTAGAGGCTCTTGTTGAGCCAATTTTATGTAGGTCTACAAGGGTTTTTAGACCACTAAATATATATACTCTGTCTCTAAACTATGTCATGGTCACGGGTTGTGGTGAACCTTCTTGTTATGTAGATGCTATGACAAGGGATAATAGTCATGAGTGAAAGAGGAATATGTGGTCAGAAATGGATTCTTTGGAAAGAATGATACCTAGGAGTTAGTTTCTTTGCCTAAGGGAAAATACACATTGTCATGTAAGTGGACCTACAATTTGAAGGTATCTCCATCTAATGCATTGCCTAAATACAAGGCAAGATTTGTGGCCAAATGATTTAAGCAAGGGAACATGATTGACTTTGATGAGATCTTTTACCACTAGCTAAGATGACCACCCCTTGTATGGTTCTTACTTTGGTTACTAGGGAAGATATGGAGTTAGTTCAGATGGATGTAAGGACCACTTTCTTGCATGGTGACTTGCATGAGGATATTTTACATGTAGCAACCTAAGGGGTTTGTTATGGAAGGCAAGGAACAATTGGTGTTAAGATACATAAGAGCTTATATGGTTTAAAATAGGCTCCCAAGGATGGCATCATAAGTTTGATGTCTTTATGTGATCTCAAGGGTACACTAGGAGTGAGACCCATTACTACCTACATACAAAGAAGGATGCTTTAAAGAAAATGTTACATGAAATCTTTAACACGAAGGACCTAGAAAATACTAATCACTTTTCCTTGTATGCGCACTATGCAAGATCGTTAAAAAACAATACTCTATTTTTCTCATATTCATATGCTTTGGAAGAAAGGATGCATCCATTCTTGGATATGTAGATGTTGATTTTCTAGGGGGTGTAGACTCTAGGAGATCTACTATAGGTTTTGCCAATTTCATAGGTGATGTAGTCTCTTAGATCTCTTGATTCTAGCCATGTATGTGAAGGGAGCTCTCTCGCTCAACCCTTGAGACCTGCGGACCGCTTATTGGTCAAGTGTTTTGAGCCAAGCAGCCATGGCTACCTCTCACATAGCCCACGCGCTCTCCCTACCTATGGGGTGTAGTGAGCTTACCTTGATGCCTGATCGAGTATCCTCCTCTCCCATGCACACCAATAGCTCCATGATCCTCAATGCAAGCTCGAGCAACCTCAATCCCTCTCCATTAAGCTCCATCCTCCATAGCCGCGCAAGACAAGAGAAGATAAGAGAAGAGAAGAAGATAAATAGAGGAGATGGGGAGCTTCTTCTCCTTGATCCCTCACACTCACTCCCTCACTCAAGCACACACAAGAAGGCAAGAAGAAGGGAAGAAGAAGAAGAAGCTTTTTGCCACACACCAAGAATGAGAGTTTCCATTAACTTTTTGACTTATATACATGCCCTCTTTTCCTTGGGCAGTCATCCCCTTTTTACATGGCCAGTCATGGCTTAGTAGGCCCTTTTTCCCTTTGCCCTAACTTCCTAGCTTAGTCCTACCGCCCATCCATGGTTAAAATTTGCACAAGAGGGAGCCTGACTCTCTTTTACAAAGATTTTGGCTACACCCTCATATTTAGAGGTGCGCCTTCTCGGTTTTAGCTCTTTTGCAGCATCCATGGTTGCGCCTTGGACTCCTATTGATTGTTCCCATGCTTTTGGATTTTTTTGGATCCATTCCCTTGTGAGGCACCTTTTTCTTTTTTCCACCTTGTGCTTTTTCTCTTGATGCCTCTTTTTCCACTTTCTCTCCTCTGCAGTAAACATTACCCCCTCCTAGCCAAGTGCCAGTCCCATGGCAATGTTGGGTGGTGAATTGGATGGTGGTGATGGGTTAGCCGGGTGGCTTTTTGAGTTTGTATACAAGCCCTGGTTGAGGATGTGTTCAAGGAATTCATGCTTGAAATTAAAGATGGTGTTGGAGTAAGTCCCTCCGGGGAGCTAGTTGTGGTGGAGGTCTGCCTTTGAAATTGACGATGTTGTTAAGATAAACCCCCATCTTAAGGTTGGCCAAGGGTGGATCTACCCTTGAAATTAAAAATGGTGTTGGGTGGGTCCTCCTTAGAGAAGCCGAAGATGGTGGACCTGTCCTCAAGGTTGAGGATTCCATTGGACGAGTTTCCTTCGTTGTGCCCTCTCCTTTATGTGACACGATCTTAACTTGCAAGACAAAGTTGTGCACTTCCTAAGGGGTGTGCCTACCTTACCATGTAGTGCGTGGTGCACGTGCTTGTGGAACTGGGAGATGGGTCTCTAACCTTGGGCAAGCCCTCGGTGGTGTCCCACACTTGAGGACCTAGTTCATGCATGGTTGTAAGTGTAGTACGTCACTTAGGGAGACATGTCTTAGAAATGTCCTACCCTTGATGTGCCTTAAGTATGTGCTGTGGGGGATGGGGTAAAGGTATAAAACCCTAGGTGCAGTGATTGTGGCACTCAAGTTGCTTTTGGGAGGATCCAGTGTTTCCACCTTTCTTTTCTCTCTTTCTTTCTTTTTTTTTTCCTTCGTCCTTTTTTTTTGTATTAGATGATTACAACCGGAATTTTGATACAAGGGTATGCTCATGTGCCCCAATCTTCCTCAGATGATTCACGAGGTGGTCTTGGGGACTTAGTCAAAAAGGCACAACTCTACAGGTATTCCTTAATACTAGCCTTTACATTAAGAGGTGTGGTTGACAAAAAAGGATGATTGCACCTCGTGAAGCAGCTATCGCTCATGTCCTCAAGGATCTTCATACAAAAAGAGGGATGTAGGGTTGCCCTCATCATGAGCCTAGCTACAGCGCAGCTATCTATTTCTAGGTTAATGTCAAAAAAGAGTGGGGGAAGGTGGGCTTCCTCAATTGCTAGCTTTTGCTTAAGTAAAAACCTAATGGTCCTAAGGTAGTTACAAGTAGTTATAAATGCAAGATCTAGGCACAAGGAGAAATCCTCGAGGGAGCGGTTGATGTACGAGCGTAAGTCACCTGCTTTGAAAGTCATGCATCCCTTGAGAGTCTCTGCATTGACATTGTAGATCATTGAAAAGTCATATCTTCCATGCACATTCTTGTCATAATCTACTCCATATCTGCACGGGTAGGGCATGTAGATAGGATCATTTTGTTCCTCAAGTAGCGTGCCGCAAAAGGCCATCCATGCATCAAAATTGGTATCCCAAATCCTCCTCTGCCACTTTGGCTGTGCCTCGTAGCCTTGGACAGTCTTGGGAACTTGATAGGCCTTGTCCTGCCAATAATCTATGGGATCCCACCTCCATTGCATGATTATGATGCTCCGCTTCTCAACCCATTGGTTCACCAAGGTGCTTCCCAGACGAATGATCCTCTTCACTACCTCCAAGGGTAGGACTCGGTCCAAGGCTCATGGGTAGAGGAAGGAGAACTCGAAGGGTCGAGATTGGAGCTCCTCCTATTGCCAGATAGTCAGCTCCTGCGGCCAGTTGACGGGATGGTGATCCTCGCGTAGTGGCATGGGCTCATCAGGAAGCTATTGTGGCTGTGCTTGCGCTCTTTGTTGGGCTTGTTCCACAAGTTCCCATCTTCTTCTTTTGGTAGCAATGATGCATTCGGAAACTTGGACATCCTTTGGCTATTCTGGAGGTAGATTAGGCAAGGGCGGATTGGGCTCTTTGGATTGCACTTCTTCTTCAAATTTCTGCTTGAAGTCCTTAATGTCATGCTTCATCGTGGGTTGGGCTGGGGGTGGATGGGGCTGCTCTTGTTCTTCGAATCCAAGTTCCCTGAGCTCATCAATGGAGAGGCCGGCTTGTTGTAAGTAGCTGTGTTGCTGCTCCTTGGTTATACCTGTGGCCAATTGGGAGTGCGTGCTCTTGCATGCCATACCTCAAGGCTTTGGTCGTCAACTCCAACTTCATTTTCATTCTCTCCACTGAATCCTTGCCTTCAACTTGGGTGACATGAAGCACCGTGCTTAGAAAAGCTTGCCTTTGAGTGTCTGAGCACACTTCTGCAGCTTCTGCTCTAGATTCTGCGAGCATCCTCTCACACTCCGCCACTACCAGGCACTTTGTCAATCCTTGCACTCTTTAAAAATTGTGCCTCTCCCATTGCTGTGCTTTCTCTTTCGGATCTTTCTTGCCTTTTTCCATCTCCTTAGACAACATCATTACCACTTGCTACTGCTCATTTCACACTTCTAGCATTTGGGTCTTCTCTTTGTCCCAACGGTTTCGGCTATTCTTCTTCCTTGATCGGCCATGGTGAACTACATGTGGGTTTCAATGAGGCTTTCTGAAAGTTCTTTGTTGACTTGCACTTGGCTTTGCAGTTCTAGTCGTCGGTGTAGCCTTCTTTCGGTCATGGCCATGGCCATCAGTGCCTCCACTTCTTGCTGGGCGTTTTCCAAGTTGTCTTGCAAGCTCCTAGTAGCTTCCTCAATTGCCTCTTCTTTTTCCTACACCATGGCTTCCATCTCTCTCTAGAGCCTTCCCTACTCCTCTAGCTCCATCATCAACCTGAATTCCATGGCATCATCCTACTCTTGGCATTATTCTTTGAATGCCTCGTCTGTGTCGCACTAGTTTTCTCACAATTTTGCATTCATCTCTTCCACTTTTTGCACCCTTACATGAATCTCATCATATTCCAAGATGAGCAGCTCATGGCTTTGCTGCTCGGCCATCAAGTCTTGTGCCTCATCTTCCAACCTTTGCCTTAGGTGATTTTTATTCTCTTTTTCCTCCTTTTCATTGGCACTGAGTTGCTCCTTCAGGTTTCAGATTTCTTTCTGATGTTCTGCGGCTTGCCGTGTCACCTCTAGCCTTAATGCCACAGAAACTTCTATTTCAGCCTCTAATTTTGCAGCCGCATGCTTCTTCTCTTCCTTAGCCTTTTCCAGCTAGGCTAGGAGTTTAGCTACATATATGTCATAATCTGCAGCTGGGGTTATTGTAGGTGATGCTATGGTGGTGGACGCTTCCAACCTTTGCCTTTTTGGGTCTTGCCTAGACTCCGCTTATGCTACAGCTGGCCTTTTGACTCTTGCTTTTGGTATCATCTCATGTACTTTCATGACCAAGAATTGCATCATGGACATAAGTTTAGTGGTGTCCATGGTAGGCTCTAGCTCTTATGTTGTCGAGGAGGTGGTGGCGGTCTAAGGTGTGAGAATCGAAGGGAGGGGGTTGTAGTAGGGCTTTGCCCTTTCCTGCAACAATCGAGGCTACTTTAATTCTGCTGCTTTGTTGGCCTTCATGCCATGGGCTCAAGGTGGCCATTTCTTTGGCACCATGGGTCTCCTCTACAGACTTGTGCATGGCCTTAGCCATGTCTTCATCCTCCTTTCTTCTCAGCTCTTCGGCCTCTTCTTCTTTTTCTCTCCTCCTCGGCTTTATGTGATTCATCTTTCGCCTTCTTCATTTCTTCCTCCTCTTTCCTCCTTCTTTCTTCATCCACCCCTTTGGATTCTCTTTGGGCTCTTTTTAGTTCAGCCCGTTCTTCTTTTGTCATCTCCTCCCTCCTTTGTTGCTGGGGTTTGGTGGCCTTCTTCTTCTCTTGTGCCCTGAACTCCTTCTAGGTAGTCTGCACTTCCTACTCTCCCCAGTCATACTGATGGTTCTCTCGCTGGATTGCTCTACATCAGGGCGTGGCAACTGATGATTGCTATCAAGACCCCATCGAATCTCATTGTGGAGGCCTTGGAGAGGTAGGCTTCTTACGTGTTGATTTGGTTGTTGAGGCTGGGGATTCCCCTCATGTTGGTGCTACACTCGTGGCTAGGACTACAGCTGAGTTCTTGATGGTACAGGACAAACCTATTTCAATCCACTTCTTTAGGGGACCCTACGGCTATGCTCTCTAGCAACGACATGCCAATCGTGTTCATCAATGTGTTGTACCTCTGTCTAGAGAAGAGAGAATGGGCCATCTTTGCTTGCATCCTTACTTCTAGATTTGAGATGTCTGCCAGACTTATCCCGTCCACCGTGTACACATCATTCTTATTCACACCCAGCATTGTGTACACATCTCTTTGATTATGTTTTTCTTTCTTGGGGGCCAAACCTAGGGCCTTCACTATTGCAGCACTTAGGGGTACCTCCACTTGACGTTCTTCTTCTCCTGTCTTGAATGTTACTCTGTCGCAATTCCTTGCATCATCAAAGCTCCTCAAGAATTCTATGCACATGTCATAGTCTACCGCTTGCCCTACTTTCTCCACGTACTTTCGGAGGGCACATTTGTCCACTAGCTGCTTCACAATCGGCTCCTCCAAGATGGCTTCGTCCAACTTCAACGTGTTCCTGAAGGTGAAGTGGCTAAAGCCCCTTTTCTGGACACTCAGGCCATACCTAGTTTGCTCTTCTTTCGTGAAAGGGAGCTTGCCACCTTTATCTTGGCTTGCCATTGTGGATACCTGTCATTTACCATAGTCCAACATTAGTATTCCTCATATGGCTTTTTGGTAAGCAGGAAATTGATTTTTCTTCCATGAAGGGAATAAACAAGCTGATTTAGAGACATGAAATTTTCTAATAGCAGCCTATTCATTCCAAAACATTTTTGACATTTTCTTTCCAATCCTTTTTTTATTCTTTCCTGCTTTTAACTTTGATTAAGGCTTTTTGTTTCCTTCTTGCCTATGTTTTCTTAATCACCTTATCCCCTCCCCCCTCAAGAAATGATGCAAATCCTTCCTAGGATTCGACATGGGAGAGGCAATGGCATTTGAGCACAATATGGTGCTATCTACTTCAACAAAATCCAGTCATAGAAATTAGGGTTGTATTCCAACTGGGCATGACAATCAAGATTATGAGGACTAATGCATACTTGGGTAATGTAAGTTAGGACATCAATTAGAAAATCACGCGAGTCAATGCGGCTAGCCACATGTAGCTCCTATTCCGTAAGGATGCGATCAATGTAAGGGTGGGCCAAGACCTGGTCATCTAGGTGTTTGCTTTGAGTGATAGCCAAGACTTTAAATGAGGTTGGTGCTATGTAGGTTGAGGCATACTTCGTGGTTTTCATCACACGTCACTACTCAACATTAGTCATTACTTGGCAACCCCGTTTCTCCCATTGGAGACGTAGGTTATACCATTTCTGTAAAATGGATGAGTTAGAATCGACAAGGGGAGTGAGCTTCTCAAGCTCAACGGGTGACGCAAGCCTTTGCGGCTTGCGGTATGATGTGATTAGCCATCTGATGAGTGCATGCTCTTTTGAGATTTTACCATTATTGATCAACTCCCTTGCAACCTTGGGGAATTTGATAGTCATGAACTCGTATTCTTTCTAAGTGCAGGATAAAGAACAAACATTAAAGGCAAGGGATTCATTAAGCAAGCCGAGGTCAAGTCTTTCGAAGTAGCTCCTAGCGAATGTGGTAAAGGTGTTATCCAAGAGCTTGATGCAAGTCACCAAGTCATCTCTCGTATTCACAATAAGGTCCTTGGCGACCGCTAGAAATGAACATCGCTCATAGGAAGGCTTGAGACCTACTAGTGGTTGGGGTGGAATTGAGCTAGATAGTGATGGTTCGAGGGGTAGCAACCTAGACAGTGGTGTATCTAAGGGTAACTCTGTAGTCTAATCCGTGTGTCTAGTGTTGCTTTGGGGTTCTAAGTATGGCTCCAGTGGCATAGATGGTGCATTGCCTTCCTCTTGCGCAACCACTGGGGTGTCAAGCTCTCTGGACTTAGATGATTCTGAGATATCAAGCTATTGTGTTGGTCAATAGATTGGTTGGGTTTTTTTTACCACAACCATCACGGGTTCTGTAGGCTTTGCAACTTGGGTTTCTTGGGTGTTCATTGCCTTAGCAGAAGTGGGGCTTCCTAGAGATAGAGTGGCAAGTGATGGTCGTGGTTGGGCTATACTTGTAGGATTTCCCTTCTTAGGCACCCATATCCAGGTGTTGCCTGCATAGTATCCTTGGGCTCGCAATAGATCTTTGGGGATCCATTGCAGCTTGATTGTGCATCTACGTCAATAGCATTGGGTCGATCTCTTAGGTTTTGAATTATAGTTGTTAGCCTTGCGGGGCTGTGTTTGCTTGCTATGAGTAGGTCACTTTTGGTGCCTTGGCACCCATTTAAGCGTGGGTTTTGTGGCTTTGGAGATGGACTTAGTTGGCGATGGTTTTGTAGTCTTGGTGGGTTGTGATGACTCACAACCCCCCTCTTTAGGCTTGGTCCTAGGTAGCTCTATTGGTGGCATAGCAGGCTTTGGTGGAGCCTTGCTGCCCTTGCTGAAAGCTGTCACAATTCGAATGTTGCCAATGGCAAGGTGAATATGCTGTAGATCATAATCTATGTTTAATGTGCTTGCTTCTTGAAAGTGTGTCCTAATAGCGATTCTTGTCCTACGTCCTTCGTATTTGGCAATACATAGAAGATGATTGGTAGGCTCTCAGACTTGATAGAGACTGGGATCTTGCACTTCCCTAGGAGTGCATATGACTTGCCCCTGAATGGGTTGAGTTTAGCGTTGGTCGACTGTAACTGTGGTTGACCAATGAGGTTCCAATGAGCATAAGTCAAGACGTTGAAGTCAACTCCCTCATCGATCAAGGCATCAAATGCGTGCATGCACTGGGTGGTGGCCATGATGCACAGGTATGCTGGTGCTACTACCTCCTCATCCTCATCCTCTAATTTGGTGATGGTGGCTATGTGGACATTGACAAGGGCTTCTAGCATAGGGGGCTCATGTAGTGGATGTGTGGGAGGGTAGTACTTCTTCATGTGACTACTATTAAAGAAGCCTATGCCCTCACCTTCTAGGGTTTCAAGTTCTAGGGTCTCAATGAGTCGTTCCAATTCCATGAGATGGTCGGTCCAAGCTTCCTTCCCTTCCCATCTCTCCTATACTGCTATCCTCAACCTAGGGACAAAGAATTCTAATGGCAAGGTTGCCTCAATCCCATAGGTTAGCCTAAAGGGCGTCTGTCCCACAGCCATTTTATAGGCTATCTAATAAGCCCATAATGCTGCCATAAGTTTGTTGTCCTAGTCACTTCATGAGGTAGAAACTACCTTCGTAAGGGCATTGACTAAGATCTTGTTCGTGGATTTTTCTTGGCCATTAGCTTGAGGGTGGTAGAGTGAGGATTTCCTGTGGATGATTAAGAAGGTTGAGAGCAAGTGGGCAATCACCTCATTGATGAAGTGAGTACCTTGGTCACTTACTAATTTGATAGGGCAACCAAATTGTGAGATAACTTGCTCCCATAAGAACTTCATTGTGGTCCTAGCATCGTTCTTCCTGGTGGCTTGTGCCTCGGTGGGTGTGTCTGTCCTAAACATAGGTGTTGCTGATGGTTGGGCTACTCCTACTTGTTCATAATCTATTGCTCCGACCATGAGCGATCGCACTCCATCTGCATGACTCCTCTCTCAATCCTATAGGCATTCCCTCTTTCGGGGCTTGGAGTCTACTTTGATATGTTCTATCGCCCTTCCTTCAATGTCATACTCTACTATTTATATCTCTTCTTCGCTCTTCTTATTAACAGAGAGCTTCAAGGCTACAATATGTATCTCATGGGCCCAATCAAGAGCATATAGTCTACATAAAGGATGAGAATTAAGAATATCATCTCCATTCTTATAAACATAAAGTGTGCTCTCAATGTTTGCATCACCCAAGCTAAGAGCAATACCATGCCCTTGATACCACATCTCTACTAACAAAAATCTTACTCATAGAGGGTTGGTTAAAACAATACCCTTTACTTCTATGTTATAATAAATCAAAATGCATTTGACAGCTTTAATTTGCAACTTGCATAGTCAAGGCTATTGCACCAAAGCATATGCTAAACAACCAAAGACAGAGGTGCAACCCCATTGACTTTTGACCATTCCAAGCATCATAAGGTGTACATTCATGACTAACATTAAATGCTTAAGTTGAATACATGATAAAATCTAACAAAAAATTTTAGGGGTAGCTTGTTATGCAGCATTATCATATACCGTACCATCTCCATGAGAGATCTAATTTTTTTTCTCAACCACACCATTTTGTTAAGGTGTATGAGTGTAGTGCATTGATAGAAAATACCATTCTCAACCAAAAAACATTGAACTCTTTTGACATGTATTCCTCCCCTCAATCATTCTTACATACAATGACCAACTTGCATCCACTTACAGTTAAGCAATAGTCAAGAAGGTTTTGAAGCATACAAACACCTCCAACTTGTGCTTTAATGTATATAGCTAGTTGTGACAAGTCATATTACCATTGAAGATCACAAAGTACAAGTATTTTTCAATAGATGGGATGTCATGAAACCACATATACCATTATGTATAAGGTGTAACTTTTAACCAGCACTCCTAGATCCTTTTTTAGGAAAAGAGGTGACACACTCTCACATACATCGTTATCGTTGCCTTCAATGGAAGGAGATTTAGCATCATTTTATTGCTTTTAAAACAAAGCAAGCTACCATAATCAAGGTGACAAATCGGAGCATGTCATAACTCAATGTAATCCATGAATTTTCCATCCATGGCTAAGGTATCCTCTAATGATCTTATTTCATAAATGTCAAGCTAATAGAGATTATTGCATAATATACCTAGGACCATAAGGATATTTCCTTAGATTGCATCTGTCCATGTGAAAATTAACCATGAATCTAGTAGATGTAATGGCTGAAAGTGAAAGCAAGTTTTTTAAAAGGATAGGGACATACAATACATCTCTAAGCATAATGGTAGCCCCATTCACTACAATAATAGGAATCTATCCAATGCCTTTTATCATATAATTAGCATTATTTGAACAAATGAGGGACCCATCTTTTGGTGCATCTTGAACTTCCATGCACAACTCATTGAAGGGAGTGATGTGCTTAGAAGCACCATATCAAAGTACCATGTATTCTTACCTTCTACCATGGATAAACATTGAAGGATCATAAGAGCATGGCACCACAAATGCATACAATATATGTATATCCAAGCAAGCCATGTGTATTGTTGTATCCTTTACTTTGGCCAATTTTTCACAACTCATGCCCAATTATTTCCTCTTTTTACTTGCCATGCGCTTCCTGCATTTCGTAATCACGTCCCTTCTATTTGCAATAATTATATCATTCCTCCCTTTTATCCTTATCTTTGTTATTAGGAGAGTTAAAAGATGGGGTTGTTTTGCCATTGCCCTTATAATTTGATTATTTCCATGTTTTTTTCTTTGCCTTTATGAATGGCTACAAATCCTTGATTATCCATGACCAGGCTGCTCGAGTGATTGATTCAATTTCTCTTCTTGGAATAGCAAAGAAACCATGTCATCAAAGGTAATTAATCGACATTATTTTTTGCCAATAAATGAGGAATAGCATCAAAATTCTAATATGAATTTGGCAAACCAGTCAATATCGTGGACATAAGTAATGCACAATGATAATCTCATCGTACTAGCAAGTTATTCATTGAGATATTTGATGTGAGTGATATATGCATTAATAGAGTCACCCTCAGCAATCTATTCAATCTCCAACTACTTGCATAAGCAAGGAACACGTGCCTCATTATGCATCTAATAAAGAGAAGCAAGTCTCTCCCATGCCTATTTGACCATAGTGCGTGATTGTATATGCAACATAAACTTCTTTTTGCATGATAATGCAATTACGGCATGTGTACGTGCATTCCTTGCTTACCATCTTATTTGATCAACTATGAAGGGAGGAGAAGTCATTAATGATGATCCACTAGTAACAATGGATAGATTGGATTGGA
Organism: Lygodium microphyllum; assembly: GCF_053477565.2. Classification (NCBI taxonomy): domain Eukaryota; kingdom Viridiplantae; phylum Streptophyta; class Polypodiopsida; order Schizaeales; family Lygodiaceae; genus Lygodium; species Lygodium microphyllum. Next base: position 30,399,500 of record NC_141160.1, on the reverse strand, counting down.
TGTATCGATAGTTCCTTCAATCATTAGGACTACTAGCTTGGCCTTTGTGCATAAGGCATAACCCCACAATTGCCTTGCAACACCTCGTATCTGCTTCATCATATACGAGTCTCGAAACTAGTTTAACAAGTTATTTTGAGTTGACATTGCTTGCTATATGCAGCTTATAATTTTAACTAGATGTTTTCCAAAGTATGATTTTAGATGGATAATAAATGGAAAGAAAGAAAGAAACCGGAATATAAATTGAATGATGATGTTAGAGATAAATGTCAAATAGGAGGCTGAAAGTTTGAAGTGACATTAGTTCCAATTCCCTTGAATGCCACGTAGAATAATGAATTGGGCCTCAATGTCATGAACTTGTGCAATTTTTACAAAACCCTCAAATATTTGTGGTAAAATTTGGTGAAATTGTGGCTCAAGAACAAAACCCCTCATATTTCTATGAATTAATCTTGAGAAATTTTACATAGAACTATATATCCTGAAAATTTTCTATGAAAATTAGGGGTTTTGACAAAAGGCCATAGGTTCATCAAAGAAATTGGGGATCAATTTTAAAGTATGAGATGAAACAAGTAAAATATGTGCTAAGGAGGAGGTTGCACATAAACAAGCTCTTGAAGATTGAGTTGACTTGTGCTCCAACATGTCAAGTGAGTTGAATGATGTGACAAAAGCAAGTTGGCATTGTAGATGTGGAAAGTGGGAAACAAAGGTGACGTCAGTGCATCCTATGAGGGTGTATGAGGATGGCATCTCACAAAAAGTACAAGGCTTCAAACATGGCACTTTAGGCAATGTCATAGCCTCATGAGATAGAACTTACACAAAGTATCAGTGGGAGGGTCAACAAAGTCTCTCATGTTGCAAGAGCTTTATATATCATCTAGGAGAATATCTTGATGCTATGGAAAGTTATTGCCAAGACATAGCCACACTTATTGGCGAGAGACTATCACAAATATATAAGCTAGTATTTGCAGATGTATTGGGAAGCAGCACACCCAGTCATACAAGCATGGGATATCATGGTTCCAAGGAGAGCCATGTGGATACCATATGAGAGCAAATGACATGCTTATTAGTTTATTAGTTTGTGACTACCCTCAATCAATTTGTACCACATGTTGATCATTGGATTATGGGGGTGACTTTAATATAGTGGAAGTCCACTACAACTACAATTATTGTTTAGCCTCTTGTGATTCCTCATAATCCAATAGTTCCATGGAATGCCTAAGGGAATGATGTTATATTGTCATGCACCGAGTACCACCACAACTCTCTTTGCTTGCAGAACTTACACATCATCAATGGGCCATTAGCTTTTGTTTTCCCACACTCACTTCCATTGTGTGCCAAGTCTCCATCTCCATTTCCTAGGACCCATATTCTTATTTATTTATTTTTTCAATAAAATAGAGAAAACAAAAGACACGCCATTCTCACGATTGTGAATGTGTAAGAGAGGATCCCTTAGAAAACCAAAAGACACATGCATCGTTGTGTTGGAGAGGATCCCCTAGACTTCTTGATGCTAACATGCACAATTTCTCCGTTTTAGCCACTTCACTAAGTTTCCTTCCGTGCTAATATATACACGAGGTATATCTCCCTAGAGCCTTTGGAGACTTGCCATATGCTTCCTTCGTGGGCCATCTTCCGCAATAGTTGGCCTTCTCCACATACCATGCTCTTTTGATTTGCATATAGATATCCAACCTGGGACCCTACTTGCTTTTACCTTTCTAGCCTCTCTTGAGGTTCCCCTTGATCTTAGCTAATGCATTCATGATTGCCCTAGGGTAGCCTCTAGCTGTCCATTCCTTTCTTTCTAATTGTTTGCTTTCAATGAGTACGGAATAATTTGATGGATAGGATGGAAAGATATCCTTTTGGACAAAGAACACTTATGTGGGATCGAGGTGAAATATATTCTAGCAGCATCTTTTTAATGGTGAAAACAATGAACTTTGGTATAGATTTGTAGAGTACCCATGCCCCTTGAGATGCAGTTGTGCCACATTACATCATTGGTTACTTTTAACACTAGCTAGGTCTACAAACCACCCTATTTCCATTTCCATTTGCATATTATGTGTATATACATTTACACACACACACAATTTACTTATTTATTTAAATAATATCTATGTGTGCATGTGTAGATAGAGACAAAGTTGCACGCACGCATGCACGCATGCACATGCACACACATATGCACATGCACACGCACATGCACACGCACACGCACATGCGTGTGCACACACGCACACACACACACACACACAAAGAGAGAGAGAGAGAGAGAGAGAGAGAGAGAGAGAGAGAGAGAGAGAGAGAGAGAGAGAGACTTTGGGACAATTGGAGGGGGAGGGCTATAAGTCTCTAGAACATGTGAAATCAATGAGTAGGTGAGATTCTCAAGCATGCAAATAGACAATAGAGCATCTTTATCCAAGAGTATCCCCTTTTAATCTTCTTAATTTGAAAATTCACTTGGTTACGTAACAAAACTAAATAAAAAGTCCCTCTTCTCTTCATTTTGTCAAGCATTGATGCATCCAACATCTTCTTTTTGTGTTCGTTTGCTATAATCTTCATGCATGTTTAGCCAATGCCTTAATTACTTTTCCTTCAACCAATTCAAATTTTATGGTTTCCTAATCATTAGGATAATATGTCCTTGTTAGATTTTCAAGCAACTTCTCCAAGCTGGGACATGCTTTATCAAGGATGTGAGAATTTGGATTAGTGAATTGGGTGAGAGTGGAATGAAAGGGTGAGCAAGAGTGAGAGTGAGAAGAGCGCAAACTGAAGCAAGAGCTATGGCTATGGTGGTTTAAACCCAAGAGAGTAAGACTGATGTCCTCGATAGGCACAATGTATGACCTACCTTCCCTTTCTTATTCTAACATAGTAAGGAGTAAATAATAAAGATGATACTAATGGGTGGCTGCCACATCTATTGTGTATAAGTGTGCTAACATTGAGTAAAAGGTAAATATAGGAGGCTAGGCACATGTGGCCCAAATTTGTGTCACTAGAACATCAACTCTCTCCATGATAGTCAAAGGTATATGCAACTTCTCTAAGCAAATATGACATTTTTCTTGTTTTCATTGAAGTAAAAAATTTTAAATTTTTAACACTTCAATACTTGGGTTTGAGAGTAGTGAAAACATCTAAACTTGATAGCATGCTAAGTAAGGAGCCTTCCAAATGGAATGGAATCCACAATACCATATGTGTAATCAAATTTGGGTCTAGGTTTTATACTCAAAGCACAAGGAAAAAGTGTCCATTAAAGAGTTTATCCAGTAGTTTTTATGCTCAAAACACAAGGAAGTAGGGTCCATTAAAGATAGTTTTTGAGAAGAGAGAGATAGAGAGAAAAGAAAAAAGTAGAGAGTGAGGAAATAATTTAAAGAGAGAGGAAAAATTTTAGAGAGAAAAAAGTTAGAAAGAGAAAATTAATTGAGAGAGAGAGAGATGTAAAAATTATACGGCGCAGCAAAGAGAATCTGAGAAAGAGATATAGAGTACACAACAGATAAGAGGAGAATCAGTAAATTCTTTAGCTCCAAACAATTGATACAAAGATGGCTCTATCCACCCATGCGCTTCCACTGTGTGAAGCTTAGATGGCGATCTAGATAGAAGATAGGTGAAGAGCTTAAGGCTAGCTGGAACAACAACTCTGACTAGGTGAAAGATGAATGATGGATGGTTGTGAAGGGGTTTAGCTTTTATAGCCTGCGAAGGCCATTAGGCTGGCCTGACCGACCTACCATATGAGCCTCCACTAGTCCGCCAAGGAATATTCCCTTTACCATTGGGCCCAATGCGCCTCGAGTTGCTACCAGCTTAACCACTCCATCTAACCCAAAGATTAGACCCACAACGGTCACCTTTTTGCAATCCGGTCACATATACCTCATCTTATATACAAGTCAGGACTCAACCAATGTATGGGCTCACATTTGGCTTCTCCTCATAATGGGGGCCCTACAGCTTTGAGCATCATGGATCATTGGTGGCACCTAATGAGGGTGGGGCATTGATCATATCTAACACCCCCCCTCAATGTCCACCCATAAGTGGACTATCTCCTTGGCCCAATGCCGAGTCTCTGAAGATGAACTTGAAGCAGATCCTTCGTAAGTGCTTTGGTGAATATATCTACTCCATTCTCCTCTGTTGGATAGTAGACCAGTTCCACTATCCCATCCTAAATCAAATCACACACATAGTGATATTGGATCTCTATATGTTTGGTGTGTGCATGAAACACTGGATTTTTGGCAATGGCAATGCAACTCTGATTGTCACATCTCAGAACAGTTGGTTCTTCATCCTGCACTCCCATATGCCATAGAATCCTTCTCAACCATACTGCTTCACATGCAGCAAAACAAGCTGCCTTGTACTCTGCTTCGGTAGAAGACAATGCCACTATTGGCTACTTCTTACTAATCCAAGAGAAAATTCATGAACCCAAAGAGAAACAATAACCAGAAACTGACTTCATGGAATCACTGTCTCCTACCCAATCTGAGTCACAGTGCCCCACAAGAGAAGTTCTGAAACTGTATGTGATACCATAGTCAAGAGTTTCCTTCAAGTATCTAAGCACCTACATCCCAACCTTCTAATGACTCTCATGAGGTTTGTTTGAGAACCTGCTCAAAACACCAACAGCAAAACTGATATCTGCTCTGGTGTTACACAAGTAGATCAGACTGCCGACCAACTGCCTATACCTCCCAATGTCTGCTAGTGCTGATGTATACTCGATGGATAACTTTGCATTCACCTCCATAGGTGTAGCTATCTCCTTGCACTCGGTCATGCCAAATGCCTTGAAGATCTCCCATGCATAATTCTTCTGAGAGATGAAGGTCTTTCCTGCCTCTTGCCAGACTTCAATCCCCAAACAATAGTGCAGCAAGCCCAAGTTTGTCATTTCAAACTCAGAACTCAAAGCCTTTCGAGTTTGGTTGATCATATCTTCATAGTCACCTGTAATAAGAAGGTCATCCACATATAGGACAATCACTACAGACTTTTTACCATCCCTATAAACATACAAGTTAGCATCTGAGGCACATCTTTTGAAGTTTAGGTTTAAAAAGAACTTATCTATCTGCTGGTACCATGCTCTGGGGCTTGTTTCAGCCCATACAATCCCTCCTTCAGCTTACACACTCTATGGCCGAGTACAATAGGGATCAGCAGGCTAGAAGCCAAAGCCAAAGGCAAAGTGCGGAGTTACACGAGATGCAGCGAGTGTTAAACTTAGCAGGTAGGAACCGAACAGATCACGAGAGGGCCCTAGAGGGGGACTTGACGTTGAGTGAGCTTCTCATGAAGCAACTGCTAGATAACACGGCTACAGAACAAAGTGCTGCGGCACTAGCGACATCGCTGCTCGCAGGAGTAGGGGTGAACCAAGGCTCAAAGAGCCAATCCAAAATACCAATCGTTGCCAAGCAACTCGACAAGTACTAACCCCATGACGACCCATATAGCTTTGTTGAGCAGTTTGAGCAAGTCTGCGAAGCCAACGGCCTCAACGACCTAACTCAACGCTCGCAAGCGTTCGGGCTTTGCCTAGGCGGCAAGGGTAGGACGTGGTATACGAGCCTAGATGCTGTAGAGCGAGCCAACTTCAATGACCTCTCAAGGATCTCTTCGTCAAGAGATTCGCTGAGCCCGGATGCTCTAATAACCTACTAGTACTCTTGATGAACGTCAAGCAGAAAGAGAAGGAGGACATCTGTGACTACGTAACCCATGTGAGGAGTCTCTTCAAGAGAATCCCTCTAGGCGAGCGACCGACTGAAAGAGCAGTTTCGATTGTATTCATCAGTGGAATTCAAGACGAGGAGTTATATAAGGCTTTGCAGGCAATTCAAGCTTGCAGTGAGACGCGGTGGCTAGAGTGTTTGAGGAAGCCATCAGAGTCGATGATCAGCTGAAAGAGCGGAGCTCTAGGGGCTCGAACGTAGAGAAGACCAACTCGCGAGGTTCAGAGAGAGCGTCAGCCTCTAGTGAGCGATCAATCCCATCATCCCAAGATAAGGGGAAGGCCACCGAGACAGTTGGCTGATGTCAAGTTGGAATTAGCCAAGTTGCAAGACATGTTGAGACGAACAATGCACTCGCACGTCCAATGCATGTACTCTGGCGAAAACCACTTACCAGCCGAGTGTCAAGACGCTAGGTCAAGACCTTGTGCTAACTGCGGTAGGTTTGGCCATGACGTCGCATAATGGAGACTACCAAGAAGACTTCCGTACTCGCAACCCTTACGGCCAACCTTACCTAGCAAACAGACCGCAATCATTCCTTGGAAGGGGAGCCTCATTGGCCCTTCCCGCGCCTAACAATATGAAGCCAGCCGTTCCTAGGATGGAAATAAATCCTACGGGCATCCCTAGACCGCCTGGTCCTTATGTGACCTTGATGTTTGGTGCTGTTTGGTGTCGAAAACCTTGATGGGGAGGCCACGCCTATCCCATTGCAGGTCATGACCCGAGCCCAAACGAAGCAGGCCGGCATCTCTCTGCCAGGACCTAGCAACCTTGACGCAGCCTCGATAGGGAAGAAAAGCCGCATGCGGAAAAAGAAGAGATCAGAAGCTAAAATTGCACTAAAAACCAAGAGTGCTATGACTCTGCCTGCTGGAAAGAAGGCTTCAGACGTAGAGGCAAAGACTTCAGCCCCTAAGACGGTTGAAAAGGGAAGCACTAAGGTAGGGGAATACCCACATCCGAAGCGACAATTAGAGGTCATAAAAAAGGTAAAGGAATGGGTGAAGGAGGCTCAAGAGCATCTCAAGGACGCTGAGCCCATCATAGAGGATGAGATCGATGATCTCTCCAGCGTAAGCACGCCAATGTCACCGCCTCAACCTAAGTCGGTAGAAGCAACCGCACCACAAGCAGTGCCGCTAAGACCAAGCCTTGATGCTATAGAGCTGTAGATCAGTCACAGCCATTGGCCAGGACAATCCAGGTTAAGGGAGAGATGAGTATCCAACGATCTCCTGACCATGCTAGTGACTACTCCTGTAACACTTAGCCTGGGATATCTACTTAGGCAGCATCCTACCCTATGGCAAGATCTTAAGCAGTGGGTCGAAGGGTCACGAGAGCAGGTCATGGAAAACCCTCAAGACCATGATGTAGAAATGCAAATACCAAGTTTGACGCTGCACTCTATGCCTAAATCCTTGCACGTCAATGCCTTCTGGGAAGTTTCTGAGATGCACGCAGTCTTACCGGTCCTAGCCCTAGGCGACACAACAAGAAAGAGAATCGTAGACACGGGAGCTGGGGTTAGTGTGCTTAGCCACACAATGCTTCAGAATTGGGAAAACCCACCTGTCGAAACTACTAGGTTTAATGTCACACTAGCGAATGGTATGAGAGTAAAGCCATTTGGGGTACTTAAGAACTGGCGAGTGAAGATTGTAGGCGTCCAACTCTCCGTTGACTTTATAGTCATGAAGGGAGTAGACTACGATATCCTATTAGGCTGACCCTGGATGCGCAACGCTAGAGTCATCGAAGATTGGGGTAACGGCTTGACCTTCCTTGGCAACAGAACGGATGCCGTAAGAATAGAGATGGATATTTGGAAGACCTCACCAGTCGACCTAGACACCATCTCTGCTATGCTCAAGGGTAACACTCAGGTCAAGGAGTCCTATGGGCCCTTGACCAAGTATATCCCATACCCAGAGGATGAGCGGGATTGGATGCACATCCTTGCTACAATTGACCTACCATTCTTAGACCATGAGGCGTATGAGAAAACCATGAAAACGATCGGCAAGCCTAGCAACACACTCTCCGTACCAGTCTGCATGATGGCAGGAACCCTTCGGGGAGAGCCTAGGCCTATCAACTTCCAAGTCCCAACTAACAAAAGGGAACTCCAGGAGATGCTGGAATACTTGACAGACAAACTAGCTAGCAACACAGCTGCAAACTTCAAACCACTCTAGGATCTCTTAGGTGAATCCAAGTGGCGATGGACCAAAGTGCATGACTTAAACCTCATGTATAACTGGGCCCTACTCCCTGACCAACGACAAGAGGTGTACCAAGCCCTAGGAGATGACGAGCGGTCTGATAAAGGGGATTCTAACGACGAATATGAAGACTGCCAATCCTTCAGTGATGGAACGCAGGGTGAGGTAGATACCGTAGAATACGACACTGAAGGACAAGAAATAGAGCAAATACGAGCAAACTCCAAGCCGTAGAAAAGAAATACCTTTAGGATAGAGTGAGGGGTCATGCGCATGGAATGTGACCGCACGTGGTTGGAACACGTAGGAGCCATAGATCTTGAACAAGCAGGCTTAGCCCAACCAAGGATGACACCAGTTCTTAGGACATGATTACCATCTGAACTACGCCCACCAGGGGAGACTACCTCTTCTAGCGAAGAAGGGGAGTTCGACTCTGAGTCGAAGGTTAGTTCGGACAATGATCCAGAAATCCTTAGGCCGCCCACGACTAGACGCACGAAGGGGGACCTACCCATCCACCTGAGGCACAGGCGGTTAAGGTAGAAAAAGGTCAAACCGCCCAGGGATACGCGAACGAAAGAACAGCGGAAACCGCAGGACCTCCCCAAGCGCTTCACGAGATTCAAAAAAGGGGATAGGGTGGTAGTGTTGTTAGGTGCCAAACGTCAAGGACAAACCAATGAACCAATCGACCACCAGCCAAGGTCAAGGAGGTGAATCTGGCCTAGGAAGGGGAAATACCCCGACCAGTCCTCATTGCCGACGACTTGACTGAGGAAGAAGAAACGAGTCTTGTCGCTCTCTTGCGAGAGTACATAGACGTATTCGCCTGGTCCTTGGATGAGCTCAAGGGGGTAGATCCGAGTGTCGTGACTCACAACATACCCATGACGCTAGACGCAATGCCGGTCAAGCAGTGACCGTATCCTATGAATCCAAAATGCGCTCATGTTGTCAAAGAGGAAATTGACAAGTTGATGAGAGCAGGATTCATTTACGAAATTGAGCACACAAACTGGGTATCACCCATAGTCATCATGATGAAAAAGAATGGAAAAATCCAAGTGTGTGTCAATTACAAGAAGGTGAACGCTGCTATGAAGAGGGACAACTATCCATTGCCGTACACCGAGCACATGCTTGAGAGGGTGGCAGGCAAGGAAGCCTACAGTTTTCTGGACGGCTTCTTAGGATACAACCAGGTGCAAGTGCATCCTGCGGACAGGCACAAGACCGCCTTTGCCACTAAGTGGGGCGTCTTTGCTTACATAGTCATGCCCTTCGGGTTGACTAATGCCCCTGCCACTTTCCAACGCCTCATGTGCACCATCTTTAAGGACATGCTTCGTAAGGAGTTAGAAGTCTTCGTCGATGACATGTGTGTCCATTCGACCTGGATCCAACACTTAGGCAAACTCCGCGCAGTCTTTGAATGGTGTCGCTTATATCGTCTCTCCTTGAACCCCTTGAAGTGCCAGTTTTGGGTAAAGAACGGATGCATCTTAGGACATGTGGTGTCGAAGAACAGCATTGCCACTGACTTCTCGAAGGTCAGGGTTATTGTTGACCTTCCACCCCCAATTAATTACAAGGGAGTTCTATGCTTCTTAGGCCATACAGAGTACTATCGGCGGTTTGTACTGAACTATGCGCTAATCGGCAGACCATTGTACAAGCTATTGATTGTCTTCGAGTGGATCGAGGCATGCCAACAAGCATACGAAGAATTGAAAAAGGCTTTGACAACAGCACCAATTCTACGAGCCCTAGATTGGACCATTACCTTCCACGTGCACATCGATGCTTCTAAGTTTGCCATGGGGGCAGTGTTGTGCCAACCTGGTGAGCACAACTTAGATTATCCAGTGAGCTTTGCTAGCAGACAACTCACTGAGACGGAAATGAACTACTCGACAATAGAAAGAGAGGGATTAGCCATGGTGTTCGCTGTGAAGAAATTCCGGCATTATCTATTGGCCACACCCTTCATCTTTTTCGTGGACCATCAAGCCCTGCTCTATTTAGTAAACAAACCCTATGCTACAGGACACATAGCTCGATGGCCCCTTCTGCTCTTGGAATTCGATTTCTCCATGGTTTTGCGGAAAGGAAAATAGCACTACATGGCTGACCATATGTCACGCATTCCCACGGGGAAAGCCGCGGACAAGGCATCATTGATGAGTTACCCGACGCCCATCTGTTCCACCTGTCCAGCGAGAGAGATTTATCTAAGGCTGATCTAACGCCATATTGGGCGGACGACATAGTCCAAGTTCTTGAGTACGGACTACCTAAGCGACCAATAGAATAAGCCCGACTTAGGTGCTTGATCCTTAAGATCCAGCCCTATCAGCTGATTGCAGGCCAACTCTATAGGCTGGGGCAAGACGGATTGCTATGTAGATGCGTGTGTGAGCATGAGATGCACGATGTGCTCTCGGAGGCGCACAGCGGCATTGCGGGAGGACACTTTAGCTGAGACACGATAGCACCGAAGGTGCTACAGTCTCAACTATGGTGGCCCACTCTTTTCCGTGATGCCACGCGATTCGTCAAGCATTGTGACAAGTGCCAACGGACAAAAGTCCCGATTCGCAAGGAAAAGATGGAGTTGACCCCAATTATTGCTCGACAACCCTTCGAGAAATGGGGAATCGACTTCATAGGACCCATCAATCCTGCGGTGTAGTACTCACAAGCCAAGTACATCATTGTGGCCACGGATTACCTCACTAAATGGGCAAAGGCAAGAGCCACACGTAAAAACGACGCTAGGATGACTTCCAAGTTCTTATGGGAGCAAGTGATCGCGCGATTCGGCTACCCCATCGAACTGGTCAGTGACTAGGGCACGCACTTCATCAACGAAGTGATAGCGCATCTCCTGTCCACCTTTCTCATTATCCATCGCAAATCATCGCCATACTACCCTGAGGCAAATGGTCAGGCAGAATCCACGAATAAGATTCTCGTCAATGTCCTGACCAAAGTAGTCTCAGCCTCACGCAGTGCGACTGGGACAACAAGCTTATGGCAGCTTTGTGGGCTTACCATACAGCTTATAAAACAGCTGTTAGTCAAACCCCGTTCAGGCTAACCTATGGAACAGAAGCAATCCTACCCTTAGAATTCTTTGTTCTTAGCCTAAGAATAGCCCTTCGAGAACGATGGGAAGTGAAGGAGGCATGGACACAACGCCTGGTCGAGCTTGAGCACCTATCAGAGACCCGTCTTCTAGCCACCCATGCATTTATATGTGAGAAGGCCTATCGCAAGAGTTGGTTTGATAAGCATGTCAAGCAGCGCAACTTTGAACAAGGTGACTTAGTACTCCTCTACTCCGTTAAGGGACATAAACAAAAAATGAAATTTCGAGGCCTTGGACCCTTCAAAGTTCATGCAATCACCCGCACAGGCAATGTCGAACTCGAAACCTTAGACGGTGAGGGAATAGGCTTCTTCAATGGCAGTCGTGTCAAGAAGTACTACCCTCCCATCCATCCTTTGCACGATCCACCGATGTTAGAACTGCCTGTCAAAGTACGAGTGGCCACAATCACTGAGATTGATGACGAGAATGAGGAAGCTGTAGAGCCCGCATACCTCCATATAACAGTCACTGCAAAACAAACCTGCGCTTTCAACGCTTTGATCGATGAGGGAGCAGACTTCAATGTCCTAACTCATGATCATTGGACCAAACTTGGCAGACCACCACTTCAGCCCACGAATGCTAAATTAAGCCCATACGGGGCCCATCCCTACGCACTCCTTGGCAAGTGCAAAGTAGCCATTTCTATGGAGTCTGAGACTATCGCAATGATTTTTTACGCGTTGCTGAATGCAAAAGCCGCAGGCATGAAGCCGGTGCTAGGGCGCACTTTCAAAAAGCAGACTCACTGCAATGTTGATTATGAGTCGCAGTGCATCCACCTCGCAATAGGCAACGTTCACATTGTCACAGCTTTCAGCAAGGGCTGCGCGACTTCATCACCGCCCGCAAAGCCACTAATAGAATTCTCCATGACCAAATCTACGGAGGGGGGTAGTGTGTGGCCGCCACCTCCCAGCATTCAGGAATCACGGCCCACAATAGCAAAACATTAGGCTCAACAGCCTAGATTTCAATGGAAGCCCAAACAACTACAACCGCCGCCTAGGAGTCGACACTCCTATCCTCGTAGGACCAAAAAATCTAGCCCTAGGAGGCCAAGATGCAGTCGCAGAAAGTGCCGCATGATCAAGCAACGATGGGTCCCTAAAGCCCTCTTACGTGCACAAGGCTACTACGAGGGAAATGCTTGGCTGTGGATCCCTAAGGCCCACACGGCCAAAGGCACCATTCATACCCTGCCCTCAAGCTTGATCAAACTGCATCCCATAAACCCTCAAAACCACAAGCCACAGTGCTCTTCTAAACCACAGCCATCCGCCTCATCCATGCCTAGGCCCAAGAAAGTCCCACAAGCCTACCGGCCGGAACCGGAGGCTCCATCACAAGAGTCATCACCCGTCGAAGTCAATCCGCCTCCCCAACTCCAACCTGAATGCAGCAGCCCGTCTGTCATGGCTACTCCTAATCCACTCAACATCCAAGTGGCCCAACCACAAACTCACAAACCCTCCCAACCGCCCATCTTCGTTGTCAAAAGCTATTGTTTTGTCAAACGTCGACCACCTGTTGGCCTTACACCCTCCTATGAACAAAAATCCTTTCTAGCGCTAGCCACTGAACTCGCTGAACCCTTTGCACAACTGAAGTGCAAAATATGCCTTGCTCTTGGGAAACCTTTGAATTTGCATTTGCAAAAGCTTCTCGCTCCGTTGGGCTGCTGAATTGATTAAGAGCGAAATCTCCAAGGAGCAAGCCATCAAACAACGCCTTATCACATCATATGATCCACGAACCACTTCTGCTATCATTGACCAAGAAATCATGGAGTTATTGCACCTCGCTGATACTGGATCACCTTTCTTGAGGCAGTGGTATGCTCTTAGGTTGCAATGGGAAGTTGAAGGATGTCGCATAATGACCAACGCTGAGCAACGCTGCGCCATCAAAACAGCAGAGTATGATCCCACTTACGTCGCGCCCACCTCGTATAGAGTGTTAACCACTCTTCGGGGCTGACCCATGGAAGAACACCTCAAAGGACACCCCTACCTTGATCGCTTGTTGGCAAGTATAGAAATTTCTTCCTCAAAGAACACCTCAAATTTCTATACCTCAAAGGAGACAAGTATAGAAATTTGGATTGTATTCACCCAGGAAGAGCTCAATTGGAATACAATCCAAATTTCTATACCTCAAAGGAGCCAAGTATAGAAATTTCTTCCTCAAAGGAGTTACTTGTGAAGGAGCTCAATTGGAATACAATCCAAATTTCTATACTTGGCTCCTTCACAAGTAACTCCTGCCCCAACATGCCAAAAGCCCTTGACCTTTTGACCCTCAATCCTAGGAAGGATTCTTCTCAAGATGGAAGGGGAGGGGGTAAGATGGTAAGGTGAAATGAATCAGATGATAAATGAATCAAAGGAGATAAATAAAATTAGTGGAAAGCATAAACATGTATTATGAAAAAATGGATGGGGTAGGAAAATGGGCAGGAAAACTTTGAAGTAAAGGGCAAAAAGTCCAAGTCTAAAAAGAAAAATCTACATGGCTTCTTGATGAATTCATTCAAAAAGCATAGAGTTTTTCTTTTTCAGCAATCAACGAATTAATATGTGGAAAGTACTAATCAAAGTTGCGTTTATGGCAGGAGCATAACATGTCGCAGCAAGACTGCACCCATCGACTCTAGTTCATAGATGAGGAAAGGGAGCAATACCGCATCCATCTAGAGAACCACGCCTTCAGCCAGCTCAAATTTCGAACCATCCATAACATAGAAGTTGTGGTGGCCAAGGAGGAAGCAGCCAGGAGGGTGGTTGAACAATGCAACCTTACGAGGTAACTTGAAAAGTTCTCGCAGGAGCCGGACCACCTGAAGTGCGTGGAGTTCCTCAGAATGTACAACCCAGATCAAGAATGTGGTACTGTGACGGTGGGCAGAGGAGAAGATGCAAAGCAGGTACAGGTCCGCTTAGACCCAACCTTGGTGGAGAAGGCTTTGGGGTTGGTACCAAACACGGAGAGGAAACAAAAAATGGATGTTTATGCCATGCTTAAAATGAAGAAGGAAGATGTGCTCACAAATGACGGCATAAGCATCCAGGATATCCCTGACGCAGAAGCCAGGATGCAAGCCAAGCTGATACATGTGCTCTTCTCCAGCCAACGCTACAATTCATTGATGTATCGAATTAGCGTACCTGTGCTAGAGAATGTAGTAGCCCATACCCTAGACGAAGTAGATTGGAACAGGTACGTGCGAAAAATGATCGATCAGGTAGCCAAAGCATTGGCCCTAGGAAGTGTACTAGCAGGAGGAGAATCTCCATCCTCTAAAGTTACAGAAAGAAAGAAAGCCTCCTCCAAAGCCTCGTTCATCGGGTATGGAGGTGTCTTGACCGCGCTCATCCAGGAGGTAGTGAAGGGAGCACAGGATGTAGAAGAACGAGAAGGAGAAATGCTAGAAAGGTCACCTCCTCACCAGGACAAGGATAGGTCCACCGATAGAACTGAGACAGAGGAAGAAGGGGAGGGACAGACAAGCAAAAAGACAACCAAGAAGCCCAAGAAGAAAACAACGCAAAGAAAGAAGAAGGATGACGAAGGCAAAAAGAAGAAAAGAGAAGACTTGGAAAGGGCAAAGAAAGAGTCCCTAAAAGAGGCCAAGGAGAGAGAGAGGTGAAGAGACAGGAGGAAGAGAAGGAAAAAGAAGAATTACAGAAAGCAAAGAAGGCATCAAAACAAGAAGCAAAGGAGAAGAAAGGAAAGAAAAAAGAAGAAAAAGAGAAAAGGAAGGAAGAGCAGAGAGAGGCGGATGAGGAAGAGGAAGAACTAAGAAGGAAGGAGGAAGAGGACCTGGCTGAAGCCACACACTGATCCATCGAGCAACAAAGCCGAGTGGATGAATTGGGGAACTGGAACCCACAGAGAGAAGAAAGGCCAGGGTCTAGCACATAGGTGCCAGAGATCGTGCCACCTGCAGTCACGGAGGGCAAGGGCAAGGCCCCAATTCATCCAATTCCTACCCTCCTGGTGCCTCCCGCTGAACCCACCACCATCACCCCTAGCATCCCGACCAGTGCCGACGTGTCAAATTTCATGGCGTGGATGCAATATTTCATCAACAAAGAGATGACCCAGGGACAGAGTACAGGAACCACGGCCACAGGACAAAAGAGGCCAGCTATTGATGCGGAATCTAGGCAAGAGCCTAAAAGGCAGAAGGTAGAAGTCTCAACCTCACCCATCCACACAACGATGACGCCATTGGCTAATTATGACAAGTACGTCGCCGAGCTGCTCTCCCAATTGGAGAAAGCTAAGGAGGAATGCAAGATAGCCATAGCTGAGTTGGCAGAGCTAAGAAGGAATCAGTAGCCACCTTCTAGTTGGATAAAACGAGAATGATAGCCATGCAAAGAAAAGGGAGATCGCAGATGAGCACTGGAGACAGCAACTTGAAAACGAGATACAGAAGCTAGAGAGCACAAGCTCCTGATAGTGCAATACTAGGAGCTCGCTACGAAATCTGCTTAGGTTGATGCGCTTGTGGTTGAGCTGAATGCCAGGGACGAGGAAAGAAAACAAGACATAAAGGAGCGGCAAGAGGAGATCGAGCGCCTGACAGATCAACTAAACTCTGAAAAAGAAGAGCAAGAGAGGCTGGTCAGGGAGTTGGAAGACCATGAGCAAACACTCATGATACTAACCCTAAAGAAAGCAAGGAGAGAGCTTGGAAGAAATGAACATAAGAGTAGAGGAGTCGGCTATGCACAATGAAAAGAGGGTGAAGACACTAGCGCGGTGCCTTGCTCTGGTAGAGAAGGAGAAAATCCTTGCAGAGAGCAAGGCAGAAGCTGCCCAAGTGGCCTTCAGCACTCAACAGAAGGCCTTCCTCGACACCATCCTAGACACCACCCGCTTAGCGCAAGGAGAGTCGTTGGAGGTGGCCATAGAAAGCTCGGCATCGCACGTAGAGCCTTACACACTGGATTGCAGATGCCACCCCTACCTGCGGAGGTTAGGCTGAGCTTGGACGAGCAACGAAAATACCTATTGCTGGCCGACCTAACCCCCTAGGAAATCGATGCCCTCGGATTCAAAGAGGAAGCACCACAGGGAGAACGGCAGGGGGAGGAATCAAAACTTGAAATCGACATGAACCGATTCAGGGAGGATGTAGTCCCACAACCCCCCTCGCCGCAGTCTCAAGAGCCACCACAAGAAGACCCAACTGGGGAAAGAAAAGCCGCATCTAGGGAAAGATGCAAAAAGCTAGTAGAGGAAGCCAGGAAACAGCTGAGAGCCAAACCAACCGTGATGCCGTCTGCACCCCTCCCACCGTGCCTTGATGATCTCCCTGTGGGATTCCACGCAGAACTGGTGCTGTGGGAGATACAAGAACAAGGAAAGGATCCATTCACCTTTAGTTTTCTCCTACCCAACAGTCTGCGGAGGGTCTTTCCGCTCAAGGTGATCGCGATCGGTAGCCGGTTGGGGCAAAGATGGCTAGAAGAGCGAGAAAAAACCCTGACCTCTTGGGGCACAAAAGCGGCTGATTACTAGTAGAACAAAGTTTTTTAAGTCCCACACACTATACAGGGCTAGAAAAGCCAACCCCTATGGAGGAGGCGAGTATGCGACATCAGTATGCTCGCCTGGATGGCATTTTGTAACACCCTGCCATTCGAGCGGAACAACCCTACCTACATGGCATACCCTCGAAGGGTAGAGGTGGATTTTGATGCCACCCTCCACGGGTGGTACGACTTCTCTATTATTTATAACTCTAATGTAGTATCCTTCGAGCATGCCCTTCTCTTTACCTCCGAAAGCCTAGATGATTCTATGACATGCTTTCTTGCGGATTTCTCCTCATACCCTGACCCCACCTTTGTAACAACCTGTAATTATCTTAGGTTACTTAAGCTACTCCTTAAGCAGGACCTGACTCCACAAGAGCGCAGCCTACCTCCCCTCTTCTTTGACCCTAACGCTATTGACAGCTGCGCCATGGCTCGTCTTATGATGAGGGCTAGTCTCCTCCCCTCTTTTTGCCTAGCCTTCCTAGAAGATATGAATGATAGCCAATTCACTAGGTGCAATCACCCTTTCCTCTCCACCACTTCTCTTCATGTCCGCATGAATTTGAAAGATTACATGCAAAGTCGCCAGTTTTTGAGCAAATCCATCCGACCCCCTTCCCCTCCTCATTCAGATGAAGACAATTAGGCCTCATTCCACAATAGGGAAAAAAAAAAAAGAATAACATGAAAGGAAAGGCACACAAGCACTCACTTGCAGAAGCACTTAAACACCACATAGAGCACTATCACTGCACCTAGGGGTTCTCAAGTTAGGCATGCCCGGTGGCTTCGATCGGCTGGCTCCATTCCTAGCCCCCTAGCCCTTTTTGCTTCCCCACTTCATGCTTAGGGCACATCAAGGGCAGGACATACCTAGGGAGCTAACACTCGCCTATGGTTAGACTTGTTACCCTAAGCCACTTGCACCGCACCTTCTCCTTTCAGGCATCACGCAAGCGGCAAACCACCAACTTCGGAGACCCCCATCAACCACTCGCTATCCATCTGGCTTCCTCGACAAACATCAGTTTCCACACGCACCTGAATCTACATGTGGCCCTTCCCTTTACACCATCATTGCCCAAGTGCCTACCACCCTACAACAACACAGAAGTGCCATGGGACTGGCACCCGTCTCGGAGGGGGGTAATGTTAACCCCAAGTCGAGATGGCGGAAAACGGCAGAAAATAAAGAGAAAAGCGGAAAAGCATGGAAGAAGAGCAAAGACATGCAGGCGACCTCTAAAGGCTAAGCCGAGACCAAAGGCGCGATTTTAAATGAAAGGCGCCTCAAAAAACTTGGAAAACTCTTGTAAAAGAGCGCCAGGCTCCCTCTTGTGCCAATTGTAAAATATAAGATGGGCATAGGCTAGAGGCATAAGGATAGAAGAGGGAAATGGAAAAAGGACCTTACCACAATGGCCGGTCATGTAAAAAAGAGGATGGGTGCCCATGGGATTTTAGGGTTTGTATATAAAGTTCAAAAAGTGAATGGAAACTCATTCTTTGGTGTGTGGCTAACAAGAGCTCTCTTCTTCTTCTCTTCTTCTCTTCTTCTTGCTTGTGTATGCTCTTGAGAGAGGGAGTGTGAGAGGGTGAGGGAGTGCGATAATCTTCTTTGCCTCTTGGTCATATAATTTGTAAGCCTTCTGCTCATCACTATAACCCAAGAAGATACATTTTCTGCTTTTTGGTTTTAACTTGTTTCTCTTCTCATCTGGAACATGTGCATAATATTCACATCCAAAAATTCTGAAATGTGAGACAGATGGTTTCTTACCAATGTAAGCCTCATGAGGTGTTTTTCCCTTGAGAGCATTTGTGTAGCTCCGATTTAGAATGTAGACTACAGTATTAACAGCTTCAGCCCAAAACTGGTTAGGCAATCCCTTGCCCTTTAGTATGCATCTTGCCATCTCCACAATGGTGTGATTCCTGCGTTCCACAATACCGTTCTGCTGAGGTGTGTGAGGCATCGTCAATTGACACTTGATCCCTTTACTCTTGCAAAAGTCTTCAAACTCCTTTAAGTTGAACTCACCACCACCATCTGTTCTAAATTTCTTCACACTTTTCCATGTTTCATTCTCAACAAGTTTTAGCCATTCTTTAAACTTACCAAAAGCTTGAGCCTTATCACGAAGGAAGTACACCCACATCTTCCTACTGTAGTTGTCAACAATCAACATAAAATAAGAAGATCCCCCCAAGGCCTGTGTAGGCATCTTATCACACAAGTCAGCATGCACCAACTCTAGAGGAGCCTGTGCTCTATTCTTGCTTTCTTGTGAAAATGCCTTTCTCTATTGCTTGCCTATCATACAAGCTTCACATGGTTCCTTCAATTCAGTTATTGTAGGTAGGTGAGCAACCATACCTTGCTCTTGCATCTCCTTCAACACTGCAAATCCGATGTGTCCAAACCTTTCATGCCAAAGCTTACTTGTGCCCACTCCAGCAGTGGTGTAAGAGCACTTAGCTCATATAGGTTGTTCCTTCTTTCTCCTTTGCCAAAAATTGTGCTAGCACTATCGAGAATTTCTACACATGTCTTCTTGAACCTCACTTCATGACCAAGATCAATTATGGCAACAAAACTGATAACAGATTTCTCCTGATTTCGAGAACATACAACACATTTGAAAGCTTTTTGACTTTACCATTTGCAGCAACAAAAGAAATAGTACCTGTGCCCACAGCAGGGCATTTAGCATCATTTCCAACCATCCTAGTGATGGATTCTTGTAGAAGCTGCATAGAACTGTATAGCCCTTTCTTGTTGGTCATGTGACAGGAGGCCCCACTATCCAACACCCATGAGTCAGTGGTAGATTCTTCTTGCGCCGAGGAGCACACTTCCTCAATGGTCGTCGCCATGAATAATTCCAACTCTGCTTCAACCGTATTGGCTATCTCTTTCCCTTTACTTTTAAGGGTACCATTCTCTTCATCTGCCTTCTTGACACGACAATCTGCAATTGCATGTCCTTTCTTCTTACAATAGAAGCACTCTCCTTGAAACTTCTTCTTGCCGCCCTTCTTCTTTTTTTCACCATCATTTTTGGTGGAGGAACCACCTTTGCCTTTTGCATTGGCAGAGAATGCAACAGCTCCATTGTTGCTTCCTTTTTAGGCTTTCAGCCTCAACTCCTCCTCCATCAATAATGCACAAAACTCCTCAAAATTCAAAGCTTGAGGTCTCACCTGAGTATTAAGGGCAGTTACTAGTCCATCAAACTTTTGTGGATAAATCCGAAGACACCTCCGAGCTAGCTCTTCGCTAGTCTTTTGTATCCCAGCGCCACCCATCTGGTCGCACAGATTCTTAATCCGAGTGATGAATGCTTCAACCATCTCTCCTTTAGCAAACTTCTCCACTGCTAGTTGATTCTCCAAGTTTTGAATCCTTGTTTGGTTTCGTGTTTCATACTGACTCCTCAGTACATTCCAAGCCTCTGATGCTTTGGTTGTATGATGAATCAAAGTCAGAACACTGTCAAAACAGCTTGTAACTAAGGCACACAATGCATCTGCATTTCTTCGTTTCCAAGATCGTAGAAGATCTGCATTCGGAGGAATCATCACACTAGAATTTGATGGATCGGGGGTAGGCTGTGGTTCTGCGTCAGTCTCCAGCAGAGTCTCTAGAAACTCATAAGAATCAAGGATAGTTGTAATTTTGAACTTTCACAAGGTGTAGTTTGTACCATCTAACTTGCCTTCGCTGAAGGTTGGTGGACGAATCCTCAGTGTTTGAATAGCCGGTACAACAACACCACCTCCTGCACCGCTTCCTGATGCGCCAGAACTGCTTCCGGAAGTCGACATAGTTTCTCTTTACTGTTGAAGCCTTTGCCTCTTGCACACTCTCCGATCTCTAGAACCCCCTGGGCTCTGATACCATGTCAAAATTACATGGCCCAGCGAACAGAATCTAAGAAAGAGATAGAGAGTACACAACAGATAAGAGGAGAATCAGTAAATTCTTTAGCTCCAAACAACTGATACAAAGATGGCTCTGTCCACCCGTGTGCTTCCACTATAAGAAGCTTAGATGGAGATCTAGACAGAAGATATGTGAAGGCCGCAAAGGCTATTAGGTCAGCCTGACCGACCTACCATATGAGCCTCCACTAGTCGGCTAGGGAATATTCTAGGGAATATTCCCTTTACCATCGGGGGGCCGCTGGCCCCCCTGGGACCCCCCAGCCAGGGGCCGCTTCCACGGCCCCCAGACCCCAAAATAGGGGCCCCTTTTAACTCCCTTACCCCGCAGCTCGATGCAATGCGCCTCGAGTTGCTACCAGCTTAACCACTCCGTCTAATCCAAAGATTAGACCCACAACGGTCACCTTTTTGCCATCTGGTCACATAGACCTCATCTGATATACAAGTCAGGACTCAACCAATGTCCAGGCTCACATTTGGCTTCTCCTCATAATGGGGGCCTTACAACTTTGAGCGCCATGGATCATTGGTGGCACCTAATGAGAGTTGGGCATTGATCATATCTAACAACAAAGAGAGAGAGAGAGAGAGAGAGAGAGAGGAAAAATATTTAGAGTGAGGGAAAAAACTTATATATAGAGAGAGAGGGAGGGAGAGGAAAGCATAATACAATTTTAGAAGAGCGAGAAAATGTACCACATGGCAACTTTACTTTCCTCACAAAGCCACTTCTCTAGTAGCTTCACACATTAAGCTGTTATGAAGTATTATGGAATTATATTTATGGTTGCGGATCTTGTTTATTTACTGCACGATCCATGACTTATCGCATGATTGCATACGTGTGATACTGATTGCATTATGTTTGGGCAAAAATCTGAAGGATACTAATGGGTTTTGTGTTATGGTGACCAGATAATTAGATGGAATTAAGTAGAATTATTATATTAGAGTGCATAATTTAATGTGTGAAATTTATGTGCTTCACGACGTGGAAAAATATTAGTAGAAGTATTATATCTTGTATGCACCTAATAGCACAAGGGCTTTGCATACACACATGCATAATAGATTTATTTTGATGCATCTATTAGAGAAAATAAAATAATATTTTGTAAAGCAATTAGAATAGAGTGTATTTTGATTTATTTGCACAAAAGAAAGTTGTGCAAGGTGAGGAAATGCAAGAAACACAAAAAGTATGCTTTTAATGTATTTTGAGCACAAAATCTTATTCTAATATTATAAACAAATGCATGGGGAAGGTGCTCACCCGTGAATGGGGGGAGATTGTACCCATTCTTGTGTTGTGCAAGCTTTTGGTGTTTTTTTCTTTCATATTATAGTGACTTCTTATTTATTCTCAATTATTATCTATGATATGGTAAAGGCAAGCAACATGAAGCATGCAAGGAATGCTAGTCTTTCTTTATCAAACACTATTTATTTTTTTACTTGTAAAATACATTGTTCAACAAATGCATTGGTGTATAGAAGGTTGTAAGAGCTCCATGATCTCAAGTCGCTTCCTAATTGGGATATGCTCAATGATGGAACCATCCAAGCCTTTGATTTAAATACTATCAAACATATTCCAAGTATAATGACATTTGGTAAAATATTAAAGAGCATTAGGTTGTCTTGGTGAAATGGCTTCACAAGACCAAAAGAAAAACACTAGTTCTGTGTGAAATATTCCTATTACTGTAGACAACTTCATGAATTGATTTATAGACATATCAATCATTTAATCTTTAAGATTGATAGGTATACATAAAATATACATTAAAATAATTCATAGAGCACTACTCTCTTGAAAATTATCAATCAAAATACTCTTAGAAAAATAATTCCAAATAGATAACTTATCACAGACATCATTGACTTTCAGGAAACAAGAACAGAGTAGTAGAATCAAGCATTAGTGACCCTATACAAGTGCTACCTTGGACATCTTGCATTTCTCATGACCAAAAAAAATTGAAAAGATATAACTGGAATACGCAAGATAGGCATCACCTTTTGAGATGAAGTCTCATGACATCCAAGGTCACTTTACATATGCTTATTCCATGCATCTACATGTAGAAAAGTACTAAGGTGAAAAGTACTAAGGCGGATGATGCAATTTGAGCCAGAACACTTAGCACATCCCGATGGATGATAGGAACAGTCAAGTCTTGAACCCACTAGCATGTAGCTAAGTAGTATAAATCATGAAAACTAAGTAGCATGAAGACTAACTCATAAAACTTAGTTATACCTTGACAGAGGCCTTGCACCCCCTCGTGATAAGACACACTGAGCAATAGTGAGTAGAGCCCCTCTAGGACACTCAAAGCTCTATGGTATAGTTGTATAACTAGTCCTAAGTGTCAGCAAAATGAAGCTAGTGACTATAATGAAGGTAAATAGAAAGCAAAAGTGAAACATAAACTAGAGACTATGTCTAGGTACATAAGGTATGATAGCCATGCATGAAGACACCTTTGAAATTGACTGATCACTAGTAAGCACTAAAGAAGAATCATAATCCATGGCCTTTAACTCTTCATTCACTTCATGGAGTAATTTTCTAAGCGCATCATCCATATGAGTAGCCTTAGAATCTTTCTACTGCAAGAGAGAAGAAACATAATTATCACTTTTCCTTTTTGCATCCTAGGCATTGTCCAATCTTTCAAGTCAAAACATTTAGTCTCAAACTCATGCACCTTATGAACTAATGTCACCTTTTCCTTTAGTAATAATTAATCATTATGCCTTGAGACAAACAAATCCTTGAGCATGGTATAAGGCGAAGATATAACACCGATAAATCTCTCAACTACCATATCCCATGCATTTTTTACATCAAGCAATAAAGCATTTCACATATCTTGAAAATCAGATCTGAATACTACTGATGCATCCACATTAACCTCTTGTTTTGGAAAATTAGCTTCTCCACCTCTTGCAGAGGGCGAAACCTCTCAAGAAAGGGCTTATGCTTAACCTACAACTTGACATACATCTCTATAAAGCTAACCATTTCAACAATGCATTTACTCTTAAGTTCTTGAGTCCATTCCTCAAATATAGTTGTTGACATCTTGCCCTTATCAATCACCTATTGCATCTTGACAAATTTCTCAACATGATTTAATTATAATGCATCACACTCATGTGTCAAGACCAAAAATGGGCCCAACAACACTGGCTTTAGGGCTCTAACCGAGATCCTATGCTCACCAAACCATCCTCATGGCCTCGTGGCTAAGAGCATCTAGAGGCTATAGATTGATCTAGCTAAATCATGCATTTGTATCGATTTGTAGTCCAATGATTTTTTTCCATCTCAACTCCAATAGATGGAGTATCCCATGTTGAGATATCGAGCTCCACTCGTGATATGCTAGGGTGACCGTTGTGCATTTATGTCACTGACTTGTCAGTTGCAGATGCGGTTGGTACACCGCCCATGAATAATAGCTAGATGACAGCTATCCTTATCTACTCTAGTTCGTGGCTCAGTTAGTATGCCACCTTAGTTAGTTGAGTTTGGTTTGAGACCCATATATAGGGTTCTTCTATTTCTATGTACTTGACTTCTTTCTGGCTTACACAACTAAGAAGAGGAAAACTGTTTTCAGCCTCCACCTTTGTGTGTATTCCCCCATTGTGCAAGCAAGAAAGCTACAAGTGAGACTCCTTCCTTCTCTCCCACAATCTTGACATGGTATCAGAGCCTTGTTCGTGGTAAGGAGCTCAAGAAAGCAAGCCAAGCTCGCGGTGTTCTAGTAAGACGAGCAGTGTTGCTTTCATTTTCTGTTTTGGGAGCAGATCTCGGCAGGCAGCACAGCCGGAAATTGCAAGAGTGCATTGTCTCAGGTTGAGACGCCCTTCGCGGTGAAGCAAGAGGGCCGTATATGCTGCGGGACAGGGCTTTAGCCCTTGGCGACCATGTTTTTTTTATTTGAGGCCATTTCAGGGCCTATTTGAAGGCGGAAGTTTTCTACACGCACTCAGGAAAAGGCCCAGTTTTATGCTGTGCGACCACTGTTCTACAGATCGATGAAAAGTTACTGTGTAAATTGCATCGTATGCCTGTGCGCAGAGACATTGGGAGTTACAGAATCATCCTTGTTGCTTGTTGATGCAAAATCATCACTAGGAAGTGACTGTGTGGTCAAATACCACTTTCGTCAATTTTGCAGATTTGCCCTTATGAGGCTGAAGCTGTGTTCTTTGCAGTGACAGAATTTTTTGCAGTTTTCTGTAATGGCATCTGATTCTCTTTCACAGATTGTCACTGAAAAGCTTCACAAGAACAACTTCCAAGCATGGAAGTTTAGAATGACGAATTTCCTTATGGGAAGAGGATATTGGGAATTTGTTGTAGGAAATGAAGAAGAACTAGTTATTCCTGATGTTCCCAATCAACAGCAAATGCACGCATTTAAAGCATGGCATGAGAGAGCCAGGAAAGTTATGTACTGGCTGTCTATCAGCATTTCAGACTCTATGATTGTGCATATTCAAGATGCAAGTACGCCAAAGGAGGCATGGGATACTTTGTCAAAAATATAGAGCACAAATACGCAAGCCAGGAAAATGCAGCTCAAGCAAGAGTTGCATAATGTGCAAAGAGAAAATATGAGCATCAATGACTACCACATGAAGGTGAAGAAGATTGCAGATGCACTTGCTTCCATTGGGTCGCCAGTGGAAGATGATGATTTAGTTTCTGTGACCTTGAATGGTCTAGGAAAGGATTATGCACAGTTCCGAACATCCATTTCCGTCCGTGAAAGATTTCCTCATTTTGAGGAGTTGATTGCTCTTCTAATTTCTGAGGAGCAGAGAAATGGTGGTGCATCTTCTTCAGGAGGAACTTCAAAAGAAGCTGTCTTCTACTCAAATGCTGGAAGAGGTAGAGGCAGAGGTAGAGGAGGCCGATTTGGAGGCCGTGGTAGAAATCAGAATATGCAGCAAACTCAAGAAAACTAGTCCTATGGAGGAGGACGTGGTAACTCTAGAGGCAAGGGGAGCCAAAGAGGTCGTGGTGGATGGCAAAGAGGCCAAAATGCAAACAGTAATGTTAAATGATACTACTGTAGTAAAATGGGTCATATGGCTAAAGACTGCTATAAAAAGCAAAATGACATCATGAATGGAAAACTGCAACAAGGAAATTATGCATCTTCTAGTAGACAGGGTGATGACAGAAATGAGCATTTATTTATGGTGCAACACATGAACAATTCTGTGACAAGTGCAGAAGAAAGCAACGAAGTGTGGTATGTTGACTCAGGTGCATCAAACCACATGACAGGTCATGCAGAATGGATGGAGGATGCAAGGAAAATGGAAAAACCAGGATTTGTGGAGACTGGTGATGATACTGCACATCCTATTGTGCAGATTGGAAAATTTCCTTTGTCTATGCAGGATGGGAAAAAAAAATACATGTCCGATGTATTTCATGTCCCGAATATCACCAAGAATCTGGTTTCTGTTGGTCAAATGGTTGAGCAGGGCTTGCAGGTCAGATTTAATCATCATGGATGCTTTGTTGAGGATATGAAAAATAAAGGTCGCTTGATAGCAAAAGGAAAGAAGAAGGGCAGAATGTTTACATTGGATGCAGACATGCCTGAATTGAGTGCAGCAATGTTTGCACATGGGACCGATGTTGTTGCAAATATTGATATCTAGCATAAACGCATTGGTCATGTTAATGTACAGCGACTTAAATCAATGCAGGCCCAAAATGTTGTTGCAGGATTGCCTAAATTCAAAGCTGCAGAAATGCATAAGGTATGTGAAGCCTGCCAATTTGGAAAACAGGCAAGGAAACCATTTCCTAGACATGTTCAAGAGAGTAAGAAGCCATTGGAATTAATCCACTCTGATGTGTGGACTACTAAAGCTGCATCTCTTGGAGGCTGTCATTATTTTGTCACTTTTATTGATGACTATAGCAGAAAAGTTTGGGTGTACTTTATGAAAAAGAAAAGTGAAGTTTTTGGGTATTTCAAAACTCTTAAAGCTATGGTTGAAAAAGAAACAGGCCTGCAAATAAAATGCCTAAGGTCAGATGGAGGGGGAGAGTACCTCTCAAATGAGTTTGCAAGGTTCCTGCAGGAGCATGGCATAAAGCAGCAATATTCATGCAGTCATACCCCACAGCAAAATGGAATTGCAGAAAGGAAAAACAGGCATATTGGAGAGGTATCTCGTGCCATGCTCAACGAAAAAGACTTGCTAGATTTTTACTGGGCTGAAGCAGTTGCTACAGCAGTCTACATAATGAACAAGACTCCCACTGCAGCAATACATGGGATGACTCCAAAGGAGAGGTATACTGGTAGGAAACCAGATATTTCTCATTTGAAAATTTTTGTTGCATTGCCTATGTTCATGTACCAGATGAGTTGAGATCCAAGTTGGATCCAAAAGCTGAGAAGTGCATCTTTATTGGTTACTCTTTGCAACAGAAAGGGTATAGATGCTATAACCCTTCTACTTGTAAGTTTACAGTGAGCAGAGATGTTGTTTTTGATGAGATGAGTAGCTGGTATAAACCAGTAAATGTGATTGATGATGTAGATGCACAAAGTGGTAATGCTGCACAGAATTCACAGCAGCAGTCACAAGATATTAGTGGACCTGGAGCGTCCTCTAGCAGTGGTTCACATTCTTCGCCATGGACAGGCAGATTGAGATCAGGAGAATCTTCTCAAACCAATGCAGATATGGTATGCAGGTATCACAAAAAGGAAAAGAGAAGGTAGATCAGCCCATGTTTGATGTGAATGCCAGTCACTCTTATGTGGATGGTGAATCCAGTGGCTCAGAACAGAGCATTGATGATGAGTTGGGTATTCCTTCTATTGTTACATATGGAGTAAGGAAAACTAGGGATGTTTTGAGAGCACCTAGGAGTGAACCTACTTTGCGCAGGTCTACCAGAGTTAGGTATCCTGTGGATAGGCTGAAATATGATGGATTTACAGCCATTCACTATGCATATATGGTCAAAGTGATACAGGAACTAGAACCCACTTCTTTTGAGCAAGCCATGGGAAAAGAAAAATGGGAGAAAGCCATGGATGAAGAAATGGATGCCTTGGAAGCAAATGCTACATGGGAATTGGTACCTTTGCCTAAAGATAAGAATGCAATTGGTTGTAAGTGGGTCTATAAGGTGAAACACAATGCAGATGGTTCTGTGAATAGATACAAGGCAAGATTAGTAGTCAAGGAGTATGCACAAACATATGGCATTGATTATGAAGAAACATTCAGTCCGGTTGCAAGGATGGCAACTGTAAGAGTAGTCATTGCTATGGCTGCATCAAAGGGATGGTCTTTACATTAGATGGATGTAAAGAATGCCTTCTTGCATGCAAGAAGAGGTCTATATGGAGCAACCACCAGGTTATGTGCATGTTGTTCATCCTGACTTTGTTTGTAGGTTGAAGAAAGCCTTGTATGGCTTGAAGCAAGCACCTAGAGCATGGTTTGACAAGATAGGACAGTATCTTGTCACTATTGGCTTTCAGATTTCCAAGGCAGATTTCTCACTTTATGTGAGAAAAACAGAGAAAGGTATTATGCTACTTGTCATTTATGTTGATGATTTGATTATGACAGGTGACAGTGATGAAGATATCCTTCATGTGAAAATGCTATTGAAGCAGAAGTTTGAGATGAAGGATTTGGGAGAGCTGCGTTATTTCTTGGGCATTGAGGTGATTAGATCACCAAGTGGGATACAGCTCTTGCAGAGGCAGTATGGATTGGACATGCTGTCCAAATATGGGATGACAGGCTGTAAGCCTATTTCAGTTCCTTTGGAGCAGAATGTGAAGCTGAGCGCAAATGTAGGTGAGCTTCTGGAAGGCCCTACTATGTACAGACGCATAGTAGGAAGCTTGATTTATATGACTATTACCAGGCCAGATTTGAGCTATGCTGTTGGATTGGTAAGTCAGTTTATGCAGGCTCCAAGGAAATCGCATTTGGATGCGGCTAGACGCATACTCAGGTATGTGAAGTCCACATTGCAGTATGGACTATTTTATGAGACTGGGGTTCAGATACAGTTGCATGGATACACTGATGCTGATTGGGCTGGTAGCATCTCTGATAGACAATCTACCAGTGGATATGTGTTCTCTTTTGGGAGTGCTGCAGTCACTTGAAGCAGCAAGAAACAGCCTACAGTTGCCTTGTCGAGCACAGAGGCCAAGTACAGGGGTGCAGCAATGGCTGCATGTGAGGTAGCTTGGTTACATAAGCTACTTTATGATATGCATCAGCCTACAGATGGGCCAGTTGTCATTTATTGTGACAACATGAGTAGTATACACTTGGCAAATAACCCAGTCTATCATGCTAGAACAAAGCACATTGAGGTGCATTATCACTATGTGCGGGAGAGGGTTTTACTAGGTCTTATTGATCTAGTTTATATCAGCACAGAGGATCAGGTAGCTGACATATTCACGAAGGCATTGAGCGCAGAGAAGCTGCGCAAGTTCAGAGACCTGCTTGGTGTGCAGGAATTGGGATTGAGCTCGAGGGGGAGTGTTGAGATATCGAGCTCCACTCGTGATATGCTAGGGTGACCGTTGTGCATTTATGTCACCGACTTGTCAGTTGCAGATGCGGTTGGTACACCGCCCATGAATAATAGCTAGATGACAGCTATCCTTATCTACTCTAGTTCGTGGCTCAGTTAGTATGCCACCTTAGTTAGTTGAGTTTGGTTTGAGACCCATATATAGGGTTCTTCTATTTCTATGTACTTGACTTCTTTTCGGCTTACACAACTAAGAAGAGGAAAACTGTTTTCAGCCTCCACCTTTGTGTGTATTTCCCCATTGTGCAAGCAAGAAAGCTACAAGTGAGACTCCTTCCTTCTCTCCCACAATCTTGACATCCCACACATAATACAAATGGCCCTCTTAATCTAATGAGATAAACCATTTCACTACAAAATAAATGGCCTTCTTGGTCCAATGAATATAACCATAAAGCACACTATTCAGCAACCTACTACTGAAAGCAAAGCCTTGGTCCCCACATAAACCATATTGAAGCACAAAACTAGACCAAGGGGATGGCCATTTAGGCCCTATACTAAGTGGATCAAATTATTGGCTAACCTCCCTACATAAATGGCAAGGGATGTTCGACTAATATGCCGTTAGATGATCCAATGCATCCATGATAGAATAGGAAGATGGTCAATTTCTACTTGGCTCATAGCCCATACTAAACATCAATAGCCAAAATAGGACATGTCAGCAACAAAGTAGTCCCCACAATAGCCCTATACTAACATCAAGAGGCAATTATAAAAATCCCTTAGAACCACAATTAAGAAAGACATCTTCAACAAAGGCATAATTGGAAAGGGAGTCTGTAAAGAAATTCCATTGTCGGGAATGGTAAGTTACTACCTCAAAGATCTCAATGGTGTCCAAGATTGCACAATGCTGCATCCTTAGAATGGGATCCCTCACACTATAGGTCCCATTCAATTGGTTGATCACTAAATGTGAGTTACCCTTTACCAATAATTGGCAAATACCACTATGCCTAGCTAAATTCAGTCCCATAGCAAAGCCTTATGTTCTACCATGTTATTTGTAAAATTAGTGCCTAAATACACTCCATTTTTTAAATCACTCAATGACAGGGGTCTTTTATGACAACCCCTACACTCTCATGCTTAGCAGGCCCTCGAGAAGCTTCGTCAAAATGTAATGTGTAAACAACACATTCATTGATATAACTTGCCATAATGATTAAGCTACTCGTACTTATGATAATCAAAGTCTAATCAAGAGAGGGGGTATGACATGTAAAATCCCTCCTTTCTCACTAAAATCAATAGGGACGCTAGTAAGAACCCTATGACAATGATGGTAATAGACTCAAATATCCCATGTGAAAGAGCCATCTTGCCACTCAGTAATGCGATAATATTTACTCCACCAGATCACTTTGTCTTGGTGGTAACATTGCTCTACTCACGATGGGCATCATAATACAAGATCAATTGATCCTTACTAAATTTATACTTCTTAGCCCAAAGATCATGAAGCATTTTTATCTGTTTCTTCCTACCTCCTGATGTAACAAGGCTTGCAACCAAATCTCATCAAGATGTGAAAGGAAAGTGAGCATTTCTTGCAATGCCTCCTCTCCACCCAAAGAATGGTTTAGAGCAAACCTTACTCTAGGTAGCTCTATCTCTAAAGGTGAAATACACTCTTTCACATATACTAATTTAAAAGGGGTCTGTCATGTAGCTCTTTTGAATGTCATACTATAAGCCTAAATAGCCACATACAGCTTCTTATCCCAATCATGCTTACCTTCGGATACAATCTTGGATAAAACCCCCACAAGCTACTTATTAGTACTCTCTACTTGTCTATTAGCTTGGGGGTTATAAGGCATTGTCTTATTTTGTTTAATCTTTAGTGATTCCATCAAAGCCTCAAAAGAAATGTGTCCCATGGTCAGACATGAACTCCTTAGGTGGACCAAAATGGCAAACAATCTATTAAAAAACAAAACTAGCTATTTCCTTCACATTTTCTTCATTGTAACATGAGCTTCAGACCACTTCGTGAAATAGTATGTTGCAACAATGATATAATAATTTCATGTAGTTGACAAAGGATGTATAGGTCCAATGAAATTGATGCCCCACTTCTCAAATGGTAGTATAGCTATGATAGGAGTCAGTTGGCGCTTTCTATTCTCCCGATTCTCATGTCCCTGACATGTATCACATCTCTTGACATATGCAAATGTATCTTGGAAAATGAATGGCCACCAATATCCAACTCCCAAAGCTTTTTGTGCAGTCAACTATCTAGTTAAGTGCCCTCCACAAGCAGAGTCATGACTCTCTTCCAAGATAAACAAAACCTCATCAAGCATGACACATCAATAAATATCATCAAACCCTTGCTGATATAGTGTTCTTGCAATCAATGAAAATTTCAAGGCTTATTGACTAATTTTTCTCTTTTTATCCTTCGATAAAGCGGCTCCAGCCTTTCATTTGGATAGATAGTGCATTATGGTAGCATACCAGGATGGAATGGAGGTGGTATCGATTTTGAATAGACCCCTGAGCTCACTACCTTTAGCCAAGACTTCCTTGGATCTCCTGGAAATCCATAAGACATTGAATGGTGCATTGTAAATTCAATTGCTTACTCCTAATTTCATAGTCAAACTCATGCAAAGTGATTTTTCACTTTGCCCGGCTGCAACTTATTCATCAATAGACTCAATCCCTTTGCCTTTGTATAAAGTACTACCTTTTCATACAAGATGTAATGCTTGAATTTCTTCATTGCAAAGGCCATCCCAAGGTACAATTTCTCCATGTAGGTATAATTAATCTCAAACACCCCAATTTATGAGATTTGGTAAACTCAATCAGATGGTACCACTTCTCCTTC
Source organism: Lygodium microphyllum (assembly GCF_053477565.2). Classification (NCBI taxonomy): domain Eukaryota; kingdom Viridiplantae; phylum Streptophyta; class Polypodiopsida; order Schizaeales; family Lygodiaceae; genus Lygodium; species Lygodium microphyllum. The sequence continues at coordinate 30,367,319 of NC_141160.1, read as the reverse complement.
CAAATTTGGACTAAATAATAGCTATAACTATATATCATATCTACTAAAAATATATAGAATATCTCACCCCTTTTAGATTCTTTCATGACTGGCACTTTTGTTGATTCCTGCTTCACATCCTCGGAGGATACTTGATACATATCACTCCAAACAAACATACAGTAAAAGGATAATAGATTCATCAATGGCAATGTCCTCTTAGCCAATGCATTAATAAATCATTGATAATATTTGAATGATGATAGAAAGTTATGCACTTCTTTAGGAGTACATGATGGCAGACACATAGCAACAAAATGATAATCTTTATCTTTTCAGGATCTATCATAATACCAATCGAGCTAACCACATGGCCCAACAACAATCCATAGGCTCAAAAGATGCATTTCCTTGGATTGAGAGCAATGTAGAACTACCTACAATGCTCAAAACATTTTCTCAAAATAATTAGTTGTCTCTCCCTTGTGGTGGCTACCCTTAGGCCATCAATAAAGACTTTCAGCTCCTCTAGGAAAATATCACTGAAAGTTCTATCAACCATACATTACCAAGAACCTAGCGTATTGCATAATCCAAAAGCCGAAACATGATACACAAAGTTGCCAAATATAGTGATAATTGTCGTTTTCAACTTATCTTTCTCTATTATAGCCATTTGGTTATAACCAACAAAGAAATCCATAAACAAATAGATATCCCTATTCGCTTAACTGATCTAGAATCTGATCAATGAATGGAAACCGATAATCATATTTGATCATCTATTTATTAAGCTTCCTAAAATCTACACAAAACTAGATTTGATTATTTTTCTTTTTCTTGTGATAAATATTGACAAACACCACTCCGTGTGTTCTGCAGGAGATATCAGGCCAGCCTTATCTAATTTTTGTAGCTCCTCAAATAGTCAGTTCCTTATCTTAAAAGACATATGCCTCACCTTTGTTGAATAGGATGGCTACCCTCCTTCAAGGAAATAGTATGCCCGACCACAGACTAGGAGGAATACCACTCATCTCATCATAGCTGCAAGCAAAAATATCACAAAATTCTTGGATCAAGGATACATATTCCTTCCTCTCTCCTAGACTAAGCATAGATCCTAATTCCATTGGTCGTGGCTCATTCAATGTACCAAAATCTAACTCAGTCACATCCACATCCCTAATTCTATTTTGAGATTCTATTGGCTCATTCAGAGTCACCTAGTATACATCTTCTGTAGTAGACTCCTCTCTTGATTCATTGCTTGACAAAGTCTCATTGCTCAAAGAATCCTCTAATGCATCTAATTCTATCAAAGATAAGGGTACTCTCTCATTTTGAGGAGATTCAAGATATACATCTACTATTATGTGTCTGGCATCTCTACCAAAAATCAGATGATCAGTGGATATATGAACTTGACAGTTGGATTGCTAGATCCATGGTATTCCTAATGATCCTAAAGTCGAAAACACATTCCAATATTAGCAACAATCACGTGGACTTTGGTAATGTAACCTTTCAGTTGCCTTAAACTGTCGTCAACTATCTAGAGAATTGTGGAGGCATCCTTTTGGATTTCCAGTCCCAGCCTTTCCATCAATTTTGAACTAATAATGTTGATCGTGTATCCACAATGGCATGATCCACTAATATTTCATCAACATATGCTGCCACCCTTGGGCAATGCTTTTCAGCATATTCAAACTAGTCATCTCCCACACTGACTATTCCCAAGGGTTCAATGATATACCTAGTGCAAAGAATCTTCTTAAACTCTTTACACACACTTGGATAATTGACTTTACCTCGCAAAGAGAATTGGCTAAGTTAAATTCATGATAATTATGAATGATTCTCTTTTCTTGCTAGACCATTTTTTCTCATGGTCTTGTTGAATAGACTTAGGTGCATGTTTCTTGGCTTTTACCTTCTTCTTTGGCAACTCCTTATTGGAGCCAAATTTGCCATCAGTAGCTTTTAGAGGACCGACTTCCACAACAAGGTTAAGGACTTGTGTCCCCTTATCATCTTGTTTAGGGTTTGCCTCAAAATGTTTTATATTATCCCTATTGCCTTCTTTAACCTTATGTTATCTTGTAATAGCTTGTAAATTTGGAGCCTCAGTGGTGTTGACACACACAAATTTGATAAGGCCGACACCACTACCACTAGATAGTTCTTCTATGATAGCTTTTCCTCTTTGCAATATTTGCTTTGGTTCCTCATCATACTAAATATTATTCCCTTGTGCTCAATGATTAATTGGACCTCATTTCTTAGTTCCTTGCTGAAGGGTGTTGATCTTACTATAGCAAGTACTAGCTAGATGGCCGAACTTCCCACATATGCCACATATGACATTAGGGTAGTTTCTCAAAAAGTGCTGACCACCACACTAGTTATAGCTAGATCTTGATGGAAACCCTCTTCAAGAAATCGACTTCCTATCAAGTTTTATTGCTTCTTTAGGAAATTAACATCTACACTTATTTATCTATACCGTTCTATTATGATAATGGTATAAAACTTCATCATGTCCTTGACTTCACCAAGAACATTTGATGCACTAGACTCATAACTGTGATCATCCGCTAGTGTTCAATTGGCTTAACCGCTAATTTGTTGGCATGACATTAGAGTTTGTCATTTGGCTTCCATTATTTAGTGGAACCATTTAGCTAGCCATTGACATAGTAACATTAGGAGGAGCCGGTAGCATGGGCACATTATGTATTATGCTTCCTCTTCCATTTGAATTGGTCATAGGTGTACTAGTCGCATATTGACTTCCATTGATCAGTGCCAAATTATTTCCAGAACCTAGACTAGAATTTAGGTTATACCTAGATGCATAGGCCACTTGTAAGTATGACTCTACCTCCTCTGCTCATGTAATAGTAGTGTCTATCTAAGCAAGAGCAACACTACTCAACTACACTTGGATATTGAAGTCTAATCCATGTAAAAAGTAGTGCAATTGGGGAGCAAGTGAAATAGAAATAGAGGTCTGCAATTTGCAAAACACATCTTTTAGTTTTTTGGCGTACGCTTGAGCATTCTCATGGAGTTCTTGATGTGTCACATTCAGAACATGTAGCCAATACTAACCACCTCTCTCAGGGGTAAACTCTCTTTGGAAGGCTACATAAAATAGATCTATCATAGTTATGGTTTCAGCTTTCAAGCCATGATACCACACCACATTACTTCCTTTCAGATTTTGTTTAAAAATATCATGAGATATCCTTTGTCCTAAATTCGGCAATTGAACATTAATTTTTAGAACTCACTGATGTGGAGCTTTGCATCTTCCTCTACTAGCCCATAAAGATGGGTAGATGGAAACCTAAGGCTACTGGTAGATCTGGTATCCTTGTAGGAATTGCAATAGGTTAAGCCATAACGACAACTAGATTTTCTATAGGGATCTGTGTTGGTGGAACTATACCCCACTCGAAGTAGGCTAACTTATCAAGGCAAGAGGCACAGTAGAGCTTTTTCCCTTTTCTAATGGGCTGGCTAGAATAGTAGGGTCAACAAGACCTATCTTTCTTAAGGATATCGAACTATTGCACTTAGGAGAATATCTCCTAAGAATCTCAACTTGCCGTCTAGTCCTTTCGTCTCTTTCTTGACATTGGATCTTGATGCAGGGATGGTGTCTATCAAGAAATAATGGATCTATTTCAATGCTCTTTGGTATACACTGAACAATTGGTCCCTATCAACCAAGATCCAGAAACCGTCACTTATCAATGGCTCTCGACAAGCACACCACTTGTTAGGATAAAAAATGGGCCTAACACTAGTTCTAGGGCCTAGTTGAGCATCTAGAGGCTATACGCTAATCTAGCTAAATCATGCATTTGTATTAATTTATAGTCCAATGATTTTTCACATCCCAACTCCAATAGAGGGAGTATCCCACACATACATGTGACTAACACCTCATTGCACACACATACACAGCACCCCCTAGCCGATCGATGTGGCTCCTACAGCTCTCTTACACCCCAGAGTTTGGTCCCAAGATGCATAGTCTAAACATGAAATATAATCGTAACATTGTCCACTCTTTTTCCAAGCTGCACGTTTCGAGAGGTATTTTTGTTTCCTCACTTAATAATCCCCTAAAAACATCATACTATACTATAGCTCAGGGATCCCCACACTCTCATCATTGATCAATAATTTTACCAACCAATTGCAATGCATCTAGGAGACTTCCTCTTTCTTGATACCATGTATGAGAGTGTAAATGCAAGGTATAATGCCATATAATGCTCAAATAAACTAACCACAAATCAACCAATGTGTCATGTGAAAAAACATTCTTTCAATGATTTCCTTTCTAACGAATTACTTTGTTGCTTAAAAACAACATCAGAATTGATGCAATTTTCCCTTTTAACTTAAATGAAGTGAGTCTTATATTTCATGATATGCTCGGAAATCGAAATTTAATTGATACTTAACTTTCCACAACCCCTTTGCCCCTACGTTTAGGCTTTGCAATTGTGCACTAGTTTAAAAGGGTGTTTCATATCAAATTTTAATGTAAAAAAGTGGTAAACCCCATTTTCACATAAAGATGGAGGTAGGCTAAGGAAAATCCCCATGCCCTACCTTCATCATACATCCATGAACATACACCTAATTTATTGTAAATTTTTATGCATGAAAAGTAAAAATTTCATTTAAAAATCCATTTTTATCATTTTTTACCATTTATTTTGATATTAATTGTTGGATTTTTAATTTATAGATTTATGAAGCTTATGTGGATTGTGATTTAACATTACACTCAATATGACTCCATAAGAACACTATTTGAATCATAAGAACCCATGAAATTATCATTTTGTACTAAATCCCACATTGCGGGTTTTACGATTTTGATTTCCATTAGGTGAATTGCTAAAAACTATCGATTATTCTATAATTTAGGAGCATATTCAACCATTTCCAATCATTTTCCATGACAAGAATGAAATATTCATCATAAAACTCAATAAAGGACGCTTACTCTATTACCCGCATATGCATCCCATCGTATTTCAAAAATGAGAAGTCGTCGATGCACTTTTATAGCTGCTGATGCCTCCTTTGCGCTTCTTTGTCCCATTTATTGCATCTCATCTCAAGAACAGGTACCCATTCCCCCTCATCCTCTTAGCCCATATGAACAATGTTTATTGCGAGAGAGAAAGAGGAGAGAGAAAGACTAAAATCTAAACTTTTCATAGAGTGCGTCAAATATCGCGTGGTTTGGAGCGACTGGGAGCATGGAATTGCAACATCTCAGCCCTAACAGCGGGAGCAAGAATGATTCCAACAATTGTGAAAACCCAAATTTGGGGGAAAAAACGGGGCGCAAAAAAAATTGTGTGCCCCCTCCCCCCCTATCTCAATAATTTTTTGTGTTGCACACTTCTTTAAAACATAAATAATCACTTAAACTTCAAAAAAACTAGTTCACTACAGTAGGTTCACACTATCCCGCAAGTGTTTTAGGTTGGACTGAGGGGAAAACAACCTCGAATTCGCAATCCAACTAGATGTGCAATTTTCTGGCATTGACATCTATTACTTTGGCCTTTGTCACTTGCTTTCTGACTTTTGGATCTAGTAGCTACTTCATAATGCCAAACCTTGTAGCCATTACATAGGCGGTCAAACGCACTCCTATTGACGAATGGATACTTGCATTGGATTCTCGGCATCGAAATGCATGTAATAAAACTCTAGATCCATGATCGACACATTTTTCACCAAAAAATGCATCTTTTATGGAACTTGGGCTACTTTTTTTCTTTAAATTCTACCTTAAAATAAGCTTTCATTATGGTGCTTTGCTGGTAACTACTAAGCCCAGTTTTGGGATTTCAGAGTTGCTAATCATAAAGTTGATATGGCTTCCCAATTTGGATCATGTAATTCTTGGAATGCATCTCTTTGTTTTTTCTTCCTCTACAATTTATTGCCATTGCTCCAATTTTTACTTTGTTCCTTGATGGGGCTACATCTAGGTTTCTTGTGTTAGACCAACCTCCAGAGGTTATTCCATAGTTATTGGAAAATTGGAAAGGTAAAGCCAAAGTAATTCAAAGAAAAGTCAAATTGCAAAGTGCCAAAATTATTTTCAAAAGAGGATTATGTTTTGATGTTCATCAGATTATTTTGGGCTCTTATATTCATTTCATGGACATCATTATTATTGTATTATTTTGTGAGACCTTGGATCATATGCATGCACATTGTAATATTTCCTATAGTTGTACTTGAAAACCCACAATAGGTTTTGGGCATTACAGCCATCAAAATCTGATTGTAATTATCTAGCTTAGGTCTAATTAACCTAAGATTGAAGCATTAGTCAAAGGAGGGCCGACCAAGAGTCCCAAAGTGGGTAGGGTGCCCAAATGGTGGTGGCAAAGCTAAACACAAGGTAGGATATAAGCCTTCACCCTAATTCGTAGGGGGCCAATCATGACCCCAACCCTGGTTTTTGTGTATTTTAAGGGTTTGAGCTCATGGATTCATTTATGATGGTGTAATCTTTCAATAACTAATGTTCTTTCCTCTATTCTTCCATCTTGTTTTATCACGCCCAACTTTTTGATTCTATTATCGAGACTCAGGATAGATCAACCATTGAGATTCTCAACTTTTACTATGTGGTGGATTAGGAGGCTTGTCCACTTGATTGGATTGGAAGGAGCCATTTTTCTGTGCTTACAACTTGCTTGCTTTGAAAAACACACATCATCTAGGCTAGGCAGGCTGAATGGATAGGAACTAATTCATTGGAGGAGATTGAAGAGATTAGAATGGGCTAGGATAGTGTAACATGCCCACTTAAAATGGACATTGATAGCATGTATTTTTATAGTACATCAAGTGCTGGGAATAAAGGGCCATTGTGCTCGCCCAATGTCTAGGCACCCTTCGGGGTTGTATATTTATTAATATATCTATTTGGAAAAACTTGAGTGGTACTATCTTTTTAGTACCCACAAACTGTGTCTCTATCTCTCTCCCTCTCTCCTTCCATAATTGCATCCATTGAAGCTCCGCACTCCATCGATCAGTTCACTTCAAAATAGTATTAGATCTTGGCATTTTTGGAGCATGAGAACCTGGAGCAGTTAGTGGGAAAGAGAGCTTTGGGCATTTTCCAACCAGTAGAGCCAAGCCTGTGAAATCGAATCCTTGAAAATCATATCTCACCTTGGAAGGTTTGACTTGATCTCCTCTCTCTTGGCACTCATTAGTGAAGCATTTGAGCTCCATTAGGACATTGCTTGAGCTATTCTTAAGCTCAGTTCGGAGAGCTTTGGGCACACAAGAAAGGCAAAACATGGCTGATGTCACTCATTTTTTGAAGATTTGCTTGTTCTCTACCCTTTTGAGCTTGATTAGAGGTTATCTTAGAGCCTTAATAGGCACACCATTGGTGCCCTCTACATTCTCCATACCCACAACAGTAGGTTGTGACTTGTTTTGACTCTAGCCAGCTAGTGTGATGCTGCCAAACTGCGCCTGATTGCTGGTAATTTCTAGCTAGCCCATCCTTTGGCTCTCCATGCTTCTTAGTAGCTCATAAGTGATCATTATTACATTTGGATGCTTAGTTCTCATGCTACGCACTGATCTTGGTCATTAGAGGTGATTGCCATTAGTTGGTGGCTAAAAGCTTTTGATAGAAGGCTGAAAAACAAGGCATCATATACTCTTCAAGGTTTAAATACTTATGGATTATACTTATGTGGTGGGTACTTGCCTATTGATGCTAAATGGTTGGGGATGTATGCCTCTTTTTTGGACATGCTTTTGGGGCTTTTTTTAGTCCATCTTTGGCTTAGTTTGCCAGAAATTGGTGGCTGTAATCTAAAATTTCACAGGCATCTCATGTCTAGACTTGATAGTGGTAATTGGTCATGTCTGTTTGATGCAAACACATGCCTACATGATACCAAAACAAAGTGGGATGTTATGTGCATATTTAGAGATAATTTTGGGATGGTTTTAGGAGGGATTGCACTCAATTTAACTATCATTTTGGATGTTGTAAACAATAGGGTTGAATGCAAACTTCATAGTGTATGCTTTATGTATTGGTCCTAGACTTGATTTTGGGTGTTCTAGATGATGTCTTGATGTCTACCTTGGATGCCACATACCTGGAAATAGTTTTGGAGATGTCTTGTGCTTGATCTAGAGGTTGAAAATCTTGCTCTTGTGGCTATAAGAAATTTGTAGACAATAGGGTCATATGTGCAAGTAGCTTTTGATACAATTGTATGCTTTCAATGAAGCTTCTCAGCAAGCTTTTGGTATTGATATAAAATGATATGCTTGTTCACTAATTCAATACATGTCATCCCCTCGGGGGGTTCACTATATATATATTCTCTATATAACGTGCGTTCATGGTCTATTTATAAATATCCTAATCTGTGAATTTTTCTTGAATAAAAAAAACCCTTTTCTATTCAATCTGTAGGTAACCCCTTTATATGACACCCTTCTGTATGTTAAAAATGTATAAAATTGGTGTTTTAAAAACCCCTTATTTTGAACTCACGTTATATATACATATATTCATGAGTGACCCCCCCCCCCCCCCCCCCCCCCGAGGTCATCCCTCATTTATGAGTTGAAAATTGATCATTTTCTTGCAGACATTTGCTATTGTACATAGTGAACAACATAGACCTTTTATAGGCAGATTGGTACCTACACTTGTCTGATCGTATTTGGGGATGTTTGTATGCATGCTACTAATCTAGAATGTCACTGCCATGCTGAAATATGATCAATAACCAAAATTGAAGGTTTGAAAGTACACTACAAGTTGGTTTTTGGTATCCCTTCTTGGTCACTTGTCTGATAGATTAGGCTTGTTCTCTTGCCATTTTGAGGTGCATTCATGGTGGCTCATAGCAGTGATAGCATAAATCTATTGCACATCAAAAAGCTTGAAGGGGCACACAACTTCACGATTTGGCAAAAGCAGTGCTACAATATCTTGGTGTAGAAGAAACATGTGAAGCCTATCAAGACAAATGGAATACGACCAATTGACATAGCACAAGATGATTGGGATGATCTTGATGAGCTTGCTCTCTCAACCATTGAACTTTCAGTTTTTGATGCTTTGTTGTTTAACATAGAGGGATTGGACTCTGCTTATGCTATGTAAATAAGACTTGAAGAGCTATATGCTCAAAAGAGTGCTACAAGTAAAGTTCATTGACTGAAGAAGTTAATGGATCTCCACATGAAAGAGGGTACTGCCTTGTCTACACACCTTAATGAGCTTAATTCCATTTTCAGCTAGCTGGCTACCTTAAAGTTTAATATTGCTGATGATTTCAAGGCTACTTTCTTGTTATGTACTCGAAAGCTAGGATACTTTCAAGAAATCCATGAGCAACTCAAATGCTATGTTGATGTACTTTGATGTAGAAATTTCTCTGCTTATGGAAGAGATGAATTAGCAAAACAATGCATCTAGCAAGTCTTCCAATTCTTTGCATACTAGAAGCAGGTCTCAGTAGAAGGGGAAATTTGATAGTAAAGGATGTAGTAAATCTCATGGGAAAGATGTAGAGTGCCATCATTGTGGCAAGAAGGGTCACTTTAAGTGTGACTTCTACAAATGGAAAAAAGATAATGGAAAGGGTATGACTAATGATAGCAAGGATGAGAAGAAGGATAGCTAGCAAGGATGAGAAGAAGGATAGTCAGCCAACAAAGAAGAGCACTATCAAGATAGAAGAAGTGAATGTAGTTAGCCATGAGAGTGATAGTGGTAATGGTGTACTCTTTGTCTCTTCTTGCTTCAGTGCACATGCCTTGGTAGTAGATACATATGATTACATGCATACTTGGATCTTGGACTCAGGTGCCTCGTTACATGTTACTCCTCACTATGAATGGTTTTCTGATTACACTGGGGGGGGATAGACATGGTGTTGTCCACTTGGGGGACAACTATGCATGTGATATTACAGCCATTAGTAGTGTGCAGCTGTAGTTTCAACATGGTTCAATATTTACTCTTTAAAATGTCATGCATGTACCCCAGCTCAAGAAGAGCTTGATTAGCATAGGGTAGCTAGATGATGATGGTTTTCATACCATCTTTGGTGATGGGAAATAGAAGATCTGTATGGGATCTAGGGTTATTGCCAGAGGGTCAAAGAGTGATACTTTGTATCCGTTACATGTATCTAGTGTGCATGACCATGTTGTTGCCATAACCGGGAAAACAAGTGTTTCTTTGTGGCATGGCCAGTTGGGACACATGAGCCAAACTAGAATGAATGTGCTTTCTCGTTTGGGTTATTTGCCTTGTTTGTGATATGCTGATTTTGACCATTATGATAATTGTGTCTACAATAAGCATGCTCAAATTTCACATAAATGTCTCTTTCATTAAAATCTTCTCCTTTAGAGTCGGTACATTTAGATGTATGCCACATGCCAGAGTTGTCTCTATTGGAAAAGAAGTACTTTATCATCTTTGTGGATGATGCTACATGCAAAGTCTGGGTGTATCCTTTCCATCTAAGGACAAGGCTTTGGATAAGTTCAAGAAATTCCCGACATTGGTTGAGAATATGACTGATAAGACATTGAAATGCATTCGCTCTGAAAATGGTAGGGAATACATGTCCAAAGCCTTTCAAGACTTTTGTGATAGTAAAGGGATAAAGAAGGAGCTCATCGCACCTCATAATCCACCCCAAAACAAAGTTGTAGAGCATATGAATTGGACCATTCAAGATACGGTCCGTACTATGCTATCTCATGATGCATTACCACATAGATTTTGGGTAGAGGCTATTATGATAGCAGTTCACTTGATTAATCAATCATCGAGAAGGTCTTTGGGGGGGTGGGGGGGAGAGTCCCTCAAGAAGAGTGGTTGGGAAAGCCACCTTCATATTCTCACTTGAGAGTGCTTGGCTATGTTGCTAGGCTTTTGTACATGTTCGTAAGGAGGAACACAATAAAATTGAGCCAAACCATTGTAAATGCATTTTCTTAGGATATGGTGATGAGAGTGAAATGGGATACATGTTATGGGATCCTGAGAAAAGAAAAATAGTACACATCTATGATGTAATATTCCATGAAGATCACATTCATAAGCAATCCGAAAAGACAGAGGAGGTCAGAAGGATTGTTTTCAGGGAAGTTATACTAGTCGGACAATAGAGTATGCCTAGTAGACAACAACAAATACCTCCTGTAAATGACCTTGAAAATGCAACGAATAATGCTAAAAATGGTCAGCAAGGTATTGCCCATGGTGCCCCATAGTCTCAGCATGAAAATATGCAGTTTGGACAGCCAGATGTGGCAGGACAACAAGCTGTAAATGCATATTTGCAGGCTCCATAGCCCACAAATACTGAACCTTTGCTTCATAGGTCAACTTGATCTTTAAGGCCACCTGATAGGTTTGCTCTTGGTGCTCAGTATACAGCTAATTATGTCATGGTGATTGACTCTGGTGAGCCATTATGCTTTAAGGAAGCAATGATTAGATAGGACAGCAAGAAATAGTTAAGGCTATGCTATCAAAAATGGAATCTCTTGAAAAGAATGGTACTTGGGATTTGGTGCACTTGCCTAAAGGGCACACGATTCTTCCATGCAAGTGGGTTTATAAGATGAAAGTCACTTTTGGTTCCTCGCCAAAGTACAAAGCATGGTTGGTTGCAAAAGGGGTATACATAGTAGGAACATGAGATTGATTTTGATGGAATCTTCTCTCTTATAGTCAAGATGACTATTTTGAAAACCATCTTGGGATTGGTTGTAGCTAAAGATATGGAACTCATATAGATGGATGTAAAGGCTGCTTTCTTACATGGTGATATGCATGAGGAAATATGTGTGTAGTAGCATGAGGGTTTTGTAGCAAAGGGAAAAGAGAAGATGGTATGTAAACTCAAGAGGACTTTGTATGGGGGGCTGAAACAAGCCCCTCGAGAATGGTATCACAATTTTGATACATTCATGCAGTTTCACGACTTTCACAAGAGTCAAGTGGATCACTGCTATAGATGGTAGCTTGACTATCTTGGTCTTGTATGTAGATGACATTCTGATTGCAGGAAGGGATGTTCATGCCTTGGACTCTCTGAAGCAGAATCTACATGGTAGCTTTAACATGAAAGATCTTGGTGATGCAAATCATATTCTCGAGATGTGGATACTCAGGGATAGACCAAAATGGCTTCTCTATCTATTCCAGCACGAGTATGTATCCAAGGTTTTGCAGCATTTCAATATGGAGGGGGGAAAGCGATTGGGGTTCCATTGCCTCCATATATGAAACTCAGTGCACAGGATAGCCTTACATATGATGATGAGAAGGCTAAAATGGCCAAGATTCCATATGCTTTAGCTATTGGTAGCTTGATATATGTTATGGTTGCTACATGGACTTACATTGCCTTTGCAATGGGAGTGGTTAGCAGATACATGACAAATCTTGGCAAGAAGCATTGGGAAGCAATGAAAGGTATAATGAGATACCTCAATGGTTTCAGCTTTATACATATCTAGACTTAGCTGATTATTTTCCTCTACCTTTGGGTACATTTCCTTTAAGGGGGAGGTTGTTGGGAATAAAGGGCTATTGTGCCCACTCAGTGTCTGGGCACCCTTTGAGGTTGTACCTTTATTGATATACCTATCTGGAAAAACCTGTGTGGTACTATCTTTTTTGTACCCACAAATTGTGTCTTTGTCTCTCTCCCTCTCTCCTTGCATCATTGCATCCATTGAAGATCTGCATTCCATCGATCAGTTCACTTTACTCATTTGAATAATCAAACATTCATAATCTTGAGGTACTTGAGTCTACCATGTAGGGGGAAGCTCCACCTCAACCCCACAAGGATTGACCTAAAACATGAACCTAATTTGAAATCTACAGTCTCCTGTCAACCATCTAGTGTCAACTTCTAAGGTGATAGCATTGTTATCATCCCTCAGACTGAAGTGAACCATTACTAAACTCAGTTTAAAGAGAGCCAAAAATGAGAGGAGCGATGCATATCAATCTCTCTACCTGTATAGGATAAAGTCTCAGCTCCGACACCCTAAAATGGCATTGGTTGGGTTCTATGGATGATGACATGCTAGGACAATCAACGTTTGGCTCTCCCTAAATTGCCCAAAACTAATGCTTAAATTGATATGAAAGCCTCTCTGTGGATTTAGTCCACCTTGCCTTTGGCAAGACTTATCACTCCAAAATCTCGCCATCCACTTCTGTTTAGGATTTTCTTTAGTTTGCTAATTAATCCTAGCACGATTTAATTTGACATATAGAAACTAGCTTTCTTCATTGGCATGTTAAAACGATGTTTCTCCACATAAATTAGGCATGGATACAAATTCAATTTTAAGAGGTATTTTTTTAAAAAAGTTGCAAGTAGTATATTCATTTGCACCTTCTCCAAGGTGCAATATCATAATGGCATTCTATCCCTTACAATGGGACCCATATCCAAAGTACCTAGATACCGATGCATGGGCACAATCTACCAACCCACCTTTATCTAGCATTAGGGCCTTATAGAAAGACCCTCCTATGCTTGTAGGGGTTAGGTTGGGCCCTCAATGCTTAAGGAATTTATAGCTAGAACCCCCCTAACACCCTTGTTGTCTCCTAGCCTAACGCCCTCCCTATAGAGAGACCTCTCGCATTCAGGGTGAGCACCAGTTGTTGTACACAAATCTAGTCCCTTGGTGAAGGAATTCGCCACTAGTCTTGGGGGATACCTAGGGTGCATATCAAAGAGTCCATCCATGTGGGCACAATATCTCCTTTTTTGAAATCCATAAATAGGGCAATCAACTAATCTCAATTAGGAAATCCCCAAGAAACAAGTATATCTTTAATATTTCATCAAAAATCAAAACATTTTTCTTTGAATAACCCCCAATCTACAACTTATTTATTCTAAAGTGCAATCAATTAGAGTAATACATAATAATCTCCCTAATGTTTAGGATTCGATTCTCTTCGTATTTCCCAAAGGTCATAGGATTTTTCCTTAGATGATATAATGTGTTGGCATGCAACACTTTAATATGTAGGAGTGAGGCATCTATCTTTACTCCTAACAGTTTTGTTCTTTAAGGGATAATCATGATTAGTTTCTAATTGATGCCATGAGACATATTCCATGGTGAATTCTGTGAGGTTTTTTGGTGGATTTCGTAAAACTATATTTATTTATCGGGGCTCATACACAAGGTGGATTCCTTGTGCAAGAAGTTGACAAGGATGCTTGTTCTTTTCGGGCATCAGATTAATTTAACGTGCACGTGGGTGATTCCATAGCAGGCCATTTCACAAAATACATATCAAATTAATGTACGTTTATGAGTTTAGAGTTTGCACTCGAATTAAATTAAGGTTAGGACAAAGTTTCAACCTATTTAATTATTTTGTAGCTGAAGACTGCTAGGTATTCACTTTTGTGGGTTTTATCTTATTATTTACTAACAATTGGGAATGCTTCAGTTGATGTGTAGAGTGGGAGTGGTGGCGTTGGATAGCATTGGGCGATGGCGTGAATTCAAAATGCCTAGAAGAATTATTATTTTTTGATGGGTGCACACCTTATCACTAAAGGCGTGGCGCCAATATTTATTTAGATGCGCTTATTTATTAAAGTGTTTGTCAAACATTTATTACTTTGTATGCGCATAGGTGCTCGGTTAAATATTCTATTATTTGGTATTTGTATTTGGGCACATCCTGACTTTTGGACGCCCAAACGCCTTACTTTATATTTGGGAAAAAGCAAACAAAAAGCATGCTAATTGTAAAGTGGCCTTTTTTTTAGATTGGAGATAAATAAATCTATAAATACATGCCTTGTGAAGCGCTCACACAAGGCATGGGGGGATTGCACCCAATTTATCTTTTTGTCTCATGTCGTGCAAATTCTCTTTTAGCTTTTATGAAGAATTGTAGAGTTCTTTGTTCTTGGGGACCTTTTGGCATTCACTACGCGTGCATACAACACTTGATCTGTGCACAATGATATCAAAGCGAAGCTGAGATCAAGAGCTTTCAATCGCTTACCATCTTGTGTGAAGGTGAAGAAGAACCCCCTGATGTACTCTCAAATCGCAAAGGACCTCTCCCAGGAGGTAGAGGACCACCTCTGAAGTAGAGAAGAAGTTTACTAAGTTTGGAGTTTATAAGCTTAAGAAGAGCTTAAGCTACATAAATTCAATGATTGGTGGTGGGAGGATGTACTCAACGTCATTGATTTTGGCCTAAAGGTGCCGCTGTCCTCCACTAATTTCAAAATTCTTTAAGCTTTTTACTAAAGGCTAAAAATTCAATCTTCAATCTCCTCCATAGTGAATGTTCACACCGTGATATTCTCGAACTCGAATTCAAGCCTCAGCAAGCCTCTATTTCCACCTGCAACTTGGTAGAGTTGATTCATAGCAAGCAGACTGTCACATGCAGTCTATGCGAAAAACTATTTCACTTGGAAGAAGATCGTAAAAGCCATTTAAGAAAAAAAGCCTTGTCAACCCAAATTTGAGCTACACTCATCATTCTAACGAGATTTCGAGTGTGTGAGGTTGTTTGAGATTTTCTCACGATGTTTGATCATCACATGGATGATTAAATGGGCAAAGGTGATTTGCCAGAGTTGTCTATGGAGCAAAAATTTAACCTAATCATGATGCAACTTCAAGAAGAGCGAAGAGCACATCAAAATTTGCAAGCACAACTAGCTACACTTCAATAATCCAGTGTCGATCAAGACAGAGCATCACGTGAAGATGTTATTCGACATATGATTGATGCGACACTCGATGCACAGTCTCTCAGGAAAGAGGCCAAGATAAGTAAAAGAATTTCAAATTCTGTACTTTTAATGGAAAATGTGACGAAAAAATTGTTCTTGCTTTCATCAACCAGTTTGATACCTATTTTTATGAAGAGTAATATGCTGAAAAAGATAAACTTAAATGCATCACTAACCATCTAGCAGACAGAGCATCATTATGGTGGACAATTGTCTGTAAGAGTGTTGATTGTCCCTCTACTTGGGAGGCCTTTCAAAAGAAATTTTTGCAGAATTTCCTTCCACCTGAATTCCATAAAAAAGCTATCAAATAGTGGGATCTCCTGCAACAAAGAGATCATGAATCCATCCTACAATACGCTGAGCATTTCTGGAGTGATACAACTTTGAATACTTGAAGATGTTCCTGAGGTGACCCACAAGTGTAAGTATATGACCGGTTTACTTGGTCACTTCTATGTGGAAGTGAATATATTCAAGCCAAAGACTTTGGAGGATGCGATTTCTTTAGCGCATGATGCTGATGATAAAATTCGTGGACGAGAAAAGCAGTCGCAACAATTTTTTATTAATGGTAACTTTGGTACAAAGTAATTTACTTCTAACTTTCGAAGATTCAATCAAAATTGCTTTGTTCCTTCTTCTTTCCGTAAACCCTGGACTCGACCTCTTGCTTTACCATCAAATATAAATTCAAACCCTAAGCCTTGTCTCCAGTCAAATCCCAATACACCCAAACTTCTAGCCCTTACCAATAATGTCTCCAAAGTAAAGCCTATAGTTTGCTACAAGTGTCATCAACCTGGACACTTAGCAGTGAACTGTCAATCCAAGAAGCAAGTTGTTCAAATCAATCACTTGGGAGCAACTGATGACAAGGACCATGAAGATATGCCAAACTTCACTTAAGATGATGATGATATCAACAATGCTTCAGATACTTTACCAGGTATGCTAAATCCTCATTCATTATTAATAATGAAATGTTTTGTGCGTGGTCAAGAAAAGATTGTTTTGTATGATGATGGAAGCACGTATGATTTTATTGCCACAAAGTTGGTAAAGGAATTGAATTTACCTACTGTTCCAACTCATTATCACATAAAGACTGCATTCTTAGGCACTAGATACAATGGTACACAAGAAGTTCATGACTTAGAGATTAAAATTGGTGATTATGTCGAGCACATAAATTTCTTAGTTGTGCCTTTGTAAGCTAGTAATATTATTTTAGGAATGCCTTGGCATCACAAATATAATCCTAACATAGATTATTCCACACATTCCATGAAAATTCATTCTAACAAAAACCAAATCACATTACATGAATTGCACACCTTTAATAATTTTCCATTGCTTAGTCACACACAAGTTAAAGGTGCATTGAGAAAAGGTAGTAAATCATATTTAATATGGGTAAATGAAATTGAAGGAAAATTAGATGCATCCTAGGCATGTACAATTTTTTTCATAATTTAAAGATTATTTTGCTGTTGATTTACCACTTGGTTTACCACCTACACATCGTGAAGACCATAAAATAGACTTAATCCCAGGTTCTCAACCACCATGTAAAGCACCTTATAGACATAATTAGATTGAACATAAAGAAATCAAAGCACAAGTTGAAGAACTGTTGACTCTCCTTTTGGTGCACCTATCCTATTAGTCAAGAAGAAAAATAATACTTATAGGATGTGCATTGACTATCGTTTCCTAAACAAAATCATTGTTAAGAATAGATATCTGATTTCTTGGGTAGACGACCTCATGGATAAAGTACAAGGGGCCACTATTTTTGGCAAGATAGATCTCAAATCTGGATATCATCAAGTACGATTGGATACACCTGACATTTTCAAGACTGTATTTAGAACTCAGTTTGGTCATTATTAATTTCTTGTTATGCCTTTCAGTTTTACCAATGCACCAACTACATTCAATCATATGATGAATCGTATATTTTTGAAGTATCAGAATTGTGTGATTGTTTTCTTTGATGATATATTGGTTTTTAGTAAGAATGAGAATGAGCATTGTGAACATATATCTTTGGTTTTCAAATTGTTGAAAGAGAATGGATTGTATGCTAACCCTGACAAGAGTGATTTTTTCCAAACCCAAATTGAATACATCATATTGTTTCTTCTAGTGGTATTCATGTTGATCCTAAAAAGATAGAGGCAATTTTGAATTGGCCAATCCCTAAAAATGTGCATGAGTTACGTTTTTTCTTAGGTCTTGCTAGTTTTTATAGAAAATTTATAAGAAATTTTCATTGCTTGCATTGCCTTTATGAAATTGTTAAATAAAGGTGTTGTGTATCATTGGTCTGACAATTAGCAAAAGTATTTTGATTTGTTGAAACATGCTTTAACACATGCACCTGTCTTGCAATTACCTGATTTTAATCGACCATTCTTTCTAGTGGTCACTGATGCTAGCAGATCAAGAATATGAGATGTTCTCATGTAAGATTCACACCCCATAGCCTATTCTATTTGTAAACTTAAACCTACTGAAAAGAAATATTCCACCTATGATAAAGAATTGTTAGTTGTAGTAAAAGCTTCATGTCAATGGAAACATTATCTAATGGGATCTGAATTTATGATCAAAACTGACCAGCAAAGTATCAAATAACTCCTTAGTGAGCCACAAATTTTTGACCATCATATTAAATAGGCTGCTTTCATTCAAAGTTTTCATCCACTTATCCAATATCAACCAGGTAGAGAGAATGTTGTTGCAGATGCCTTGAGTAGAAGACTAAGTATCCATAATATTTACATTCTATCTTTTGATTCCCTTATTCTTATGAAGGATATCTATGACCATGACCCCAATTTTCAAGCTGATTTGGAACAAATTAGTTTCTAATAAGTGGATTCCAATTGATTCTTTGTCTAATTCTGATGGATTTATGTTTTATGAGAAAAGATTGTGTGCCACTGTTCAACTTAGATAATTTGTATTGCACGAAATTCATTATCCTCCATATTAAAGACATAGAGGTATTATTTTCACTTTAAGAACATTGGTTGAAGATTTTTACTGGCCACAAATGGAGTATGATATTTCTAACTTTGTTTCTGAGTGTTTAATTTGCCTAAGAATCAAGCAACTCCATGGTAAGCAATATGATTTGTTAATGCCTTTACTAATTCTTGAACGTCTATGGGAACATATATCAATGGATTTTATAAATGGTTTACCTAATACACAAGCTAATCATTATATGATTTGAACCATAGTAGACCAATTTAGCAAACAAGCATATTTTCTACCATGCAAGAAAACATTAACTGCATCTCAAGCTACATAATTGTTTTTGAAGACTGTTCTTACTAACCATGGTTTGCCAAAAGTTATTATTTCTAATCGCGATTCTGGATTTTGTAATAATTTTTGGACTACTTTGTTTGCTAATTTGGGTATTAAGATTGATTTCTCATCTGCATTCCATCCTGAAACCAATGGGCAAACATAAGCTACTAATAGTACAGTTCTAGATCTTTTACGTGCATACACAACTTCAAAACCACAAACATGGGACACACACTTGCATCTAGTTCAATTTGCATAAAATATTACACCACATACAGCTACTCAAAAAGCACATTTTGAAATCATTTATGGACATAGATTACCTACACCTGTCACATCATTCTCGAATAAAGTTAAAGCTGATGATATTACCAATACGCATGCTACTATTTTTGCTCAAGTTAAAGATATGATTGTGAAATTCCAACAATCATACACTAAAAAAGCTAATAAAAAAAGAAAAGCCATGAGTTTCAATGTTGGTGATTATGTTTGTTTACACATTGAAAAGAGAAGATTGTAAAGTATTGAGAAACATGCTGTTGTTAAATTAGCACCTAGGTTTTATGGACCTTTCAAAATAATTTGCAAGATCAATGATAATGTATTTAAATTAGAACTACCCCTTGGAAGATCCATAATTTTTTTCATATCAGTTTACTACGACCTTTTAGAGGCCAAGTACATGTCCACCCTATCTATGAAAATCCTTGTTAGAAGAAGAAATTGAAATCCTTGAACCTGAAACTATTCTAGATACTGAATTTATGACCACTAGAACTGGCCGTAGATATTCTAGATATTTGGTTAAGTTTAAAAATCATCATGTTGAAGAGACCCAATGGATGCATGCCTGTGACCTAAGTGCTTACCCCCCTCACTGCTTGCTTCACATTGAGCTAATAGCAATTGAGGACAATTGCTATCCAACCTCGACCATGAGGTTTTTTTGTGGATTTTGTAAAACTATATTTATTTGCAAGGGCTTGTACACAAGGTGGATTCCTTGTGCGAGAAGTTGACGAGGACGCCTGTCCTTTTTGGATGTCAGATTAATTTAATGTGCACGTGGGTGATTCCATAGCAGGTGATTCTGCAAAATACATGTCAAATTAATGGACATTTATGAGTTTAGAGTGCGGACTCAAGTTAAATTAACGTTAGGACAGAGTTCCAACCTATTGAATTATTTTCTAGCTAAAGACTGCTAGGTATTCACTTTTGTGGGTTTTATCTTACTATTTACTAACAATTGTGAATGCTTGAGTTGATATGTACAGTAGGTGGCAGTGGCATTGGGTAGCATCGGGCAATGGCGTGAATTCAAAATGCCTAGAAGAATTATTATTTTTTATGGGCATGCGCCTTATCACTAAAGGCGTGGCATCAATATTTATTTAGACATGATTATTTATTAAAGTGTTTGACAAACATTTATTACTTTGTATGTGCATAGGCACTCGGTTAAATATTCCATTATTTGGTATTTGTATTTGGGCACAACCTGTTGGATGCCCAAACACCTTACTTTATATTTGGGCAAAAGCAAATAAAAAGCATGCTAATTGTAAAGTTGGCTATTTTGGGCTTGGAGATAAATAAATCTATAAATACATGCCTTGTGAAGTGCTCACACAAGGCATGGGGGAAGATTGCACCCAATTTGTCTTTTTGTCTCATGTCGTGCAAATTCTCTTTTAGTTTTTATGAAGAATTGTAGAGTTTTTTGTTCTTGGGGACCTTTCGACATTCACTATGCGCGCATACAACACCCGATCTATGCACCACTAATGGAAATTTTATCTTTGTATCCTAAGGTCCTTATAAGTTGCAATTCTCTTTTGAATGCACAATAACTTAATGATACTCAAGGTTCTTGTCTACATGGATAGAAACTACCCTTTACCCTTCATTATTGCACAAGTTCTAACAATAGCCAACTAGGTATAAACTAATCATTCAATCAATTATTGTACTTACCTATCCAATGGCACCTGAGTAGAAGTTGGTGTAGATGGGGCCTCATTTACATGTATAGCCTCTTGTCCCGCTCTAGCTCTCTATCACTTTGGGGGCATCATTATCAACACTTTCTTGATTCCTTCTTCCACGTTGGTCTTTATCGGACTTGAACCTTGAACTAGAATTTGTGGAAGCAAGGAAACATGTGCAAGGGAAATGTGAATGGGGTCTAAGGGATTGGTAGATTGGGTTTGGAGGAATGGGTTAAGTAATGAGACTATGGTGGAATGTAATTCTATGGATAAGAGATATGATAAGATCAAGTTGGTATGATGACACAAAATGGAAAGCTAGATGGGTATTGCTTTTGAGTAGGTGAATAGGGCGAAGGGAATGGCAAGTAGTTTGATGGTATAGGGAAAAATTATTTCCATAGTATGAATATAGATGGGGCATTGTTTACATGCACAACATCTTGTCTTGCTCCAACTCTCTGCTGCTTTCAGGCCATTGTTGTTAGCACTTTCTTAATTTCTTCTTCTATGCAGTCTTTGTCGAACTTGAACTTCAAATTGGAATTTGTAGAAGGAGAGGAACATGTGCAAGGGAAATGTGAATAGGGTTTAAGGGATCAGTAGATTAGGTTTAGAGCCCAGGGGGTCCACCTTGTCAAGATTGTGGGAGAGAAGGAAGGAGTCTCACTTGTAGCTTTCTTGCTTGCACAATGGGGGAATACACACAAGGGTGGAGGCTGAAAACAGTTTTCCTCTTCTTAGTTGTGTAAGCCAAAAAGAACTCTCATACAAAGAAATAGAAGAACCCTATATATGGGTCTCAAACCAAAGGCAACTAACTAAGGTGGCATACTAACTGAGCCACGAACTAGAGTAGATAAGGATAGCTGTCGTCTAGCTATTATTCATGGGCGATGTACCAACCGCATCTGCAACTGACAAGTCAGTGACATAAATGCACAACAGTCACCCTGGCATATCGCGAGTGGAGCTCGATCTCTCAACACTCCCCTCGAGCTCAATCCCAATTCCTGCACACCAAGCAGGTCTCTGAACTTGCGCAGCTTCTCTGCGCCCAATGCCTTCATAAATATGTCAGCTACCTGATCCTCTATGCTGACATAAACTAGATCAATAAGACCTAGTAAAACCCTCTCTCGCACATAGTGATAATGCATCTCAATGTGCTTTGTTCTAGCATGATAGACTGGGTTATTTGCCAAGTGTATACTACTCATGTTGTCACAATAAATGACAACTGGCCCATCTGTAGGCTGATGCATATCATAAAGTAGCTTATGTAACCAAGCTACCTCACATGCAGCCATTGCTGCACCCCTGTACTCGGCCTCTGTGCTCGACAAGGCAACTGTAGGCTGTTTCTTGCTGCTCCAAGTGACTGCAGCACTCCCAAAAGAGAACACATATCCACTGGTAGATTGTCTATCAGAGATGCTACCAGCCCAATCAGCATCAGTGTATCCATGCAACTGTATCTGAACCCCAGTCTCATAAAATAGTCCATACTGCAATGTGGACTTCACATACCTGAGTATGCGTCTAGCCGCATCCAAATGCGATTTCCTTGGAGCCTGCATAAACTGACTTACCAATCCAACAGCATAGCTCAAATCTGGCCTGGTAATAGTCATATAAATCAAGCTTCCTACTATGCGTCTGTACATAGTAGGGCCTTCCAGAAGCTCACCTACATCTGCGCTCAGCTTCACATTCTGCTCCAAAGGAACTGAAATAGGCTTACAGCCTGTCATCCCATATTTGGACAGCATGTCCAATCCATACTGCCTCTGCAAGAGCTATATCCCACTTGGTGATCTTATCACCTCAATGCCCAAGAAATAACGCAGCTCTCCCAAATCCTTCATCTCAAACTTCTGCTTCAATAGCATTTTCACATGAAGGATATCTTCATCACTGTCACCTGTCATAATCAAATCATCAACATAAATGACAACCAGCATAATACCTTTCTCTGTTTTTCTCACATAAAGTGAGAAGTCTGCCTTGGAAATCTGAAAGCCAATAGTGACAAGATATTGTCCTATCTTGTCAGACCATGCTCTAGGTGCTTGCTTCAAGCCATACAATGCTTTCTTCAACCTGCAAACAAACTCAGGATGAACAGCATGCACATAACCTGGTGGCTGCTCCATATAGACCTCTTCTTGCAAATCACCATGCAAGAAGGCATTCTTTACATCCATCTGATGTAAAGACCATCCCTTTGATGTAGCCATAGCAATGACTGCTCTTACGGTTGCCATCCTTGTAACCGGAGTGAATGTTTCTTCATAGTCAATGCCATATGTTTGTGCATACCCCTTGACTACTAATCTTGCCTTGTATCTATTCACGGAACCATCTGCATTGTGTTTCACCTTATAAACCCACTTACAGCCAATTGCATTCTTACCTTTAGGCAAAGGTACCAATTCCCATGTAGCATTTGCTTCCAAGGCATCCATTTCTTCATCCATGGCTTTCTCCCATTTTTCCTTTCCCATGGCTTGCTCAAAAGAAGTGGGTTCTGGTTCCTGTATCACTTTGACCATATATGCATAGTGAATGGCTGTAAATCCATCATATTTCAACCTATCCATAGGATACCTAACTCTGGTTGACCTGCGCAAAGTAGATTCACTCCCAGGTGCTCTCACAACATCCCTGGTCTTCCTTACTCCAGGTGTAACAATAGAAGGAATACCCAACTCATCATCAATGCTCTGTTCTGAGCCACTGGATTCACCATCCACATAAGAGTGACCTGCATTCACATCAAACATGGGCTGATCAACCTTCTCTTTTCCTTTTCGTGATACCTGCATACCACTATCTGCATTGCTTTGAGAAGATTCTCCTAATCTCAATCTGCCTGTCCATGGCGAAGAATGTGAACCACTGCTAGAGGACGCTCCAGGTCCATTAATATTTTGTGACTGCTGCGGTGAATTCTGTGCAGCATTACCATTTTGTGCATTGACATCATCAATCACATTTACTGGGTTATACCAGCTACTCATCTCATCAAAAACAACATCTCTGCTCACTGTAAACTTACAGGTAGAAGGGTTATAGCATCTATACCCTTTTTGCTGCAGAGAGTAACCAATAAAGATGCACTTCTCAGCTTTTGGATCCAACTTGGATCTCAACTCATCTGGAACATGTACATAGGCAATGCAACCAAGAATTTTCAAATGAGAAATATCTGGTTTCCTACTAGTATACCTCTCCTCTGGAGTCATCCCATGTATTACTGCAGTGGGAGTCCTGTTCATTATGTAGACTGCTGTAGCAACTGCTTCAACCCAGTAAAAATCTGGCAAGTCTTTTTCATTGAGCATGGCACGAGATACCTCTCCAATATGCATGTTTTTCCTTTCTGCAATTCCATTTTGTTGTGGGGTATGACTGCATGAATATTGCTGCTTTATGCCATGCTCCTGTAGGAACCTTGCAAACTCATTTGAGAGGTACTCTCCCCCTCCATCTGACCTTAGGCATTTTATTTGCAAACCGGTTTCTTTTTCAATCATAGCTTTAAGAGTTTTGAAATGCCCAAAAACTTCACTTTTCTTTTTCATAAAATACACCCAAACTTTCCTGCTATAGTCATCAATAAAAGTGACAAAATAATGACAGCCTCCAAGAGATGCAGCTTTAGTAGTCCACACATCAGAGTGGATTAATTCCAATGGCTTCTTACTCTCTTGAACATGTCTAGGAAATGGTTTCCTTGCCTATTTTCCAAACTGACAGGCTTCACATACCTTATGCATTTCTGCAACCTTGAATGTAGGCAATCCTGCAACAATATTTTGGGCCTGCATTGATTTAAGTCATTGTACATTAACATGACCAATGCGTTTATGCCAGATATCAATATCTGCAACTACACCGGTCCCATGTGCAAACATTGCTGCACTCAATTCAGACATGTCTGCATCCAACGTAAACATTCTGCCCTTCTTCTTTCCTTTTGCTATCAAGCGACCTTTATTTTTCATATCCTCAACAAAGCATCCATGAGGATTAAATCTGACCTGCAAGCCCTGCTCAACCATTTGACCAACAGAAACCAGATTCTTGGTGATATTCGGGACATGAAATACATCGGACAAGTATTTCTTTTTCCCATCCTGCATAGACAAAGGAATTTTTCCAATCTGCACAATAGGATGTGCAGTATCATCGCCAGTCTCCACAAATCCTGGTTTTTCCATTTTCCTTGCATCCTCCATCCATTCTGCATGACCTGTCATGTGGTTTGATGCACCTGAGTCAACATACCACACATCGTTGCTTTCTTCTGCACTTGTCACAGAATTGTTCATGTGCTGCACCATAAACAAATGCTCATTTCTGTCATCACCCTGTCTACTAGAAGATGCATAATTCCCTTGTTGCAATTTTCCATTCATGATGTCATTCTGCTTTTTATAGCAGTCTTTAGCCATATGACACATTTTACCACAGTAGTAGCATTCAACATTGCCGTTTGCATTTTGGCCTCTTTGCCATCTACCACGACCTCTTTGGCTCCCCCTGCCTCTAGAGTTACCATGTCCTCCTCCATAGGACTGGTTTTCTTAAGTTTGCTGCATATTCGGATTTCTACCACGGCCTCCAAATCGGCCTCCTCTACCTCTGCCTCTACCTCTTCCAGCATTTGAGTAGAAGACAATTTCTTTTGAAGTTCCTCCTGAAGAAGATGCACCACCATTTCTTTGCTCCTCAGAAATTAGAAGAGCAATCAACTCCTCAAAATCAGGAAATATTTCACGAACTGAAATGGATGTCTGAAACTGTGCATAATCCTTTCCTAGACCATTCAAGGTCACAGAAACTAAATCATCATCTTCCACTGGCGACCCAATGGAAGCAAGTGCATCTGCAATCTTCTTCACCTTCATGTGGTAGTCATTGATGCTCATATTTTCTCTTTGCACATTATGCAACTCTTGCTTGAGCTGCATTTTCCTGGCTTGAGTATTTGTGCTATACATTTTTGACAAAGTATCCCATGCCTCCTTTGGCGTACTTGCATCCTGAATATGCACAATCATAGAGTCTGAAATACTGATAGACAGCCAGTACATAACTTTCCTGGCTCTCTCATGCCATGCTTTGAATGCCTGCATTTGCTGTTGATTGGGAACATCAGGAAGAACTGGTTCTTCTTCATTTCCTGCAACAAATTCCCAATAGCCTTTTCCCATAAGAAAATTCGTCATTCTAAACTTCCATGCTTGGAAGTTGTTCTTGTCAAGCTTTTCAGTTACAATCTGTGAAAGAGAATCAGATGCCATTACAGAATACTGCAAAATATTCTTTCACTGCGAAGAACACAGCTTCAGCCTCACAAGGGCAAATCTGCAAAACTGACGAAAGTGGTATTTAACCACACAGTCACTTCCTAGTGACGATTTTGCATCAACAGGCAACAAGGATGATTCTGTAACTCCCAATGTCTCTGCACATAGGCATACGATGCAATTTCTACAGTAACTTTTTACCGACCTGTAGAACAGTGGTCGCACAACATAAAACATGACTTTTTCTTGAGTGCGTGCAGAAAACTTCCGCCTCCAAAACAAGCCCCGAAATGGCCTCAAATCAAAAAAACAGGGTCGCCAAGGGCTAAAGCCCTTTCCCGCAGCATATACTGCCCTCTTACTTCACCGCGAAAGGTGTCTCAACCTGAGACAGTGCACTCTTGCAATTTTCGGCTGTGCTACCTGCAAAGACCTGCTCCCAAAACAGAAAATGAAAGCAACACTGCTCCTCTTACTAGAACACCGCGAGCTTGGCTTGCTTTCTTGAGCTCCTTACCACGAACAAGGCTCTGACACCATGTCAAGATTGTGGGAGAGAAGGAAGGAGTCTCACTTGTAGCTTTCTTGCTTGCACAATGGGGGGGGAATACACACAAGGGTGGAGGCTGAAAACAGTTTTCCTCTTCTTAGTTGTGTAAGCCAAAAAGAACTCTCATACAAAGAAATAGAAGAACCCTATATATGGGTCTCAAACCAAAGACAACTAACTAAGGTGGCATACTAACTGAGCCACGAACTAGAGTAGATAAGGATAGTTATCGTCTAGCTATTATTCATGGGCGGTGTACCAACCGCATTTGCAACTGACAAGTCGGTGACATAAATGCACAACGGTCACCCTGGCATATCGCGAGTGGAGCTCGATCTCTCAACACACCTTATAAAACATGTAAGATACCATGTGAGTTCAAAAAAAAGGGTATTATATTGAGTAAAATTTACAATATTATATTTACAAAAGGTATTTTTAAATTAAAATTAAGAAAATCCGTAAGTTTAGTAAAGTAAAAGGGGTCATTTTTAAGGCCTTATAACATATAAAGAAAGGGCATTTCTTAATATCCATTGAACGTACATTATATAGATGATTTCTTATAGGTGGACCCCTTGAGGTTTAGAGGGATGGGTTGAGGAATGAGATTATGGTAGAATGTAATTCCATGGATAAGAGATATGCTATGAGAAAGTTGGTATGATGATAAAAATAGAATGAATGGTAGAGGTAGACAAGTATTGCTTTGGAGTAGGTGAATAGGGTGAAAGGAATGGCAAGTAGTTCAGTGGTGTAGGGGAAAAAGATTTCTGCACTATGAATGTGTGTGTGAATCGACATGCATTCTTCAAGAAAAAGTGGTAGTCACTATCCCTCTTATCTCTATCTCACCTTGTCTTACCTCTCTCTCTCTCTCTCTCTCTCTCTCTCTCTCTCTCTCTCTCTCTCTCTCTCTCTCTCTCTCTCTCTCTCTCTCTCTCTCTCTCTCTCTCTCTCTCTCTCTCTCTCTCTCTCTCTCTCGTTAAGGCTCATATATATATATATATAGCCTTAGGCTGGCACGATCATGGAGTGCCCTTTCTGATCGAGTGTAATTTCTTTTTTGAGAGAGATTGGCTACGATCTTTGTGCACGGTGCTTTTTTGAGGATGATCATGCTACAGCCTTTGTGGATGATGTGGAAAAGGATAAGGTGGACATGACGCATGCGTGTGATGATGTCGAGATTGCTAACAAACATGATGAAGGTGTTTAGGTGGCGGCCTTTTTGCCATTTTTCATTTTCAATAATGTTTTTAAAACGTTAGAACGCCATCAATAAGAGAAATTCAAAACACAAACTGAAAATAAGAAAACCTTAAATACACAAACTAGGTTGACATGTGCAAGTAAAGGAGTTTAAAGTTCTATATGCAGTTCTTGCATGTTTGTTATGTAGCAGTTTTATTGATGGTGTTTAGACATGTGTCCTATTTTGAAGCAAAGTATGTTTAAAGATAAGTTTTTGCATTGTTTAAATACATGGAGGATATTGAAAGAAGAATATGTATGCATATGTAGTTTGAGTCACTGATCGTGATTTTGAACGTTCACATTTATTTTGGTCATAGGCACCATGGCCAAGTGGGAATAAGAATGGAAACAATGCATTTTTCAAGGTGATATCTAGGCAAGGTGAGGTTATTGTAGGCAAAGCCATCCGTCTTGAACGTTGTTGTTCTTTCAATGAGACATTTATTATTCTACAATATGTTGCATGTGAAATTGTGCTAATCGGCTCTTTGGAATGCTTGACTCAACTATATTTTTGAGCAAACTGTAACATCTTTCATTAGCATTGGGTCAAATGGAGAGCTTTCATGATGGAGCTCTGTAATCCTTTCGATGGATTGCTTGTTGAGGATGCAAAGCCCTGTCCTTGGATGTGGATGTTCTATTATAGCCATTACTTTTGGATCAGTGAATTATGTAGCATGTTGAAATCAAACACATCCACAATATCCAATGTAGTCAAGTCAATTCTAGTAGATAGCTGTGAAAGCAGTCCATCATTCCAAGAGGCTAGAGGGTTATCGAGAATAGATCAACGGTCCAAGGTTCCATTCACAATCGCTCTCATCGTTTTGCAAACCAAGATTGATGTATCAATGATGCTCAATAATTGAAGTTGTAATAGCTTTGCATTGAGAATTCCTTTTGTGTAGTCTGGTAAGAGTGACAACACGTATTTGTTTCTCTCTTTCTTTGTAAGACATGATCGGCATTTAGTTATCATCATATTGACTGTGTGTTGTTGGCATGTAAGAATGAGAGTAGTGCTTGACAAAGCCATTGTAACTTGCATTTCTTGTGTAGATGGATCATTCTTTTGCGAGTTGACAGCATGATGTTGCATTATGATTGTACCACACGATGCACACATTGTTAGTCTTCTAATGATGCTTTCATATTCTATCGTGCCCAAGATGATTAGAAATTTTCTATGTCATACCAAGTTGCAACAAACGGTTTTAGTGGTGTTTTTCTAAAAGCCATAGTTTTCCTTTTTCTAGAAGTCTTGAAGGATGCCTTGTGACTTTGTTTTTTCGTAGCATCCATTGATGCTGATGAGAACAATATGTAAAACTACAGTACACTTGTTCACGGAAAAACATGTTATACTTCATACTTTTATTTTTTAAAAAATAGTTTTTTTTTTACATGCAAGGATGATGATTTTTTTCTTCTCAATAATAATTGTAAATAAATAAATAAAATCAATAAACAATAACAGTACTTCAAAAACTAAAAATAAATAAATGAAATGAGAAAACATACTATATAGCATGTCGAAGAGTTGGCACAAATCTCTTTGTAACTAAATAATTATGGGAGAAGGTGCCATTCCCGCATCCATTCAAAATATCTAGTTTGTTGAAGTTTTATGTTTTTGTTTATCTCCTGAGAAACATCAACTTCATGATCAACTTCCACTGCATCTTCAGCCAAAGAAGCAACATCCATTTTCTTCAGTATGTTTGAAAGTTCGTTACACTTTCATTTTCGCCATATGCTCAAAAGTTCATTTTCTTTCATTTTCATTTCACTACTATTTACTAATCCTTTAAAAAATGAATTATGAAGATTTGAATCTAATCTTAATAGACTAAAAAGATGAAGGATAAAGTTATTTAAACTAATCCTAAAAAGAATGAATGATGAAGGTTTGAATCTAACCATTTAGCTTGCAAATGTGATGACCAAGGAATTGACATACACGTCTCCACATACTTGTGTTTGACCTCCCTCTCTCCTCAAATAAGAGACAAATTTCGTAATGAAGAGAATGGCCCATACTACCTAACTCTCCCCCCTTTATATAGGCTTAAGGCTTCCCAACGTTCAAAGCTTTCCTTTAAGTTTTTTAAAGCTTTTGTAGTTTATAAACTTGAAAAGCCTAAAAGCTTTCAAACGTTCAAGCTTTTCTTAAAAAGCTTTTCTTCAATTTTGGGCGTACGCTTATGTTTTCCTTCTTTCACCCCAAAAATAACAAAAAAATAATTACAAAACATCAAATAGTTGCACCTATAAAAATGTAAAACTATTTTTTAAAAAGATAGACACAAACACATTAGAAATATCCTAAAACATAGAGGTTATGTCAAAACGTAGTCCTCTACTTTTCTTCAAAGCACAAGTCAATTTCTTATATTGTTGTTTGTTAGAACTCAAATGCATTATTGAATTGTTGAGTGTCTTATCACAAAAGCACACTATTTTCTTTTTGAGGCTTTGATCAAGTGGATTGGTCACATCATCATTATCCTCAATCTCATACGATAGCAAAAAGGGGCGGGGAGGGGCAAGGATCTATTATTGCCTAAACAACAACACTACTTGTGGCAGTGTACACTTTGCAAAGGTATGCTATAAACTATCTATGATCCATTGGATTGACTCGATACTTAGAGGCTATTGGATCTGACTTTGTGGAAATTATTGTGTGTCACAATTTGTGCAATCATGTCTATGTATTATGATAAGAAACAAGCAAATAGAGGTTGATTGGCATTTTTCAATTTGGTCATCATAAAAGCAAGTGGGCTTTGGATCATGTTAGTTTGAGTTATACATGAAGGATAGTTGTCACATGCTTGATATTAATTCTACTGGCATACATGATTGATTATGATTGTAAGTGTGCACATCTGCTAATTTGTTTGTGGTTGTATTGGCATCGTTTCTCATTGCATGTAGAACCTATTGAGTTAGGGTTTGCATGCAACATCAAATCATTGATAAATTTATTGGACTCGTGCACATAGTTATCAGAGTCATCACTCACTTTGATTGTTGTGTAGTCACTCACACTCAACTCATTTTCATGCTTGCCATCCGTTGATTGCATGTAAGTTAGTTGCTTGCCACCTTGTGCTTGGCCACATCACACTCAATTACATAGGCAAACTCAAACTCAATATCCACTTATGCACATCACTTAGTCAATCACATAACTCATGCATATAGGCAAACTTAGATGTTAAAATATTTGTTTGAGTGTACAATAGAGTGGTGCCTTCTTTGTATGCAAATGTAATATGAACTAGTCTTTAGAGTGTGGAGAGATAAGGATGATGACTTGGAGGGATAAGGATCTGAGGTGGCAAGTCTAACAAGACCTAGTGCAATGTATCCAATGTACCCTTGAACCAATTTAAGAGGCAAGCTCATGCAATATAAATGTTTTTTTCTTACTTCTCAATCTTATGTTTATTGCTTCAATTTGTATCAGAGCCATACCTTATGCTCTCCTCCTCTCTTGCATTCTTTGTACTCCACTATTGCTTTTGTAGTAAACTACATCCTCGGATGTGATTGTTTCTATTGTGACACATTACAATGATCCAACACATGTTAGTTGTGGGCTCAACGTGTTTACAAATGACTCATCATCCTCAACATTAATAGCCATCATAGCGATAGATCGTGCTCAAAACAAGGGCATTTTTGTTTCGAGCATTCTCAGGACATTAGAAACTCTTACAAAGCCCCTACCTAGTAGTCTTAACATCATATATAGTAATAACATTCCCCCCTAATCAAACGACATCCATTTCAGATTCAACTCCAAGCTTCAATGCTTCCACACAGTTATGTAATCATTGGTAGACATCTTCAAAGCAAGTACCTCACGATAGTCCTTGTGCAAATTAGTGCCACCTTATTGCAAAATAATCAAGCTTTCTTTTCTAATCTAAGCTTTTTAATAACCTTAGTTATTAATGTTACAAAACTCTCTTCCAAAAATCCCCAGTCCACATTGAAAATATGCTTTCACACTCACATTTTTTTGAACCAATTTCTCGTAAAGGCAATTCACTCATTCATAACAAGTGTTCTGTGATTGACACTCTAGAAAGGGTATAAAAGTGTTTGTGAGCTTTCTTAATTTCTATCTCCACAAAAAAACTCTTCATAAAATTGAGCTCTTATCATATGCAAGATTCCTATTGCCCAAAATCTTGAACCTAATCCATTATAAAGAGTTAGACATTACCATGGGAAATAATATGGTAGGACCTCCCCATAAAAATAATGGCCTCAAATTCCAATATTTCCTTTGGCATTGAAAATGTTGAGGGCAGGGAAAATATCATACTTGGGCAACACAAATGCAATTCTTGTTCATGCATAAAAAATTATGGATGGTAATTTGGGATAGTACACCACCACAAATGACTAAAGAATGGGTAGAGAAGGATGAACAAGCACTAACCTTAATCGGTTTGCATCTTGCTCCATGCCTTATCCATACTAAATAAATTTTTTGGTGCTAAAGAAAAAAATCAAGAGATGTATCCGAAGATGGATTTCTATAGTTTGCATCATGAATACAATGACTCACTTGCTGAGCATGTATCAAAATTAAGGAGCCTAATTAATTAACTTGAAGTCATCCAGGTCAAAATTCTTGAAAAGGATGCGATAGCAATGATACTAGTCAATCTACCTAAAGAATATGCATCCTTAAAATTTTCTCTCCTTAAACATGAAATACTTAACCTTGAAGGATTCATATCTTCAATCCTTTTGAAAGGAAAATAACTCAGAGGTCAAGGTGAATCATCAACAAGCAAGGACATTGTGTTCTTTACAAAGAAGGGCCCCAAAGAATGCTACCACTATAAAGGGAATGGACACCCAAATGCAATCACTATAAGAAGAATAGACACCATTAAGAAACATGCAGGTTCAAAAGATTGCCAAATTTCATTGAGGAAAACAACCAAGACAAAAAGGAGGAAGGGCACCTTTTTTGAAGACTAAAGACTGAAGACAAAGAGCATGACCATCCACTAGCAGTAGCCATAGAATGCATCTATTGAGAGGGGGAAAATCAATTTTTGTAAAATAAATCATGTAATCACCTGACCACCTTGCAATTGCTGAAGAAGGCACCAAGGCGGTGCTAAAATATTTGTTGTATTGTATAAAAGAGTGGTGCATTCTTTGTATGCAAATGTAATATTAATTGCTCTATAGAGTGTGGAGAGATGAGGATGATCACTTGGAAGGATAAGGATCTAAGGTCGCAAGTAAAAAAAAACCCAATGCAATGTATCCGATGTACCCTTGAGCCTATTTAAAGAGGCAAAATCATGCGATATACATGTTTTTTTCTTATTTATGAGCCTTAGGTGGCATGTCAAATAAGACCCAATGCAATGTATCCAATGTGCCCTTGAGCCTATTTAAGAGGCAAGTTCATGCAATAGAAATGTTTTTTTCTTGCCTCTCAAACTTATGGCCTATCTTATTTATGAGCCTCCATAAATTTTTCTATTGCTTTGTTAGCTACATAAGCACACTAATGAAGGTCAATTGAAGATGAATACTTGGTTACATTGTACTTGTGATGTTTTAATTTTCCAATAGTTGCACAAATCACTAAGGCAATTGGTGGTAGCCTCAAGCACATTGGTTATTGTTGACTAAATAAGTTATAGCCATCATGTCTTCAAAAGGCATAATGTAGCTAAAAATAAGAAATGTGGACCAAATTGACAAGATTCCTTTATTAGAAAGGTTTTGATCAATTATGCTCAAACTCTATATAAGGCAGTTGTCAATCTGATATGGCTCAAGAAAGTAAGGAGCTCATAGTTTTCTTAGGTACCCTAGTTTACATGCACCTTTGATAAGTCCCTTAGGGAAAAATGCTAAATCCAATAGGGTTGGCTCTAGTCAAAAGTAGATTGTTGTAGTCTTGCTTACCTACTTTGCTAGACAAATGCTTTCTTGAAAAGGAAAAATTTAGATTTTGTTGGTTAAGGATTTTCTTGTTGATTTTCAAGAACAGCTTTCGTGATAGGATATCTTGGTTGAGGATTGTCTTGCGAATCATTGTTATTCTTAACATTGAGTATGTAAGTAAAGAGAGAAAATATAGATTACCTTCTTATCCTTAAGCAGGTATTGTTTCAAGAGTAGGTTTTTTTGTCATTGAATATTATTCAACTTTCTTGGATTTTAGATGATAGAAGTCAACTACAATCTTATTGCAAGAATCCCTACCGCATTGTGGACTTTTGTAACCAGCCTTCCTCCTCAGATAGGGTGGTAAATAACTTGATTAAGCACTATTTATAGCCAAGTAACAAATTCAAAAAACTAAAATGCACACTTTACCATATAATCTTGGACATTGGACACCTTGTTGGCCCCAAAATTGGTGCCCCTTTCGGTATTTATTTAACTTAATTGAAGAAGAAGTTGATGTACAATGGGATTCTCCCAATCCCTTTCGGTACTCCAACTCCCCTTGCTATCCAAAATGACCAGCACAATCTGATTTGCCCCTTGATTCGGGCAAGCAAGCTCCATGCACTATGTAGAAATACCCATCTATACATGAGTCCCAATGACAAGAAGCTCATTTCCTAGACCATTAACAAAGCATTGAGGAACAAAGATTCATAACACTAATGTAGAAAGATTCCATCCCTTTTGAAATGGAAGAAAATGGATGCTTCTTGTTCTTAGAGTGCTCCAAAAATTAGCAACTTAAAGGTCTTCTCTCTCTCTCTCTCTCTCTCTCTCTCTCTCTCTCTCTCTCTCTCTCTCTCTCTCTCTCTCTCTCTCTCTCTCTCTCTCTCTCTCTCTCTCTCTCTCTCTCTCTCTCTCTCTCTCTCTCTCTCTCTCTCTCTCTCTCCATGTGTGTGTGCACACATGTGTTTTCTTTCCTTCGTTTGTTTATGCTAATGCCTAAGAAGAATAGTGCACTTGTAGGTTTCTAAAAAATTGGTTAGTGGATATAAGCATGTTTATTTAGACTTTAAAAAACCATTTCATTTCATGTGTGCCATCTTGTTTATAAGAACATTCAAATTTAAATGTTTGTCAAGTTTTTAAGAAGTGTAACAATGCAACTTTAAACATATTTGCATATCCATATTAGGTAATCATGTCTATGGTTTGATTGTGTTGTAGTGTAGTATTCAAAATTACAAATATTGCACTCAAAGTTTTTATAAACTATGAAGAGACATATAGCAAAAAAATGAAATATGTACCTATTATTTTTGTAATATATGGGGTTATTGCAACTCATATGGAGACCCCTCTAGGAATGCAACTACTTCTATCACCCAACATCTTTATTAATGCTTAAAATAATTTGATGGCATGAGAAAAATATTATATATGTATAAATAGGGAGGGGAGAGAGAGAGAGAGAGAGAGAGAGAGAGAGCCCACTTATTGATATCTTAGGCACAATATTATTTGAAAGTTCAAGTTAACATCAAGGATTGATCTGTGTGTGTGTGTGCGTGTGTGTGTGTGTGTGTGTGTGTGTGCGTGCGTGCGTGCGTGTGTGTGTGTGCGTGTGTGTGTGTGTGTGTGTGTGTGTGTGTGTGTGTGTGTGTGTGTGTGTGTGTGTGTGTGTGTGTGTGTGTGTGTGTGTGTGTGTGTGTGTGTGTGTGTGTGTGTGTGTGTGTGTGTGTGTGTGTGTGTGTGTGTGTGTGTGTGTGTGTGTGTGTGTGTGTGTGTGTGTGTGTGTGTGTGTGTGTGTTAACTCCATCAAGCAATAGATGACAAGAAAGAAAGCACGGCACTAAAATGTGAGTTTTGGTAATGCCACAAAGTAACCAATGTAATCTGAGTGCCGAGAAAGTACAAGTTTTAATCATATTTCCAGAGTCAAGTCCCACTTAGCTTTAACTTGTAAATGCAAGGTCTAGTTTGATGGAAAATTGAATGGTTTAGACACTCAAGGGGCAAAAGGGGTTGGAGCCTTCTAAATCTATATATAAAAGCCAAAACGTTAATGAAAGAGATCATTAGAGTGTGTACCAACTTCTAAGTAAGTTCTCCTCTACCTACATTCTATTACTTTAAGCTCTTGTGTGTGCCATTAAGAGATGCAATTCTTTTGACCCTAGTATATGGAGCTTTCATATATTTCGATGAAAACCACAAGACATTTACCTCTTCACTAAGAAATCATAATTGACCTCATGTTCTCATTTTTTACTTACATGTTAGGCTTAGTCTCTTATGTGCTATTCGGCTAGTGTTACAAAACAATTGTCAATGAGAGTAATAAGTTGGGAGGATATTGTTCTTAAGTTTGCTACATTACATAGGCCCTTGGCATATGCTTACATCCTTCAATTGTACTTGAAAAATCCATTTTTTCAAGGCATTTACTTTCCTTGGTTAACCAATCACTTATTGTGGAAATAATTTGGTAGTACTTGTCTAGCTACTTAGCTATTGCAGGGATTTTTTATTGGCTCTTCACCCCTTGAGTAATTCCTAGGCCTGAGAGTAGCGAGGTCGGTAGCGTTGTTGCACTCTATTTGACAACCGTGTTGTCCATGAGCCGCTTGGTCACAAGCTCTCTCAGCGTAAGGTCTGCCTTTAGTGCTCTCTCTCTCCCCATGTTTGGTCCTACCTTGCTTTTGCTGACTAGTGCTAGCACACATATGGCCTCATGCACATCTATGTCCTGCTACAGCTTCCTAGCTCTCTACTCGCGGTTGTAGGTGGCTATGCCTTGCAATGCTTTCCTAATTGCTTTCCTCTCTTCCTCTAGGCTTGCCACTACCTTCTCTGCTGGCCTACCATGGATTACCATACTGGTTAGCAGGTCGTACTCCTAGACCATGTCTTGAAGTACAACTAGGAATTCATTCAAGTCTAGTTGATCTCTATTTGCTCCTAACATCGTTCCTGCTTCCTGCTCCACGAGGTTGTCGATCAGTCCCCGACTAGCTCTGGTAGTGCTTTACCCTCAATCTTGCTATCCTTTCAGTCCTGCCACCATCTCTGAAGGTCCTATCAATGGGGCTCTAAGGCACCTGACTATGTTTTGGGATCTCCTCCTACTAGTGAATTCCTTCGAGTTATTACGTTTGAGTGTGTTCCTTGTTATTGAAAACAATCCTCAACTTAAGTACACTCAGTGATGGGTGCTTTGTTGTGCACGCTGCAAAATTAGGCTTTCCATTTGTTTGGTGCAATTGTGTAAAAGAAATCGTTGTGGGGTGGAAAAACAAAACAAAACAATCATACAGGTATGGCTACCCCCTTAGCTTGTCTATGACCTAGTATGGCTCTAAGCGTGGTCTCTAGTCGCTCCTAAGGATTGTCCAGGGTCTATGCTGCTCCGTCTACTCTCTATCAAGGCTGGGTTATAGTCTAGATGCCAACTTTGGGCTACAAGTCTAGTTGCCAGGCTCCTAGAGTTTACCTCTAGGCAATTCAACTATTGTCCTCCTTGGTTTTTGGCCTTTGCAGGCTGGGACGTGTTTCCAAGGATGTTTTGGATTCTATCCAGACTAGTTCTAGGCTATGGGTGTGGTCCTATCTCTGTGTTTTTCTGTTCTAGATTGTTGGTCTGATTCCTAGAATCGGACTCCTATTCGATTCTAGGAGATCCGACTCTTAGAGTCAGATGGTCTCGACTGGCTATCCGCCTAACTCTGAAAAGTGGTCTAATCGGACAGCTTGGTTTGATTCCAAATGGTGGTATGGTTCCTAAGATGGTCTGATTGCTAGTCTGACTATGCATGTCAAACTAGAATGGATGTCTGTTTGGACAACTGGTCCAAGTTGTGCACTAGTTCGATCCATGGGGTTGGTCTGACTAGTGATTGGGTGTCCGACTAGACAAGTTGTGTAATTGGACCAAGGGGTATGGTCCGACTCTTGCAGCCAGATGGTCCGACTCTCCCAATTAGACGATCCAATTGCGTGATTTTGGGAGTCAGACCTGGACATAGTGGTCTGACTGTGAAGCGACGAGGTGCAACATGACGATTTTGATCAATTTCTTCAAGCACCTCTCATGGCCTCCTGCAGGGCTTTTGAGATAGCAACAAGGACATACAAGGGAGGGTTTTGCATACATAGATCACAGGAATAGCTTCAAAATCGAGTGCCCCAATCTCTTCTGCTTAGTAGGTCTCACACTCTCTCTCAAGCTCTCTCTCTTAATATCTCAAAGGCGAAACAAGGTCTCTCTTGCCACCCTTGGCTTCTTATTGCCCTACCCATGTCTACATTCACCTTAATCTTGCTCCTCTTACCAACATTTAACCCAAGATTTCAATTTTTGCCCTTCTTTTCCCTGTTTCAGTCTGTTATACAGTAGCAAAAACCCTATTGTGTGCTCACACTGTTTTGATCCTATCCTACCTAATGCAAGCAAAAATTACAAGATAATGTTTGTGCTTCTTTAGCCTACCCATCTACACATCCAAACTCAAAATTCTTACTTGTTTTCGATGATTAACACTCCTAAATATCCTATCTACCTCAAGCACTGGTTCAAGGATGAAACCCTACTTCCATACTCGATTCAAAGCTCACGGCGCTCAAGGGTTGAATCCATCGGTCCCGGCAATGAAACCAAATAGAAGGGAGCTCTCTCTCTCTCTCTCTCTCTCTCTCTCTCTCTCTCTCTCTCTCTCTCTCTCTCTCTCTCTCTCTCTCTCTCTCTCTCTCTCTCTCTCTCTCTCTCTCTCTCTCTCTCTCTCTCTCTCTCTCTCTCTCTCTCTCTCTCTCTCTCTCTCTCTCTCTCTCTCTCTCTCTCTCTCTCTCTCTCTCTCTCAAGCTCTCCTTAATCTCTCAAATGCAAAATGAGGTCTCCCTTGCCACTCCTGGCCTCTTATTGCCCTGGCCAAGTCTGCATTCACCTTAATCTTGCTCCTCTCAGTAGCATTTAACCCAAGATTTCATTTTTTTCCCTTCTTTTCCCTGTTTTAGCTTGTTATACAACAGCCAAAACCCTATTGTGTGCTCACACTACTTTGATCCTATCCTACCTAACGCAAGCAAAAATCACAAGATAATGTTCATGCTTCTTTAGCCTACTCATCTACACATCCAAACCCAAAAATACTTACTTGTTTTTAATGATCAACACTCCTAGATCTCTTATCTAAGAATGATGCAGCTAGTTGAGTGTTAGATGCTAGTGTAGGTGAGCACTCAAAGGTTTAAGTTCGAGGCAAGGATGATTCAAAAGTCAACCATTTCCTACATGGATGAGCTAAGATTTTCTAACTGAATGCAAATGTACTCCTTAGAGTGAATGTGTCCATGAATCTTCTTCTAATGCACACTAAACTCCTAGGCTAGATGTACTTTATATAAGGATAACCTAAGGTATATGCCTAATAAGATGCGTGTGTCTTCTCGGGTATGATGCTAGGATATGTGCTTTGATGGATGCTAAGGGGCTTTGTGAGTGTGCTTTATGATGCTGCAATGTGCTTTCTTACTAGTGCCTAATCTTATGTCTATTTCTAAACCTGCACTTATGTGTGCGCACGTACGTCTATGCTCAACCAGTGATGTGTATTGTGCTTAAGTGTGTGTATGATAGGCTAGTGCAGTATGTGTATTATGAGCATGAGTATAAGTGTGTGTGTATATATATATATATATATATATATATATATATATATATATATATATATATATATATATATATATATATATATATATAGAGAGAGAGAGAGAGAGAGTGTGTGTGTGTGTGTGTGTGTGGAATATCTAATGTGACTAAGTATGTGGTGTATGTGGTGAAGGGTAATGCCCTAAAAGCCAAGGTAGTGTGCATATGGGTTTAAGTGTGCTTATAATGAGTTGTTGTGAGTATATCAATCATGTGTGTTAGTGTCTAATGTAGTGAGCTAGTGTGCATGGGGTGACATGGTATTTGTGTGTGTGGGGTGTAGTGCTTAGTGTGTGACTAGTATAGCTTAGTATATATAGTAGTGTAACTAACATGTTTGATGTGACCTTATTAGTGTGTGGAATGATGTGTTTAACTAGTATGTGTGTATTAGGTGAAAATCATATGTGTGTGGAGTGGCGTATATTGTAGTGTATATTGCATGACTAACAAATGTGTGCATTATGCAAAGAATGTGTATGGGTTGGTAGTGTAACTAACTAATGTGTGTAACTTGTGTTGTGTTATGAGGCCTAACTATGACACATGGTGTGAGTCATGAATAACGTGTGACTCTCATCTTAAGTATGGCTTAGTGGTGCAATTATGGCCACATACGGCCACCTTAATGAAGGATGAAGAAGCCAGAGTGGAAGCACAAGCAAGCGAAAGCAAGAGAGATACAAGCTATGGCAGATGAAGCAAGA
This sequence comes from Lygodium microphyllum, assembly GCF_053477565.2. NCBI lineage: Eukaryota > Viridiplantae > Streptophyta > Polypodiopsida > Schizaeales > Lygodiaceae > Lygodium > Lygodium microphyllum. The sequence continues at coordinate 30,326,653 of NC_141160.1, read as the reverse complement.
GAGTAAGAGAAAGACACAATATGTGGGAACTCCAAAGTCACAATGTGTGATTGGCCTTCCCTTATTCAATAATCATGAAAAGAATAAAGAATAAAGTGGCAATGATGGGCACTTGCCACCTATAGTAGTGTACAAGTGTGTGATCACAATGTGTGTAGTAAATATAGGGCAACGTAGACACATGCGCCTTTACCCCTAACAACCTCCCACTTAAAGGTGAATGGGCCTCGAGTGAGGAGAGAATAAGAAAAAAATAACAAAGTACAAATCTAAATAAAGAACAACAAGATGAGGAATAGACATCATCTCATCCCATGCCCATCATCATCCTAAGGAAGGCAAAACATCTCGTTGAGAGACTTTTAATAAGCGAATCTATAATTTTCTTGTCAATCGAAATCTTGACAAACTCAACATACTTGTCCTCTACCACCTCCCTAATGAAGTAATAGCACACCTCAATGTGGTTTGTCTTGGCCAACTAAATAGCACTCATAGAATCTGAATGTAGTGTATGAGTAATAGTAATAAAAAGGTTTGCTACCACTAGACATCCTAGCCATAGGATCTCCTTGCAAGCCTCAATGGTTGCAATATACTCAACCTCAATAGTAGACAAGGTTGCGCATCTCTACACCCTGGACATCTAAGAAATAGCATCTCTAGCAAAAGTAAAGACATAACCAAAGGTGGACTTTCTACTATCTACATGTTCTACATAGTCAAAGTTAATGTAACCCACAACTATAGTATCTGAGCCACCATAGGAAATCCACATATTAGTTGTGTCTTTCAAGCACCTCATGATATCCTTCTTGACGTCCTAATGGTACCGGCTAGGTGTAGCCATATAGCCTATCACAATTCCCACTACAAATGCTATGTGAGGGAAAGTGGCTATCATGGCATACATAAAATTACCCACTTCAAATGCATAAGGGATCGTGGCTATCTCAGCCTTCTACTCATTTAACTAGGGACAATCAGCCTAACTTATCTTCATATGGGAAGGTAAAGGACATACAATAGGCTTAACATCTTGCATATGGAATTACTCAAGCACATTCTATATGTATGCATATTGTGATAGGTAAAGAAGCCCCTTAGAGCGACACATGTGATGCATATACCAAGAATATGTGAAGCTTGCCTTATGTCCTTCATCTCAAAGCTCTTATTGACTTGAGTCTTCAAAGCACCCAGCTCATCATCATGAGATCTCCTAGCAATCAATATATCATTGACATAAAATACCAAGTAAATAAGGCTATCATCATGAGCTTTCTTCATGCAAAGACACGAATCTATATCACTACAAGTATATCCCTAGAAATGCATGAAAGCATCAAACTTATGATACCATTTTCTAAGTATGTGCTTAAGGCCATAAAGGCTCTTTCTAAACTTGCACAAAAGCTATTTTCACATCCATTTGATAAAGGTCCAAATCTAACTGCACAACCAAGGCCATTAAGCATAGGGGTAGTCATCTTAACTACATGATAAAAAATTTCATCAAAGTCAACACCATGCTCCTTAAAACCCTCAGCAACCAATCTGACCTTATATGTTGGCTTGGGGCATCCATGGGTACTCTTCAACTTGTACACCCATTTGCATGGCAATACGTTGTTGTGTCGCTACACACAGACACAGTGTGAAAAACTCTAAAGTACATCATCATTCGGCTTTCTTATTAATCTAGAGAGTCGATGCCATATTAGTCATTAGTGTTAATGCCCATAGTATGGATGGTTCAAAAATACTAGATTTTTGGACAAGTTTAGCCTATTTTTGATATTTTGGATATTATTTCTTGTAAATATCATAAAAAGGTATAGAAAATTCTACAATAGGGTGATATGCAAATTTACTTTTTCAACTAGTTTGGGAGATCTCATGCAAAAAAGAACTTGCGAATTCGAGCAGTGTGCGATCGCAGTTTACAGGCAACAAGCAACACTCAGAACTAGGAGAAGAAGAAGGAGTGATCTAGGAGAATTTTGATCAAGCATCCTAAAGTTTTACCCCCCTTTCGGAGCCAACGAAACCATCAGATTTGTAGTCTAAGCAGTAGAGAAGAACGTAATATTTGGTGCACGTTTTTAGTCTACTAGGGAGCTCCAGGAGATCTAATGCTTGGAGATTTCTTTTGAGTAGTCCAGATAAGGATTTTATTTATCTTCTCAGGTTCTATCAATATATAGTACTTTGATTTATTGTACTTTGTCTTTATCTTGTGTACCTCTTGTCTATTCTTTTTCTTCTCTTCTATCTTTCTCAAAAAAAGAATAGACAATAGGTACTTAAGATAAAGCTCAATGAATCAAATCACTATGTATTGATAGAGCCCAAGAAGATGAACAAAATCCTTGTTGGGACTACTCGAAAGCAACCTCCAAGAATTCGATCTCCTGGAGCTCCCTGGTAGACCAAAAAAGTACACCAAACACTTTCTTCTTCTCTACTGCTCAGACAGAAAATCTAATGGTTCCCTTGGCTTTGAAAGGGGGGTAAAACCACAAGACACCTATTTAAAATTCTCCTTGATCTCTCATTCTTCTTCTCCCAATTCGAAGTGCTATTTGGTACCAGAAAACCGCGATTGCCCACCGTGATTTCGGAAGCCCTTCTTTTTACATGAGATCTTCCAAACTAGCTGAAAAGCCACTTGCTTTTTACATGTCACCCTATTCTAGAATTTTTCTACAATTTTTTAGGATATTTACAAGAATTAGATCTCCTAGAGCTTTTTAGGACTTCTTGGAAGCAATCTCCAAGAATTAGATCTCCTGGAGCTCCCTAGTAGACCAAAAATGTGCACCAAACACTTTCTTCTTCTCTATTGCTCAAATGGAAAATCTAATGGTTCCGTTGACTTTGAAAAGGGGGTAAAACCATAGGATACCTATTCAAAATTCTCCTTGATCTCTCATTCTTCTTCTCCCGATTCGGAGTGTTGTTTGCTCCCTCTAAATTGCGATCGCGCACTGTCTGATTTTGAAAGCCCTTATTTTTGCATGAGTTCTTCCAAACTAGCTGAAAAGCCACTTGCTTTTTACATGTCACCCTATTCTAGAAGTTTTCTATAGCTTTTTAGAATATTTACAAGGAATAATATCCAAAATATCAAAAATAGACTAAACTTGTCCAAAAATCTCATATTTTTGAACCATGTATACTATGGACACTGACACTACTAAATAATATGACATTGACTCTTTGGATTAATAAGAAAGCCACATGATGATGCACTTGAAGGTTTTTCTTATTGTGCCTGCATAACAGTATGACAACATGTTTCACACTAGGTAAGAAACCAAATCCCATGTATGGTTTTTCTATAATGATTCAAACTCAAATTGCATGGCCCTCTCCCAAGAGTGACTATCATCTCTACACATTGCCTCCTCATAAGTAAGGGGGTAATCAAAATCTATCACCATAACATAGTGCATGGAGGGTACAAACCAATCAGGTTGACATCTATCTCTAGTAGACTATCTCAAAACAAGTTGTGGAGCATTTATATCCTATCCAATATCATGATCATGGGTCATTAGAATATCAATTACTATAGGTTGTCTAGCTGGTTGTACAGTAAAATAGGAGGGTCCTAGTGAAAGATCACCTTGCGTGCCTCAACTATTCGCTTAGGTTGCTTATGTATCTTATCCTCATGAAAAACAACATCATGGTTACAAATGACCTTCCAAGCATGTAGATCCCATAGCCGATTGTCCATCTCACCTGTATCCCGATAACCAAGAAAAATACATTCACTGACTTAGGGTCTAGCTTATTGTGTTTTCCCTTAGGTACATGGTAAAAAGCCTCACATTCAAAGACTATAAGATTTGCATACGAGGGAGGTTTTCTAGACCATACCTCGTTTGTAACTTGACATTCAATATTAGTATATGGGGATCTATTGATCAAATGTACAGCAATAGTGATTTCTAGTTTAAAAATGCTATGATAAGCCTATTTTACTAAGCATACTTCAGACTATTTTCTAATGGTCATGTTCATGCTCTCAACAACATCATTCTAGGGTGGGTATACGGGGCTATCACAACTGAAGCTTAATATCCCTCTCATCACAAATTTCTCAAATGCTTTAGAAACATACTCATCCCCACTATCATACCTTAGATATTTCTATACCAAGATTGATTCTCAACAAGAGCAAGCCAACATTGAAAGGTAGATAAGACATCCAATTTTTGCTTAATAGGATATCCCCAAACCTTATGCGAATAATCATCAATGAATGAACAAAGTACTTCATACCACCCAATGACTAATATGACATGGGACCACATACATCAAGATGCACAAGAGCTAAATACTCACCCATGTACATAATGCCAGGCTTCTTATGAGAATTATGTGTCTTCCACCATAAAGATAATGGTCACAAGAATCAAAACATTTGCAATCAAGAGGCAAAACATACTACAAATGAGTAAGCATTTTCATTCTCTTTAAGGACATATTCCCAAGGCAACAATGCCATAAAAATACATGTTCAAGAGATCTAGATGATGTAAATAAAGAATAGAGGCTACTAGCATTGGCACCTCAAATAAAGACAAGGTTCCCACATGTAATCTTCCATGTAAAATCACCAAAAAATACATAATAGCCTGCATCATCCAACTATCTAACAAATAGAAGGCTTTTGGTCAAAGTTGATGCATGACATGCATTATGCAAAGTAAAAGAGCTACTTGAAGGAGCACACTTATATATCCCCAATGTGAATAACATCCAATGCCAAGTCATTTTCATGTCTCACAGAACTTGTCATGCTACAATAGGACTAAAACCAATCCCTATGTGGGGTAGCATGAAAATAAGTCCCCCAAATCAAGCAGCCAACACTAAGAATATGTAGACAAAGTACTGCTCAACTGAGAAGTATTAAGAGAGGAATCTATTAAGACACTCATTATCTAACTCTAGTTGCACTATATTTATCTCTTCAATTTTTACATTGGACTAATTAGGGACAATGCTACAATCATTAGATTTTTCTTGTACTTTTCTCTTGCTTCTCTCTTTGCTCTTATCATTGCACATCTTATGGTACTATGATTAAATATGACCATGCTTCTTATAGTAGTGACATTTCAAAGAGAACTTATGACCATGAAAATATTGCAAGACTACCTATGATATTGAGACCTCTAGGAGTCTCTACCATGGCGGTCATCACTCTTACCATTATCACAAAAATACTTTGAGACTACGTGTGAGATTGAGACCTCTAGGAGTCTCTACCATGGCGGTCATTACAACTCTTACCATCATGTCTGCCTCTAATAATTAATGCATGAGAAGTGCAGGTTGCATTCACATTCTTTTGTGTTTATCTCCTCTTTGAGTAAAGCACCATCAACATCTTAGAGTTTCAAGCCATCCTTAGACATATTAGCACACATGGATGTACGAAAACTGCCCATGACTCGAAAACTATCACAAGCAAGAATAAGGGTGGTAGATTGTCCTTGAATTCAATGCCCAATGAGGTTAATTGGCTGAAAATTGAATGAAATTCATTCAAATGTGCAGACATACTAGTCCCTTCCTTCATGCAAAGGTCCATAAGCTATTTCAACTAATACATCTGTGATGCATGGCTTTGCTTGTCATAAAGATTGCATATCTTTTCCCTTAACAACCAGGCATTATCCTCAAGTGCCAAAAAATTGAAATAAACATGTTTAAATAATGACAATATCGAGGTGGATTTACATGTCTCATCCAAATCATCCCAATCATCATGATCCATGCCTTTGAGCTTTACGCTCTTGGTTTTTAATGGCTTAACTTGCTCCTTCTAGAACAATACATGCCATATCTACATCTTCCAATAGGTGAAATTTATGACATCAAGATTTTCAATATTGAAAATACTACTATCATTCAAAGAACCACCCACCATAATGATAGTATAGTTGTGCAAAATCCAAGAGAAGAGGTTGTTAAAAATGAGTGCAAATTAGCCCCAAAAATCAACCAAAACAAGAGCAAAGACAAGAGGGAATACCAAAGTATAGAGCTATCCACCAACTACAAGTAATAATTGCCAAGGTATAATGTTTGCTCTCCAAGATAATGATAAAAACTATAATTAGAGCATTGCTGTAATAAATCCAACAACATGACTCTAAGACCACTATGAGTAAGTAAGCAAGAAATACCAAGCTCCCCACTACCAAGAATATCTGGGTAGTAACAATTAGGATATGTAATGGCAACTAGCAGTGAATAGGCATGCAATTGGTACTAAAATTTGTCATAGGGAGTCAGTATAACCAATATATCCCATAGGCATAGACATCGTGTATGTAAGAGCTCTCAAGTTCAACTACAAAGATCTATCAAATACACAATCGACTACAAAGAGAAATGAAGCTCAATACATAACCAAGAAGCATGTATACATCATTGAATCCTACTAATAGAGGTAAGTGCCGGTGTCCAAAGCGTATCAATCAAATAAGACCACTAGGAGGTGTAACTACATCCAAGAGAATCCAACATAGTATATACATAAGACAAGAGTCCCACTGTCTCAATAAACCAAGCTTAACTGTATAGGAGATCCAAAGCTCTAATACAATGTATCCAAGTAAATGAAATTATCTCAAAAGCGCATCCATTAAAGTGTATATAGAGTGTGAAAGAGAAATCCAAGGCTCAATACATCAAGTGCATAGCATCTAGGTGCCCAAAGACATCAACCAATACATCTGGGAGCATAAAACCCAATGAGTCTTCAAACCCATAAAATGACAATCACTGAAGCAACTAAACCATGTAGCCAAAGCTCCAAGACATCAAATGTAGCTCAAAACCAAGTCCCAAAGCATTCAAGAAATATATCCAAGTCTAAGCATCAATGCTAAGCATCAATACATTCAAATGGTATACTCGAATGGCACCAAACCTCAAAAGGAATAACCTTCCTAGTTAAAAAAGCTTGCTACCCAAATAGTGTACAATAGTAAAACCCTACACAAATTGAGCTCTTTGAGCTCAAATGAGGCCAATGAACATCTCAATACATTAGCATAGCATCTGATCATCAATGCCAAGCTCCATAGGCATCATATAAGAATGAGAAGCTCAATACATGTTGACCTAGAGTGTTTATAGAGGCTGCATTGTTCCATAATCAATGGATAAGGTATTTCACCTCAAGGAAGGAGCCAAATGCAACCAAGCAATATTGGATTGATTCACAAGTGTTTAACCAATTGCCCAAGGGGTCTAGGAGCTAGAACATAGGTATAAACTACTAGAGACAAAGGTTGAACATCCAAATGCAAATCACAGTGAGCTAGCTTCCTTGCTTGCTTGCTAGTCTAAAGGTCAGAGGACATAGCACAATGCTCAATGCATCCTCTTTAAGGTCCTGAATAAGTGATCAGAAGCCAAAAGAGATCTGAGAATCAATGATTACCTTGACAGGATAAAGTAATGACTACCATAAACTTGAGTTGTAGGTAATTGAATTTGAGTTGAAGTGAACGATGAAGAAGCTCCTCAAATGGTAGGCTCTAATACCAATTGAAGGGTGAAGCCTAAGTGGAAGCATGAGCAAGCAGAAGCAAGAGAGATGCAAGACATGACGAATGGAGCAAGAGAGCAAGAGAAAGAGACACAATATGTGGTAACTCCAATAGTCATGATGTGTGACCCATCTTCCCTTATTCAATGGTCATGAAAAGAATAAAGAATAAAGTGACAATGATGGTGTTGGCCACCTGTAGTGTACAGGTGTGTGTTCACGATGTGTGTAGTAAATACAAAGTGCCATAGGCATAAGTGCCTTTACTCCCAACACTAAAGTTTGGTCTCATATGGTTAATTAGGGCCATGAGGCTAAGTGCATGCACCTAACAAGTAGTGGCACTTGCCAAATTTGGCAACAACAATAGCTTGGTGAAATGAGGTAATAAAAAAGCAAAGCCACAAGTGCTCAATGAGAGGCCTTGGTGTGTCATGTGCTTGATCTAATCGAGAACACAATCATGTGCTTGACCATAAAAAGCAATAAAAAGTAAAAGCAATACTTTAAAACATGTGCTTGATTGCATGATCCGTGGACTTGCGCATGTACTTGATTGAAGAAATTAGTGAAAAGTAGTGATGCTAATTATGCTTGTGATGATAACACATATGTATGCCATGTGCTTGGCTAGAAATGTGATGACACGCTCATGTTGACGATCATGCATGTGATAATATTCATGTGCTCAATTGATTGGGAATACACGTACGTCCTTAAGTGGAGTTTTAAACCCCTATGTGCTTGATGGTAAGCATCACGTGCTCACCCATTATGTGGTGTGCTCAACTAGTAGAAATGATGGAAAGCATTAATGGCAATTATGCCTATGATGATGCCTATGTACTTGAGAAATCCATGGTGCAATTACATGCTTGAGTGGGAACATCAATGCTAATTATGCCTATGATCATGTCTATGTACTTGAGCAATCAATTGCATAATTATCTTGAGTGGGGACATCTCATGTGCTCAATGGGTCATATGCTATCACTTTAGATGGGTCACATGATCAATAGTGCAATTGATCATGTGCTTGAAAAAACATAAGACCCTTGGCCTATTGGCATGAAGGTAAAGAAGCACCCAAGTCTTTGGCCTATCAAGGTGGGGGAAGAACACAAGGCCTTTAGCATGTGTATGTATGTTGTGATGGAGGGAAAGAGAGAGATGATGGACAGGAGGAGAAGGAAGTCACAAACCTATTCTATCATGATGAAATGGATGTACTTTGATAGAAAGAGATGTTCATACCTAGACAATGATGGTGAAGACAATGTCGATGATGACAATGGTGAGGAGTCTCAATCTCCTTGCTTTCTCCTTCCCTTTCTCCTCTTACTTTTCCTCTTGCCTCTTCATGATCTTGCCAATAATATGCCACTCTTCTTCTACAGGGCTTTTCCCTTAAGGTAAAAGCAACTAGCCATGCAATGTTTCACAACACCTCCATCATTGACAAGTCTCTTACTCCATTGTTATTGAAAAAAAAAATTAATGGCCAAAAGTTGTTGGGACTTAGCTTAGATCATGGAAAAACAAATTCCAGGCTTATAACAAATTAAAAAAAGAAATGACAGTTACAAGAGAAGGTTTCAAGATGTAGGGCTCAAAACTGATTATATTTCATTGAAGCATCCAAAATTCAAAAATATGAATCATAACCAGCATATAATCAGTTATGGGACCCATATTTCATCATGGACGTTGTCAATATTTCATGAGCATGTAACAGTAAGAGAACATGTGTAACAGTGGTGTTGCCTTGTTCTCGTGTGTTTACATATGTATATCTTAGCATATATGAGACTACAAAGAAGCTCATGTTTAGCCTTGAAGGATATCTCAATTCTCAACTTCATACATGTAGTGCATGTCTTGCAAATTGCTTCTACCTTCAACCCTAATCATGACTAGCCTTTTGCCCTATGAAATCCCCAAAAAATACATGCCTACACTAGCCCAAAAGTAGGTGCAAATTGTCCAAGATAGAAGTCCCATGTCCTTTCCATCTCCCACACTTTTCATACACAAATATCATACTTAACTCAAGTGAAGTGCTTACCTTTTGTCTAAGTAAAGACACTATGTATATTTTGTTAAGTTCATGGAATGTAAAGAATTCATGTTTCCTTGGCATGCTACACACTTGGCAAAGACTCTCAAATAGGTTGTCTAATCTACTTAACATTTCATGTAGAGAGGCAACTAGTGCCTTGTATGCATACAAGTAAATACTAATGTAAATGGACATTTCAATTGCTTTTCTCTATGTGACCTATGTTCACACAATATCCATCCCCTCTAAACCTGCACATCCTCTAGCGTGTGCCACATCTCTTAATCTTCAATAAGCTCAAGATCATCTTCTTCATCTTCATTGTCATTCTCTTCTCCTTCTTCTTCTATTATCCAATCATGGATATTCTTAATGTCATGCTTATCCTCTTCATAGGTGGTAGAATCACTTCTTTTGGAGAATAGGTAGCATTGTCATGTGCATGATTCACAGTGTAAGGACCAAACCATCTCTTTGAAACTTTTTTGATAGTGCTATGCTAATTATCCAAGCTATTATTATATATAAGTACCCAATCTCCTTCCACAACTCTAAGACAAAGTCTATGCTTCTTATCAAACCTACCTTTATTCTTTATCCTGGCTTCCTTTAGCCTCATCATTGTGCAACCTTTGTATCTGCATATCTTTTTTTTGACTATCGAATCCAAATGCCAAGAAGCTATTCTTTGCTCATTCCTTTTTCCCAAGGTGGTGCATCCCATGTAGCTACGAGTTCTATCGACGTGATCAGCTTCTATCCATACATCAACTTTGCAAGCATGTAACCTGTAGTAGTACTATGAACAATGCAATCAATCCACAAAGCATAAGAAACTAGCATTGTCCACACAAATGTCTTCCCTCTACATGGTTTTGCCAAAGCCTTGACAATTGATAGGTGACCTCTTTCACTCTTTCCATTCACTTCAGGATTGTATGCAAATGTGAGAGTAAGCTTAATCCCCATCCTAGACCTATATAATCAACCTTTCTCAATGTAGATGAGCAACAAAACTCCATGACCCTTGTGGGAAAGTGCACATCTTTACCAAACCCAATGGTGTTTTTATAGTAGTAAAATCTTTGCTTTCTACCAACTAAAACTAATCATGATTAAATTAAAAAACACTGAAAGAGTAAATAGATCTTCCATCAAAATCTTCTACACATTCATCCACAATTGGACCTGCCCCCACATTTTTATTAGTCACTTTGTTTACCAATTATATATCTTGGATAAGCCTCAATGTTTCATTTTTCTTCAGCACTGTAAACCATCTATTTGAATATGGAGCTGAAGAAGGCTCTAGAATTTCCATTCTAATCTTCTCATTCAACGTTTCAATCAACTTGGGTAGATGAGCTTTAGGCATTTAAATCAGCTACAAATTACAAGGTACATGAGGGATAGTAAAAATAACCATAGGTGCTACAATATTAGATCAAGATAACCAATTTCATGCAGCTGAAATATGAATGCTCTACCATGTTTGGATAGAATATCCATAAAGCATTGTCTCTCTATGGGGGTAAGAAAATCCTCGTAGCTAATCTTTAATTCCTTTATAGACCTTGTTTTAAACTAATGTACAATATTTTTTGGGTCTCCGACCGATGCGAAGCTAATTTAATATTCTCCTCACTATCAAAAGGCAATGGTAGTGCAACAACCTCAACCTTTTTTGCCACAATTCTATATGTTGTACCAACCCTTACTTTAGCCCTTTCATCTAAACATATATATACTCGATTTACAAACTCTTTAATCACTTGAGACATATCCAAGGAGCATACTTGAACCGTACTATTTTTTATTTTCAACCCAAAATTTAGCATAGCTGAAAGCTCATCCATTGTTGTATGAGTATAGAATAGCCCATCATATATTCTTGATATACATTCTGTAACTTTAAGCAATCCATGTCTCTTTATACCTCTTATGTCTTGCAAATATATTGCTTTGCGACTCTATGCCTGCTTTTAAACTTCTAGAAATATAATGTACTATTTGTTGAAAATGCAATAATGTTTGTAGAAAAAGTGCCTGAACCTACTATATGAGACGACATCCATTTTCATCTTATACCATCATAGTCTCACTTTACAATAGTACTTGTTGAAAATCCATTGTCTCATGAGGATCCTTGAATTCTTTACCATTAGGAGACAAAGGATAGTCTTGAGGACTATCATGATTTCTTAAATGATTGACACAAACAGGAAGAAACTACACAGCCTGCTTTCCATTGTGGCCTCTAATTGTAGTGTATAACAGTCATCCAAAACTTTGGTTTTCATGATGCAAACTACTATAATGTATGGCTACCGAATGATCACATGATATGAAGAAGAATCCTCTACAAAGAAGTATTGTTCATCCTAAACATCCCCAGTCATAACTTTTGCATTAGGACATGTTGCATACAAGTCTCCAAGTGCATGATCACATGATATGAAGAAGAATCATGTACAAAGAAGTATTGTTCATCTTGAACATCCCCAATAGTAACTTTCAAAGAAGGACATGCTGCATACAAGTCTCCAAGTGCATTGTTAGCAAACTACATTATCTATCCATGCTTCATATCTACTAGCCATCTATCATTTGCATAAAGACTTTCATCCATAACATTAATTTCAAATCCATGATTAATCAAAGCAATATAAGGCACCCCAAGATCTCCCACTTTTACCAACATTTGAGTGGTTTCCCTAGCCTAGAGTTTCTAGGCATAGCACATGTTGCCTTGTCTTCATTGAGATATATTAGACATACTTCTCTTAAGGTATGGCTACAAACTGCTATATTTTAACATTAATAATTGCATTTTAAAGATTAAAAATCATATTTATAGCACAGATATATTTGTAACGTTGCTAAACCTAAAATTCATTATTTATCTAAATGCGGTATTGATTTTCTTTTTGCCTTTTGTTCCACCAATGTCAGCAAACTCAAATCAACTTGCCATTTTCTGCTTATAGAAATGCTCCACCTAAAGATCTACGTAAGCCACAAAATTCACTAATGATAGTCTTACCGACACATTACATCTACCATATTCACAGCTGCTTTTTTGAATACATCTAATGCTTTTTCTACTGCATTTGCTGCTTTTTCTAGCATATCTATAGTTTTTAATGGTTGTGATTATGCAAGTATTCCTATCATAGTTGTTAACAATAACGCCTTTTCGAATGAGTTTTCCAAAGAAGGTGAGTTATCCTTTGCTTTTCCCACTACACTCACTGCTTCTTCTAGCATGAACTAAATATTTAGCATTCTCATAATTCTATGTTAAGTGTATATCTTGGAAACATGGTTCTTCTTCTCCCTGAACAATGGTATATGCTACTCCCAACAAACTACCACTTTCTCTTTATAATATCAATAATCTCGTCACAAAATTCCTACTTGGTAGTACAAAAAATTCCACTGAAAGGTGAATTCCAATTTACTATTTAAAATCCACTCTTTTAGAACCTTCTTCAAATTAGGCTGTTTGAATCTTGGATTACAATTTATAACCTAGCTACTTGCCTTTCAATTTACCATGATCATGCTTATTTTCTTTTGATACATCTTCCATAGACTTCTCAAGTGGAAGCCCGATAGGAGGTGAAGGCTGGTCACACTTGGGCCCATCATGCCCCTTTTTTGCACTCTTCAATGTCCCTAGATTCCCATCATCACCCTTCCTCTTTTCCTTTATAAGAGCCTCGATATTCTAGGCTTTTGCAAGATATGGGTAGATAGAAAAAGAATCAGCTAGACTATCCCATTCAATTTTTTCTTGTGTACAGCTCCCTACCTTGTTTAACTTATATCTAGGAATCTTCCCTTTCTCTATAGTATACATTACATGTGACCAAGGTTCTATTTTCTTACTAAAAGAGTTTTCACATCTAGAATCCTTACTAGAAATATTCTCAATCTACAAGCCAAAGATTGCAACCTCTAATGCAACATATTCATTGTTAATAGTCATCTCAGGGGGTTCACTATATATATATTCTCTATATAACATGCATTCATGGCCTATTTATAAATATCCTAATCTGTGAATTTTTCTTCAATAAAACACAACCCTTTCCTATTCAATATGTAAGTAACCCCTTTATATGACACCCTTCTGTATGTAAAAAATGTATAAAAACGGTGTTTTAAAAACCCCTTATTTTGAACTCACGTTATATATACATATATTCATGAGTGACCCCCCCGAGATAGTCATTTTGTCTATTAGTTTTTGCATACCACCCTTTCCAAAGTCAGATTGAGTGGCAATCTAGTTCACACAAATGAAAGTTTCCATCTTTTAAGAAAATTAGATTTATATCCAAGGTATCCTTATATGTTTCCTAGTTTCTATATTCATGCTCTATACTACCATACAAAATAGATTTGCATAGAAAGCCTTCACAAGTTTGAAACTCCTACAGACCACATTTTCCTTCTAATTTTGCAAATTTTAGTAGTAAGTCTTGCATGCCTTTCAACAACTCATCCATCACATCATCCTTCATCAATGTCATAGTAGAGACCAACTACTTACCTATTTCCTCAATAGCCCCATCTACATGCATCTTTACCCTTCTCCTTGGTTGTTTCACCATCATAGACACGACATCTTTTACATCTTTCTAGTCTGACTTCAATCCTTTTTCTCTAGTTTCATCCTCCAAAAGTAGCTCAAGACTTGACTATAGTGCAAAGTTTGCCAAATGAATAAATAGCTCATTCTTTTTGGATTCAAGAGATTGTTGCATTGTGTCATTGAACAGAGCATATCTTTGCTCAAATTCATGAAGCAACTCTAATATAGCCAACTCTTTGTAGCCTTTGCAACCAAGTCCGACAAGGTTCTCTTTGTGACCAGCCATGTATCTTCTATGAAGTATTATTTCTTTAGTGCTTTCTTGAAATTTTCCCATGAAGTTCCTTAAAATGCATAAATTTCATTTATGCATGGCTTGAGTTTATGAATCACAACTAGTATAAAATAGTGACTTATCTAGTTTGCAAGAATCACAAAAAAGTTAAATTTTTTTACATAGACCTTCAAATACTTTGATACACTCTTGCCATCAAATACTTCCACTTCATTTTCCATAGCACACAATGCTTTTCTCACAATTGATTCAAGCTTAGCAGAGTCCATTATTATTGTGATTGTTCCTATAAATACATATTGAAGGTTTGAAGCAATTGTTTTATGTCATTCAATTACGTTATATTCTCCCCCATATTGCAGAATGCTTTCTTTGGCCTTTCATGTCAAGTTCACCAAAGATGTCAAGGGATTTTTTGTGTATGGCCAAAAGTCACTTAGACTTAGATAATAAGAGCTTAGAGTAGGGAGAAACGAATTGTAGACTTGTAGTAAAAAGAAAAGATGATGGTTATAAGAAAGCGTTCAATATGTAGGACTCAAAATTGATTTGTATATCATCTAAAATTCACAAATTTGAATCATAACTAGCACATATATCAATTATGGAGTCCATTGGCCAATATCAACTTGGCATCCATATACATAATTATGGTTGTGAGTAGACAATATACAATGCTTTTATGCTTCAAGAATAGTATGTAGAACAATCTTGTTCTATAATAGCCCACGTACATACAAAAAGCCGTGTATGAGAGCAAGTTTATCCCACTAAAACATCCTAAATTCTTGCTTGCTTTTATATTCAGATAGCAGACATACAAGAAGATCTCAAAATGATCCATTTATCTTCTCAAAACAAGGCTTTCATGAGCATGTAACTATAAGAGAATATGTATAATATTAGTGCTACCCTATTTTCTTATGTTTACAATAATATATTTCAACAAACAAGAGACTACAAAGCAGCCCCTATTTAGCCTTGAAGATATCTCAATGCTCAGCTTCATACATGTAGCATATGCCTTGTAGAATGCTTCTACCTTCAGTCCTAATCATGAGCAACCTTCAACCCTAGAAAATCCCCAAAATACATGACTCAACAACCCACAAATAGGTGTAAACTATCCAAGATAGCAACCCCATGTTTTTTTCCATCTCCCATACTTTTCTAACACAAAAAACACACCTAACTTAAGTAAGGTGCTCCCCTTTTGTTTAAGGAGAGACACTATGCATATTTGGTTTGGTTCATGAAGGTTTGAAGCATGTAAAAGCTTCATATTTCCTTGGCATGATAAACACTCTCTAATAAGTCATTTAATTAGCTTAATACTTCACGCAAAGAGGTAGCTAGTGTCTTGTATGCATACATGTAAAATATTAGTGTAAATGGACCTTTTCATTGCTTTCCTTTATTGGATTTGTGGTCACACAACATTGCACGGTAAGAATGTATGCATGTCAGTGATCAAATTTGTCTTTATCCTAACAAAACAAAACAAAAATATTGGGCTTTCCACTTAGTTGCGGGACTTGATGAAACTCTTATTGATTCAAGAGCTTCAACCGTGCTAGCTATATTATCTCTCACCTAGTTGTAGATACTCTTTCTTTATCCAACCATGTAGTACTGATTGATACATGAGAAAGACAAATGCATGACTAGATTTAACTTGTAGAGAGTTCACCTACTTACCTATCTTGTTATAGTCCTTGTTACTTGATGGGCTTGCAATTGGCTCCACAATCCAAATGTTGCTCCTCAATCTTCTTGCACTACTCCATTGACCAATCAACTTCTCAAGTGTTGCGATGAAGAGAGGAAATGTAGAGAAGAAGGAGAGAAATCCCAACTTCACCTCAACTCCAACTCTCACCCTCCAAGTTATGGAAGAAGAAGGGAAGAAGAGAAGAACACGAGGCAAGAGCGAAGCTTCACCCTCCAAGTGTCTCACTCGCACTCTCACTTTCCCTCACTCTCAATGTGATGCACAAGAAGATTGGATGGAAGGAAGAAGAAGAGAGCTCTCAAAGTTTGCACATATAATAATAACCTCTTCTATTCAAATTTCAACCTTTTATATATGGATGGTGCATCCATACAATTTGGGCCTTAATCTTGGACTCTCTCCTGGTTAACAATAGCACATTAGTCCTAATGCTAATGTCCAACCACTAGTGTTTGTTTTGTTCTTTTATAGTTAAAGGTCACTACTACGTATGCTTTTTCAGCCTCTCACCATGTTACCAAATCAAATTTGATGCTCCTCTAAATAGTTTTTTTTGTTTGAATTTTTAATTGCCTCCTCGCTTAGTCAACTATGTGTGTGCATGCATGCATGCATGCATATGTGCACGTGCGCGCGTGTGTGTAACCACAATTTGGGATTATGCTCACCTATTGATGTGGACATGCTAGTTAGGGCTAGGATAGCTTGAATAGCAATGTACCAATAGAGGTATGACATAAGTTTTGCTTTCGAGTTGGCTTCCTCTTGCCATTGACTATTAAGGAATGTTAGCAAATAGATTTTTGTAGTTCACTTTTGATGTGTTTGTTGATAATCAATGGCAAAGGAGATGACCCAAATTCTCTCCTAGCTCTTTCTATCCAATCACTTATTTATGCACCTAAGGGTTATGATAATCCCCATGCGCAAATTCTCTGGTACAATGGGATGTGATTGTGGGCTCACTTATTTTGGGGTTTTTTTCACTAGATTCCTAGGCAAGGCTACCTTGACCTTCCTTGTGCACCTAGCCCTTCTCTTTTCGGTATCTTTTGGATGATCTTAATTGCTTTCATGGTTTGTGGCCCTAAAATAATAGTTGCTTAAGCATTGGTTGTTACATTGGGGGGGATTGTTTCGAAATCACTAAATGAATATCTCCCAAATATTTTTATACATCTCTTTGGGTTCTTTTTCTCACAAGTAGTTAGTTGCTATGTTTCTAGGTTGGTTGCATACCAACATTCTAGGAAATCAAGTGTTAATATTAGCAACTCAAGCTATCTTATGAAGGTTATATGCTCACATTGTTGGCATGTTTCTATGTTAATAATACTGTAGGAACCTTCACAATAAAATTAATAATAGTATAAGCTAAATGCATATAGTCTACAAAGAAGTTACAATGTGTTGTTTTATAGGCGAGACTAATAATGGCCTAAAATATATAAGTGCTTTTAACAATAATTTTACACAATTATAGAGTCACTTGGTTGGTTTGGTTTTTAAGTCCTTTGGAAGGGGATCTTAAAAGGCCTTTTCCAAAGTCATTTGACAAGGGACTTGGAAAGCTAAATTTGTAAGTAGTTTCTTTATTTTTGTGCATGTTGTCTTATGCAAATAATGGGCTTGCATGTCCATCAAAGATTTTATCACTAGTGACTTATGTGTGAAGCCAAACTTGTTCGCAAACATACCATTGATTCTAGTCACGTTTTTCTACTAGTTGGTGCTTCTTTGATCTAAAGCAAACTTGTCGTGTTGGCTTTAATGACTTTGGAACTTTGTTAAAAAGCAAGTATTCTCCTTTGGATGGATGTACTTAGTCAAAGTTTTAATTTTGGTGATTTGAACTAGTGGGCATAGTACCTCCTAGTTGGCACCCTAATCTAGAACTTAACCACAACTAGATAGTTGCTTTTGAAGCTGACCATACATTTTCATATGTGTTCAAGTGGAAATACTTGCACCTAAAGGGTGGAATTAAATGAGCCTAGAGCAAATGAGGCCTTAAAGAAAGTAGCATTACGAAAAATTTAGCTCTAAGACAGACTTTGTAATAAGCCTTAAGGAAGAGAAGTCTTTTAAAAAGGGTCACCTCACTACCAATGAGGCCTTAAAGAAAATAGCTTGGGGGGGGGGGGGGGGGGGGGGGGGGGGAATAATAATCCCACGCACTAAATGCTCTCTATTGATAAATATAAGAAGAATTGCATCTACATAACTCCGTCTAATAAATTGCTCACCAGAAACACAAAACATAATAGTTTTCTTCCATCTATTCACTTGGTTGGTGGAGGGTTGCATGCATATATGTTAAAGAACCAATGAAAATCTTAATTCCACATGGTGGGCCTGACCTCCTTTTACACACATGGCTAAGTTGACATTGGCTTCCTTGCTCGCCCTTAGCACATTCCTTGCCCATTTTTCCTATTTTTTTTGGGCAAGGGAACTTCCTTGCCCTTAAGTTCCCTTGCCCTTAATTTGCCTATGTGCTTGTTTGGTAAGGTCCTAAATGAACTCCACCAATTAGTAAAGACGGAAAGTATGCTTTGGTGGTGGGTGGCCAACACACCAGTAGACATAAGCCGGCTTGTCATTCTAGTAGTAAAAGGTTGTCTGCTATCATTTGTGTAAGGGGTAGTGGATAAAATGATTGCTTGCCACCAAGATACGCATGCCCACATACTGGGCTCCCATTTGTGTGGCTATAGTAGCCGTGTGAAACCAGCCTTCAAAGAATATCATTTTTAGTGTGATGTTTAGCCTTAATAGAGCATCATTTCCGGTGTAAATGAAAATCCAAAGAGAACTTGTCTCTCCCTTGACTGACTGAGGCTTGATGGACTCATTTACAAACATTAGAAACGAGATACACCTTCACTCTCTCGTGCAGAGATCGTACCGCAACAGATAAACGGGGGGAGGTTATATTCCCGTACTTCATTTGGACGCCATGGCGAGCCTGTCAGAAGATCAACAGCTTGTACGATCTGTTTCCACCAATCGAGCTCAGTTCTATGTTTTTATGATCTCGTGCCTCTGCTGTATCTCCGTGTGTTAAAAGAGGGGAGGATCGCTTGCAGGACCCTTTGGATAGCACTAAGGCCAGCCTCGAGAGAATCAAGAAGCAGTTGACTACTTCTGGACGGTTTTTACTCCAGGGCTCTCTTCTGAAAAGATCAGAGACGGTCTGCACTGTCTAGCCTTGCACTGTTTTCAATAGACCGTCTGTTGCAGAGATAAAGAGATAAATTAGACAATTTAACTGATAATCCGTTTATATTTGTATTTGTACCAATAAAGAGATGAATTAATTAATTTCTAGCACATGATCCGTTTTATATTTGTAATTTCGGCTGTGCAAGTGGAAGTTAGTATACTGAATTATGGGAAGCTTCCGCTCTGTGAATTTGAAGGATGAGCTGAGCCTGAACGTTTCTTCTCTTTTGATTTCGGAGATGGGCAATTGACTGACATACATGACGGTTCATGCTATACAAGATTATCTTAGGGAAGGATCCACACTCTCTACGGCAGATGGGAGAAAATGCAGGGCAGATTTGAGTGGATGCGGAAGAGAAGAGAGGCCTTCTTGCAAACCTAAGACTTGGGCACTTTTCTCCATACTGCCCCTCAGATGGTTTGGCATTATACTCCACTGGGCTGCTTGTTCATACAACCACTACTGTTGTGATGTACTTAGCTACTCTTTGCAGAGTTCCTTGTAGTTTATATTTTTCAAGTTTTTCTCCGAGGTGTGAAGAACTTAGGCCTTGGGAAGCAAAATTAGGATATTCATGTTACCCATAGAGCGTATGGAGGTTGTTATCGGCATGAGAACTTAGAGTTACATCTAGGATGATCAGCCTTGCTAGTCCATTTGAATCCTGAGCAGAGACATTGTTGAGCAATTGAAGACATGGCATGCATTAACTAATAGTGTAGTGTTTTAATGTCTTATTTTGCTCTTCAATAACAACCCCTAATTTACATAGTAGGACAAATGCACCAAAATCCCCTATAAAAGGGCATGTTGTGGGCATTCATTCTACATCTACTCATTCCTCATTTGGATCAGATCACTCTTCCATTATCCTCTCATCTTCTCATTGCTGCCCACACCCTTTTCAAAGGACATTGCAGGCGATCCGATTTGGAAGGCTTCTACAACATCATCTTCATTATTTGTATTTTGTCTAGTTGCTAAGACACACATGACTGCTAGTACTTTCGTGGCATCCAATCTAGTGTGATATACCATAGTGATAGCTGAAATCTGAGGCTTTTGTGACAATGCATTAGCCACCATATTCTTTTTTCCATCTATATGCACAATCTGAAAGTGAAACATAGATAAGAAGTTGGCCCATCTCTTGTGCTTCTCAAACAACTTAGTCCGAGTTAAGAAATAGTGCAATGTTTAATTGTTTGTCTGCACTGTGAAATCAATCTCTAAAAGATAATGTTTCCATGTTGAAAGTGCATGAATTATAGAATGTAATTCTTTCTCATAAACTTACAAATTTCTCTCTGCACCATGAAGAACATGACTCTTATATGCCACAACTCGGCCATTTAACCTTGAAACAATGCCTATGTTGTTTCCACATACATCACACTAAACAACAAATGACTTTCTTAGATTTGGCAACATAAGCACAAGATCTGAAGTTATCTTTTTCTTTAACTTTTCAAATGCTGAAATTTCTTTTGTTGCCCATTTAAAAGACATACATCTTTTTTTGCAAAGCATGTAGTGGAGATGCGATTTCAACAAAACTTGGTACATGCTTCTTATAATAGGAGCATAGACAAAAAAAGTTGCGGATCTTATGTACATTCCTCAAAGGTGGCCATAAACATATTGCCTCAATCTTTGCAGGGTTCATATGAATACCATCAATCGACACTATGTGCGGCAAAAATTAGATCTTATACAATAAAAATTCACTCTTTTTGTCATTAACGATCATTCTATGCTTACACAGCTCATTGAACACAATGTCCAAATGCTTTCTATGCTTTGCCTCATTCTTTGAGTATATAATCATGCCATTAAAGAATATGCCCACAAATTCCCTATCCAAAAGGTGTCAAAAGATGACGTACCAGCGAGACAGTAAGGTTGGTGGGGAGGAATACGGAGTGAACTCGGCAAACATGGAGAAGAGAAGAGAAGAGAGAAGAAACTCTAATGAATGGAAGGATGAAGTTCTAAATCATGGAGTGAATGTGATACAAGAGTGCCATAGCACAAGGAAGATGATGAAGACAGCCACGAACCATGAATCGCAATGTCATCCTGAAGGGGTGTGAGGGTAGTGGAGAGGTTGGAGAGAAGAGGTGACAGACTGAATGAATCAGCCGTGAGGAATGAATGAGAGAGTGACCTATAAATAGACACAATCAATCTAGGATGGTGTCCCTTTTTGGGGCTGCAAATCCTAAACGCAAAAACGTAAACTGCAGGTGAAGGGTTTCTCAACATCTCCTCTCAGGCCTAAAAAGGGGAACAAGAGAAGAGAGGCGGAGATGCAATGCTGTATGCTAAAGAATGCTCATACAGTAGGTACCACTTGGACAGTGTCCCTCGTGGGAAAATTGTTCACTTGCCCAAGTGCTCTAGTACAAAGATGATGAAAACATGCAATACATAAGAGGAATGTCAGACTTTGTGTGGTGCCGAGAACCATAAGGATATGCTCGTACTCGATCTCGGAGGTGGCTCCATGCTAACCAAGTGACCAAGGCAAGAAGAGAACAGGAGGAAGAAGACGTAGAGGATCCTTAAGATCCAAGATTTCCATCGGAAAGGGAATCTGCAGTAAAGACCAGTAGACAGAGTGAACTGGAGAATCCGAAACACAACCTCGGGATAGAAGCCACTAGCTCCGTGCATCCATGCTGGAAGGAATACGAAGGCCTCGTCACCAAGTCGCGGTTGAACCTTCAAGGTCTCGATATAGATAGTACTTGAAGATCCTGGGTATTAGTAGAAGAGATGACTGGTCGAAGATAGCCACCCCAAGAAAGTAGAGGATGGGTGAAGAACTTCATGTGGAGTAGATTCCCCCTCTAAGGTGGGAGGTGGAGGGGCCCCCGCTGAAGTCGAAGTAGTAGTAGATGCCCCCTCTGAGGGCAAAGAAATAACATGCCCCTCTGAATCCCCCTCTAAAGTAGATAAGGAATCCAAAAACTCATGGATCACGGACTCCGAAATGTCTGATGACGAAGGAAGTACCGCCGGTTGTACCGAAGAAGGTATCTGGGGTGTCGAAGAGCTCCCAGAGGTAGCCTCTCGAACTTGAGTAGTCGAGGGTGGAGAAGGGTGGGGCTCAGAATGAGCAAGAGGTGGGCAATAGTCGTTGTCTCTCAGTGGAGCGGACTGGATAGCTGAAGAAGATGAAGGAGTCGAGTAGCCACTGTCTCTCAAAGGAGTGGACTGACGAGGAGATGGTATCAAACAATCACTATCTCTCGATGGAGCGGACTGCAAATCCGTAGGTCGTGGAAGCCATTGTACCTGAAAATAAGTGGGAGAAGATTGCTGCTGGCATTGCAACGATCTCCAAGAGATCATAGCGCCAATCGATCCTCCATGTGCTTGAAAGGACTTAGTGCGCATCAGACGCGTCTTATTGCCTTGAGCATAGTACTCTGATAGCCGATGCAGAACGATCTCTATGGCCCAGAAAGGAGAGGTGGCACAAGGAGTGTCTGGTGGAAGATGCATATACTTCGGGGGGGTGGGGAGCAAAGGTCGAAGTTGGCAAGCATCGGTGGTTTGTCCGGTGATGCCATAGTAGGAGCACCCAGTAGTAGTGGTCATCTGTTGGTAAAGAAGCCATGGATCCAATGTGCCTTGCTGAAGAAGGAAGAGGTCAGCCACCATGAACCACGAACCGCAATGTTCGCCTCAAGGGCAGTGTGAAACACGAACCGCAATGTCTGCCTCAAGGGATGGAAGGGCTGGAAGTGAGCTGCCAGTGGGAGGAGGATGTGGCCAGCAATAAGAGGTTGCAATCAGTAAAAAAAAAACGCAAGTGAGGAGTGAGAAAGACTAAAAACGTAGGCAGGATAGCTTGCAGGAGAGAGAGACTAAAAACGTAGGCAGGACAGTCTGTAGGAGTGAGAAATACTAAAAACGTAGGTAGTAGGTGAGAGAAAGACTAAAAACGCAGGCGAGACAGCCTACAGGAGAGAGAAAGACTAAAAACGGAGTTTGCAGGAGAGAGAAAGATTGAAAAACGTAGGCAGTAGGACTGTGATGACATGGCAGGCTGTACGGCAACAGGTCTGCACAGGAACAACAGTCGTTTGGCTGGAATCAGCTCCAAACTGCGTGAAGAGGGCTGGGAATCAGGCGCCAACTAATGGAGACAGCAATGGACAGCTTCGGTTGAGATGTCCTCTGCGAACGGGGTGTGGGCAATAAGCTGAAACACCTGAAATCTGCAAAAACGAGATTTTGATGCAGCGGAAGAAGAGAAGTGGATGTTGAACCCGGTACCAGTCTTTGCCTTCATTGGAGTGAGGATATTTGCCGCTATTTGAGCAGATCGAGCTCTGATACCATTTCAAAAGATGACGTACCAGCGAGGGGTTGGCGGGGAGGAACACAGAGTGAACTCCGCAAACATTGAGAAGAGAAGAGAAGAGAGAAGAAACTCTGATGAATGGAATGATGAAGATCTGAATCATGGAGTGAATGTGATACAAGGGAACAAGGGTGCCGTAGCACAAGGAAGATGATGAAGACAATCACGAACCATGAACCGCAATGCCATCTTGAAGGGGTGTGAGAGTAGTGGAGAGGCTGGAGAGAAGAGGTGACGGACTGAATGAATCAGCCGTGAGGAATGAATGAGAGAGTGGCCTATAAATAGGCATAGTCAGTCTAGGATGGCGCCCCTTTTTGGGGCTGCAAACTCTAAACGCAAAAATTTGGGATCTCGCACTGCGGACTATTTTAAAACTCTCTCAAACCACGCACCATTTTAGGGTCTTCATTAATTAAGCATTTTTGGGGCTGTTTAAGTGGCCAATTCAGCATGTAATGCTTATGTTAGCACAACACCCCTTCTCAGGCCCAAAAACTAAGCTAGAAAGGAAGGCCAACCTAAAGTTTGAAGTGTTTTTGGTTTTTATGAGTTTTTACCCCAAGGCATTCCATCCCAAAGTAGCTAGGGCATTGGACAAAGGTGCTTGGTGGCTGCCTAGTGGCCTACCAAGACTACAAAGGTGAATGTTATTTTACGAAGGGAGTCCAAATGGTCACCCTAGAGAGTCTAGGGCATCAGATAAAGGGTTCATGTCAGGTGCCCAGTGGGCTACCAAGTTCTGCAAAGGCAGATGAAACTACAATGAACCTTTTTTTTTTGGTTTGATAATGATTGTTTTAAAAAGTGGAGGTGGTAGTTGATTAAGTAACGGACAGGAGACTAGTAGCTAGACCCAAAGGCTTTCATAAAATAAATAGGCTTTTCCTACCACTATTGGATGTCGATGACAAAGGAATGCAGAGAGGGTTTCTTAGGTGAAGAATTTGCGGACGGGTAGTAGACTTGGCTCAGAAGAGACTATCTCTAAAGAAACAATGTGAGAAAAGGGCACAAAATTTGGTACAGAAGACTGTACAATGTCCTTATCATCAAACAACACATCTCTCCTAATGGTCACCTTGTTTGTCTGAGGATTGAATGGATGATAGGCTTTTGCTTCAAAGGAGTATTCTACAAAAAGAGATCAGCTTGGGGAGTGAGCTTGCCTATTTTTTCATCGGGGTGTGTATATAAGCATGACTCCCAAAGACTCTAAAGTGGAAAACTATAGGTGGAGAGTCAAAAAATGCCTCATACAAAGTCCTTTGAGAAACAACCGTAGTCGGGCATCGGTTGAGAATATACATCAAAGTGTTAATAGTCTTGATCCAAAGGCGCTTAGGGAGCTTTGCTGCGAATAACATAGAGCGTGAGCATGCCATATTCATGATGGTTCGGTTCCTACTCTCTGTGAGTCCATTCTGTGAAAGGGAGTCGATAGAGGTAAGATATCATGAAATACCATGCTCTTGTAGAAACTCAGAAAACTCATGGAAGGTAAACTCATCTCCATTGTCACTCCTCATGCATCCTACACGACGACCAGTTTGGTTATGCACCAGCAACACCCAAGCAGAAAAATATATGAAGATGGACTTATGCTTGGGAAAGTACACCCACATGTAATGAGAACATTCATTCACAATCAAAGACAAGTACATTGTGCCGTTCAAGGCGGCAATGGATGTCGATCCACAAAGATCAAGATGAATCAATCTAAGAGGCGCCTTAGCTCTATGTGTAGACTGTTAAGGGAATGGGGTACGGTGCTGTTTTTCGAGTTGACAAGCTTTACAAACATCTCGCAATAGCTTTAGGTAAGGAAGGTCGATGTGACAACTCATAAAGAGAGTCATATTTGAGATGTCCTAAGCGAAAATGCCAAAGATGCTCAATGCTTGTAGGCTTCCATGTAGTAGCTAAAGCTTGGAAGCGGTGGAACTTAGAGCCTTCGGTTGTCAGCTTTGAAAGAAACTGTCATGTGGTACAGGCCACTAGATTTTGTCTCACTACGAGCAATCACTAAACCAATCTGAGAGTTAAGGACCTCAACTGTGTTCACTATGGAGAAGAGTACTTGATCCAACTGGCAAAGCTATTGAATGATTAACAAATTCACCCCTAGCTGGGAGACATGGTATATATCATTCAGCATAGGGCGATCCGGGCCCTAGTCAGTGGCAAAACTAATGCGACCAGGAGCATGAATCGTGACTGCGGAGTTGGTTCCGACTCAAATGTGCCCGGTTGTAGAGACTTAGGAAACGAAAATATCTACGATGGGGGTTAGATGATGAATAGCTTCACTGTTCACAATCCAAGGAGTAGCTGAAATACTCCACTATGACGAGTTGGCTTTGCAGACACCTCGTCAGGAGGCAACTTGCAGATGTGGACGAGATTGGCTTCCTCAAATGTCTTTACGGAGACGATGTGGGTTTTTGCAAACCAATTAGATAAGCCCTTTGGCATTGAGAACGTTGTTGACTGTGGAGCTGATCGGTGGCAGTGTGGGTTTGGCCTCGCCACTACCCTTGTTGAGGGTGGCCACCACGCTACCTCCTTTGTTGGGGTTTCCCCGTGATTGAGGGGTGGGGGTTTGAGTCTTAGCTTGTGGTGTTGTGCCTCTTGTCTTTGATTAACACTCGTCATCAAAGTGGTCAACCTTTTGATAATGTTGACAATACCGATTTTTCTTCGATACATTCTACCACATGAGTTTTAGAGATGACTTGGAGTTTCTTTGAGTCTCACTAGTTTGATTTTGATTTGGATTTTGAGTTTGCTTTTGATATTGATTGGAATTTTGATTTTGTTTAGCCTTCGCTTGTTGCCCCTTTTGAGAAGAAGCAACAAGAGCCCCCTTTGTAGAGGTTAAACTATGAAGCTAATCAAACAACCAATTGTCATGCAGTTAGTTGACACTCAAATGCATAGAATGTGAGCATGGTGCGTTGTGAGATCACTTGTTGCATAAAATGGAAGTATTTTCTCGGCAGCTTGTTTAGAAACAATGTGACCTGACCTGATCATTCAAGGACTTAGGAGCCCCCGTGGTAGAGAACTCGGCAAGAGAGCGCTGATACTTAGACAACTTGACTTCCAGGTCATCCTGGTCAATGACTTTAAAGTTTTGGAGCTCATGATCCAAATTGGTGCGACAGTTCCTATCCCCAGCTGCATAGTGGTCAGTCAAGTGTGCCCAGTGCTCGGATACTAAGTCAGAATGCTGAAGTAGTGATTGAAATTCTGGTAATAGACCTTGCATCAACTTGACAATAGCGGAGGCATTTCTAGCTTTCCATGGGTAGACAACCTCATATGGAACAAGTGCGGGATCAAGTTGGGGTTCCAATCCCTGCACAAGATCCTATAGTTTCTGGGAGTCAAGGACATATGAGTCTCACCATTAAAGGCATGTTTAGCTAATGAGGTAGAAGAACCATGAGGCATTGGATAAGTGGAATAGGAAGGAGGTGGTGGAAGGATGGGGGTTGGTGGGTAGGCAAAAATAGGCCATAATGTTCAATGGGTGCCGTTTGATATGGAGGCGTTGCAAAATGACCAGAAGGCCCATTAGGTAATGCCATGGAGACAAACTGTGGTACCAATTGATCCATACTTGGTGGTGGCTAGGTGGCATTCCCAAGCCATCAAAAAGTGTGGGGAGAATCTCCATCATGGAGACACCACCTGGTTGGGGAAAAGACGAGGTTCTAAAAGGCGTGCCTAAGGGTGAAGAAGCCCCCTATGTGATGTGCGAAGGCATGTATTGTGCACTTAATGGAGGCTGAAAGGAAGGTGTAGCAGAACTAGTGGGTGGGAGATTAAATCATGAGGTGGTTGTGGGAAATGTTTTAGGTTCCTTTTGTCCATTAAATGCAAACGAAAAAATAGGTGAATCACCAAAATCATATTGACCATGAGGTGAAAAAGCGGAAGGAAAAGATGGAGGAGCACTCACCATAGATTCTTGCAACTTTTGCTTACCTTTTCTTGAGCTCAAAAAGAAAAAATTGTTCTCTTCAGGGCTTATGAACCAATACTTGGTATGAAGAGTTCCTTAATCGTAAGCGTCACCAATATCTTGTGGAAAAGAGGAAGTAGACTCAAAAGATTGAGTAGTAGCATGGTTACTTGACATATGAGTGAATGAAGGTGGAGAAGTAAATGGGAAATATGAAAGGGGTAGAGATGGAGATGACTGTGATAGAGAGGAAAATGGTTTGTACTCCATGCCAGTTTCCATGTCAAGGTAATTAGTCCTTTGTGGAGCTTCTGTCTTCCTCCAAAATCATTAGACCGGTGCAACAAATCCAAAGGGGAAAATTCAAATTTATCTTCAATCTGCTGTTGAGCTCGGTACATGAGGATGAGATTGTGTTCAGCTTGTGAGATCTTGTATGGTCTGTGGACTCCATGGTAGTTTGAAGACTCTTTGGCCATGTCGGATGGAGGAGCAAGCTATGAAGTCCACTCCATCGCGTGTCTTAGTGTGCTAGGCTCTGGAGCATCATGATGATGTGGTGAAGATGTGTTTGAAGTCATCTCACCCTCTTGTTGTTCTTGCTTCTTGCGAAGGGCTTTTAGATCAAAGGCCGAGGTTTTGTAGAAGAGAACCTTGCTTTGATACTATGTGACGATATATCCTAATGCAAAAACATAAATGAAAGTGTACAACAAAGCATAAACTCAAAAGAACACAATTAGAGTTAGGGTAACTCAGAGACAATGAACACAGTGGAATCTAAATGAATGATTGAATACTGAATATACAATGCTCATGCAACAAAAAAACCATGCAATTCATGGTTGAGTCTATGTATGTGATCTAGGTGGGCTAGGACACTAGGACATTAGGCATTTTATCTAGCATTTTATGATGTCTTTTTTGGACATTTATGCTGGCCGACCTGACATCATTTACGGCATTATTTCAGCCTAGAGAAGCTTCTCCCTGATGAAGTGATTTTGGATCTCTATGTGCTTCGTCGGGGCATGGAATATGAGATTCCATGCCAAGGCAATGCAACTCTCACTGTCGCACTGTAGAATAGTAGGATGAGTCTGGGGGCAGCCAAGCTCCTCCAACAATCTCCGAAGCCACACAGTCTCACATGTGGTAGAAGATGTGGCCCAATACTTTGTCTTGGTCAAAGATAGGGCTACCATGGGTTGCTTCTTGCTACTCCAAGAGATAACACCTGCACCCAAGGTAAAACAATAGCCTGTAGTAGACCGCCGGTGGTCCATATCACCAACCCAATCCGAATCACTCCAACCTACAAGGACAAGATTGGAAGCACTTGTACCTGTGGGATAGTAAATCCCTAGATCAGAGGTCTCCCTCAGAAACCATAGTATCCTTTGAGTAGCCTGCCAATGCACCTGCTTAGGTTCACTCATGAACCCAGCCAAGAGACCTACAGCAAAACATAGATCAACTCGTGTGTTGAGGAGCCAAATCAACGATCCAATCAGCTGACAGTAGCGGCGGGTATCATCCGCCAAAGGAGAATTTGAGTGTAAAGTGGCCTTCCAGTTTAGATCCATAGGAGCAGAGATGGACATGCAATCCTCCATCTCAAAAGTCACCAAGAGCTCGTGTACATATCTCTGCTAAGAGTTGAAAGTCCCCCTCTAAGTCTGATAAATCTCGTGGCCCTAAAAGAAATGGAGAAGGCCTAAATCCGTCATCTCGAACTTTTGATGTAAGGTTGCCTTGGTCTTTGCGACCTTCTTTGCATGGTCACCTATAACAATCAAGTCATCAACGTACAAAACAAACAACACAGGACCACCCTTAGAAGTGTGCACATAAAGCTGTGGATCAGCCTTGGAGCGCTGATATCCCAACTTCTCATGTAGGAACGAGTCAATCTTCTCGTTCCAAGCATACGGAGCCTGCTTTAGGCCATACAAGGCCTTCTTCAACTTGTAAACCTTTCCATTTGAGGATCCAAAGCCTAGAGGCTGCTCTACATAGATCTCCTCCTTCAAAAAAGCGCAAGGCGCATCTTGATTTATTTTAAGAGTGCCAGGCTCTCACCCGTGCAATTTGTAAAGGTAGACGGGCGGTGGAAAGGAATCTAGGAAGATAGGAGGACAATGGGAAAAAGGGCCTAGGCCACGGCCGGCCATGTAAAAAAGGGGATAAGGGGATAACCGCCCAAAAGGGATTTAGGGTTTTGCATATAAAGTTGAAAAGTGAACGAGAAGCTCATTCTTGTGTGTGGCCAAAAGTGGTTCTCCTCTTTTTCTTCTTCTTCTTGCTCTTGCTTGCTTGAGCTTGTGCTCGAGAGGGAGTGTGAGAGTGTGAGGGGGCGAGTGTGTGAGGGTGAGGGACCGGGGAGGAGAAGCTCTCCATCTTCTTCTCTCTTCTTCTCTTCTCTTCTCTTCTCTTGTCTTGCTCGAGGCAATGGAGCTTGGAGCGCAGAGCTTGAGGGTGGGGCTTGCTTGAAGCTTGCACTTGGATCGTGGAGCTACCAGAGTGCTCGGGAGAGGAGGTAACTCGATCGGGTACGGAGGTAAGCTCACTACACCCGTAGAGATAGATAGCGCGTCGGCTATGTGAGAGGTAGCCATTAGTGCTCGGCTTGGAACGCTTGAAGCAATAAGCAATCCGTGGGTCTTGGCGATTGAGTGAGAGCTCCCACATTTTGGATCCGTTGCCGTGACCAACGGATTCAAGCCTTGAGCGCTTGCGCACTTCCAATCAAGCATTGAAGTAGGGTTTTTCTCGAACCGGTGCTTGAGATAGATAGGCAGGAAGCGAGGGAGTTTGAAGAGGTATTCGATCTCCTAAGCAAGTAGATTTTTGGTGTTTTGGATTTGGAAAAGTATGTTGAAGTAGGGTAGGTATTCTCTTTGTGATTTGGATGCATTAGGGTAGGAAAAAACAAAGAAAAAGAAGAAAAACAAGCATTGGGGTTTCTGCTGTCATAACAGGGCAAGAGAGTTTGATTTGCTTGTCGATTTGCATTTTGGAGTTTATTTTCTATTCCAAGTATATACAACTCTTTCCCTTCATCCATAGGCCGTGATCTAAATCGTGTGATTCGAGTGATTTATTATTGCGCTGGCCAAAATTGTGCCATGTTCGGCTCACTGTCCGCCAAGTGACAGTGATTCTGGGCTGAGTCCCAGAATCGGCCCTCGGCGGCCCAATCAACCATTCGGCCCATCTTACTCGGACGCCCTCCGCTCGGCGCGTCCGAATCAGGCATTCGGATCAACTTGATATTCGGCCCTTGGCCCTGCCGACTTGGCCCAACCCTACTCGGACAAGTTGCCATTCGGCCCAGCCGCATTCACCATTCGGCCCTTGGCCCAACCTGACTCAGCCCTCGGCCCACTTGACTACTTAGCCCTTGGACGCCCACACTCGGACTAGCCGAATTTGACATTCGGACTAGTTACATTCGGCCCTTTCTCATTTGGCCCTTGGCCATTCGGACGGGCCGAATCGAACATTCGGACCTTGCAATTCGGATGTTGGGCCGAATTTGGATGTTTTCAAATTTTAACCTATAGACCCTGAAACTGACCGACAGACCATATAGAGCCGAAACCACATCATAGATCTATCACTGGGCTGAAATCTAGAGCAAGTAGTTCAAAACTTGGCTATAAACGGTCCTTCAAATCACGCATGGCATTTACCGTAATGGCCATGCGGACTGAGAGGGATTGTCCCCCCAGACCCTTGTAGAGAGGGCTGCCCCCTCCGCTGCACCTCCCCCAAGTAGGTTGGAGAGAAAACGTGCGCCGTGACAAGTCCTCCAAATTAGATCCTAGTATAGTCATGGCTTTATACAAGCATGGATTCTTACTTGCAAAATAACAACTAAAAGCCTATTCTTGAACAAAGACAAACAGAGACCCTAGAACTTCAATGGGCCAATCTAGCCAATAAGAGCAAAAAGACCACACCACAAAAACACATATGTGCTGCATTCGGACTGCATCTAGTCAAAGCGGAAAGTAACAACCTCAAGCTACAGCTGTGAGGACGACTAGGTATGACAGTCTTGATGATAGATGCACCTTGAATAGCACTGCACAGACTATCCAAGACATCAGTGGAGAATCCGCGTCTGTCGTGTAGTTGGGGACTCAAAGGCATTTGTCAGAAGGCTTAAAATTATAAGTCAAGACTTGGAAGATGAAGACATAGTACCGCCTGCTTATCTTAGGGTCAAACTCACCGCGAAAAGAGAGCACACTGTCGATGCTCTCATTGATGAAGGAGCTGATTTTAATATCTTGACCTATGACGCATGGACCCTACTAGGCCAACTAGAGCTCACACCGACTAGTGCAACTCTTAGTCCTTATGGGGGACACTCACAAGTACTTATAGGGAAGTGCAAAATCCTTGTAACTATTGAAATGGAAAGCTTGCCTATCCTCTTCCATGTTTCTCCAAATAGTGCTAATTATGGAAAAGAAACCCTCCTAGGAAGATTCTTTAAAAGGGCGACAAAGTGTGAGGCTGATTATGTAGCACAGATGATACACTTGACACTACCGGGTGTGAGGATAGTCAACCTTTAGCAAGAGTGACCTCATCGAACCTCGAGGGAAAGGCAAGGAAGGTGTTGACATAACAGGCAAGTGTACTAACGAGAGCAAGGACTTGTTGAAAGAGTTGATACAAGCGCATGTTGAACAACGAGAATCAGTGAGCGAGGCCATGCTTGAAACAAGAAGGTCAGGAGACAATACCAAGGATGGGCTTTGGACTTACAAATATCGTAGAAGACCCCAAAAGAACCCCAAGCCTTATAGATGAAGGTATCGATGGAGAGCTAGCACAACACCGAGATGGATATCCAAAGCGTTGCTACGTGCTTAAAGGTATTATGCAAGTAACCAATGGATTTGGATACCAAAACCCCCTGCTAAATCTCCTCCAGTTGAAGGCCGGATTGCATCAAAAGCAAAGAAGCGTAGGAGGAAATCTAAACGAAAATCTAGGTCTCGAGGCAAGAAACCAAGCATGACTATTCGAAAGGTAGATCCTCAGTCTAGTATGCTTAATAAGCGGACATAAGATATAACCGTTGAGTGTGCACAAAAACCATTAGTTCCTAAGGAGCCTTTGACTTTCCAAGAGGATAATGAGCATCACAGGCACAAGGTTGCCCATGATAAGGTTGATTGCTCAACAAAGCAAATGGCAGAATCGCCTAATAGCTGCAAGGAAATCTTCAGGCCAATGCCAGGACCACCTATGAGTCCCAAGTCTCCTACACCCTCTTTCCCTAAATGCACACAGGAAGCACAACATTAGTCGTTAAGTGCAGCTGCTCAATCCCAATCTCTGTCACCATCTAAGCTTCCAAATGTCCAAGAGGTGGGACATGATACCACCCCTAGCTCTCAGCCTAAGGATATGCCTATGCAATCTATCGTGACTAGATCAACTGAGGCTCAATCTGCATAAGTGAATGCTCAAAGGGCAACAAAAGACACGACCACTTTTGATTTGCCTAAGGACTTGACACCACAGTCTACCAACAGTAGCCAGTCCATTGAACTAGCCGTTACTACTTCCAATCAGGGATCACAATAGTCATAGCCTTTGGCCGTGACAACACCCCTTGAGGAATATGTCCTTAGCAATTCACCTATGGAAGAGGTGTCGCAACCAACATTCTTGACATCTTCAGCACTTCCAAAGTACCTAAAGCCTAGGCTTGAGGAGAAATCTCTCAAAGAGGTGGCCAAGGAGAGGGTGCATCTGACTAATCAACCTAGCAAGGCTATTCAGCAGGCCGCAGTCATGCCCCGTGAGGACACACTAGAGAAAGAGAATGCTGAGGCCCAACCAAACACATCAACGGTTGACCTGGTTCAGGGTCCTGAGTCCTTAAAGGATTCACCGCAATTGCCCAAGAAAAAGAGGAGAAAACAACGGCAGTTGCTAGTGGCTGTAGACAACAAGAAGATTGAGACCAAGAGCGCTGATGAGCTGAGGAACAAAGCGTCGAGTCCATCTACCAATGAGCCCATTGCCATCTCTTCTAACAGCGGTGAAACCTCAGATACATCCATGTGTTCTGATAAGTCAAAGCAACCATCACCATCAGCGGTTGCTTACAACACTCAATCCACCGACAACAGAACTTGCATTGACCAATCAAGAGTGGATACAACATTGTCACAACAGGGTGATAAATCTATACGAGTCGCATCCAAGGAGAACCATGACGCAATAATAACAAAGCCTCAGGAGAAACATGGAAACCCTGAGGACATAAGCAATCCCAGAGTTGACCAATCTTGCTCATCTAGGCCTGAGCCCTCAGCTATGCTAAAGCCTAGGGAAACTCCTAGAATCTTGCATGAGATAGCAATCGAGCAAGGCCTCATTGAACG
This sequence comes from Lygodium microphyllum, assembly GCF_053477565.2. Classification (NCBI taxonomy): domain Eukaryota; kingdom Viridiplantae; phylum Streptophyta; class Polypodiopsida; order Schizaeales; family Lygodiaceae; genus Lygodium; species Lygodium microphyllum. The sequence continues at coordinate 30,292,395 of NC_141160.1, read as the reverse complement.
TAGAAGTGTCGCAGAGTGCTTAACTGAGTTGGATGCTAAGCTCAAAGTATTCGCACGTGTCTACGCCCTATCAGACATGGGCGCATTCCCTAGGGAGCAACTTAAAGAATACTTGCCATTTCCCCTATCGTGGGAAGAGCAAGAACATCTCGATCAGCACTATGACAGGCTCCTGCATGAACGCATGCGACTCATCTCTGATGAGGAAGCAGATGAACTATACTTAACTATGGCATTCAATGATGTTCTCTACTAACCAAATCTCTTAGAGATAGAGCAACTAAAGCGACAATCAAAGGGGCAAAGTCAATTTGAAAAACGTTGGTTTGAAAACCGCGTTACAATGGCCGAACTGGGAGCCCAGATCATGATAGTCTCAGAGGAGTGATTGGCCAAATGGTGGTCTCAAAGAGACCCAACCTATGTGGCGCCAACTTCCTTTGAGTGCTGACTGCCATTCGGGGTATAGACTTAGCTGAAACTAGCCAAGAAAACTCTCTAATTGATAAGGTTCTCACTGAGGAGGAGCTACATGTTGTGCGTAGGCTCGGACAAGGTACCATGCTACTCGATGTTGCAAAATATCTATTGTTATTGAGTAAGCTGCCATGAGTACTGGATGCGTGTGCCATACTCCAGTATAATCCTGAGTTCTACAGCTGGTTTTTATCATCACGAAGTGACATGGATTTATAAATGTGTACATAAATAAACAATGAGTTTTGTGACTGTATAGATAATGCTAACACACATAAGCAATGTTAGTCAGAGCGCAGGGAGAAAAGTTTGGGTTTGACAGGCTGAGCTTCTCAGGTCCTCCTCTCACCACACGTCTAGAAGTTGTGTGGCCGTTTCCGCCTCCACGTGGAAGGCATGCAACCCTCATTGTTGCCATGGGAAGCCCTAACCAACACCTTTGAGGGTGTAAACGGGGCGTCGTCCCTTTCTACAGGCTTTCCCTCCGTTTTTGATCTATCCTTCTGGGGACCATTCCATCACAACTAGTCCGTGCAACTTGGCGTGAGCAAAGATTTGCTATTGGTTGGAATACGCCCCGCAGTCCAGGCAGGACGAATATCATCACGGGGGCCGTCTCTCTACAATAAACACTCCATGCCTCACCGCACCCCTCGTCATATGGGCTTGATAATCCACTGTTTAATCCCTTTCATGCGAATAATTCTATTATGCCTCAAGGCCTAACCCTTGGTTCACATTTTGCAGGTTCCCCCACTATAACCGTCATGGAGCACATAGTGCAGCTGGCCTGCAAGGAAGCTCTCCGCCGTCAGAGGGAGCATAAGACACTAGCGCCTCCACCAGAATGCTACGTGTCTACTCTAAAGAGGTACGCGCCAAAAAGAGGCCCCAAGCAACACTGCCCAGGACGTAGGTTGAAAACTCCCCAAGCCAGGAGGACGAAGGCTCAAGGGAGCACCTGGGATGTAGTGACACGTGCCGTGTAGGCCCTCACCAGACGCTTGGGCACCAGGTGCTCGAAAGAGAAGGTAGCTAGAAACAAGAGGGAATTTGATGAATTATTTAAAAGCATTCTTGAAACAGCTACGGCCAAGGACGATACCATTCGGGTCCGGGCCGATATCTTCCCTGCCTAGCCTGATAGGAGCCCACCACCAGCACGGCCCCAGTCGTTTGATCACCCAAATTGACCCCGCCTCATACAAATAGAATAGGCCCTATGTTGTATAAGCTGCTTGTCAAATGCCATCTTGTCATAACTTTTTGTCCTTAAGTGGTTAACCGTTGGGGCAGGCTCCCCAACTGTACAAACCTTTCTTACCGACTACTAATACAGGTCACGTCTTTAACAAGCGCCGATGATATGCATCGTAGTTAATACCATAGGATTTAGATAAAGTAATATCTTCTTGCGTTGCATTTGTTCATTATAATTGACGTATGTGACTTGCATATACTCTCATGAAGTGTCAAGTGGATGCAGGACGACACAAGTCTTTGTACGAAAGTATTCAATGCCCAAGTCACTGCAAGACCACCAACCTCACAAAGAGCCATGATGGAAGCCTCACCGTCGAAAGTGAAAATCACCCTTGCCGATCGTCCGCATCACATGGCCCAAAGCATGATCAATGGTCACTCTCTCTCTTTCTGGGTCAAACTCTACACCTAGCACTCACGGCAGCTGTTACCTCAATTGTACCAACATCTCACGTTACAAAGAGGTTTTGCAAAATCTCCAATGTATCTCCCTATCTCAACCATTGTTCCTCTAGCAACGAGGCTAGGGCACAATCATCGCTGTAATATCCATTTCCAGAGCCTTCAAATCTCGACATTTTTCAACCCATTGAAAGGTTGATAGCCTCAACGTATTGCAATGGTTGTACTCAGGTTATTCTCTTAAAAAAAAAACAAAAAAGAGAAAAGAGAAAAGAAAAGAAAAGAAAAGAAAAGGGAAAAAAAGAAGAAGCACTCACAATCACAACACGACATCTAGGGGTCCTCAAATTAGGTACGCCTAGTGGCCTTGGTTGGCTGGCTCTGTTCCTAGTCCCTTAGCCCTTTACATATTCCCCACAATTGTTCAGGGCACATCAAGGGCAGGACATACCTAGGGAGCTTGTTTTGCCTATGGTTAGACCTGTCACCCTGACCCAATTGCACGATTGCTTTTTGCACTTTGCCTTAGTATCATTGCGATCAATCATGGTAAGCACCGCACGAATGGCCATGAAAAGTCCACTATACTCGTCGAACAAGCCCAACAGCTACCAATTACCGAAAGTTTAGTGTCCTTGTGTTCAATTGTGCTACATCGTGCTGTCACAACGCAAAGGATGTCTCATACACCTTCCTGTGTACTTCTCAACATGGACAACTTTGCTTCATCCACATGTTGTTATGAGGAACAGTTTGGGTTCTCAAGTGCCGGACAATACTCTCAGCTTGCTTAGAGTTCGACTTGTCTCCTAAACCAATCAAACTATGTCTTGTGTACGATAAGAAGACTAGCACTACCCCCAGGGAGAGACCACATATGCGAGGTTTTCAATCGCACGTACTGAAGACTCCATAATGCATCGTTAGCTCTTCCTCATCACTCAATTCTGACCTCTTGACCATTCCTATTATGCAAGCCCACCAAACAATCGGCCTGTGCAGAATCCCCACAAACCACCACCTGTGCCAGCCCCCAACGCAATTCCCAACAACGAACAACCCTACCCCTAACTCCAAACACCCTACCATCAACCACCCACGTCAACAACGTGGCCCCAACGACCTTCATCTGTCCACCACCAGAAATCCTCCAAGGCAATCACAGATGTCCTTGCCACCCACGTCTTCGATGCATGCTAAAGCTTGCTACCTATGACGGTGAGTGCCATGGGACTGACATTTATCTAGGAGGGGGGTTATGTTAACCCTCAAACGAACAAGGTGGGAAAGCTGGAAATTCTAAAGTAGAAGACAAGGCCAAGGCAAAAGTGAAACAAAAGACAAAGGCGCGCCAAAAAGAATCTGGAAACAGAAAAGTCCTAAATCAAGGAAAAAGGTACAGGAGAAGAAGCGTGAGTCTATACTGTTGTAAAAAAGCGCAAGGGGCACCTTGATTTATTTTAAGAGTGCCGGGCTCTCACCCGTGCAATTTGTAAAGGTAGACGGGCGGTGGAAAGGAAGCTAGGAAGATAGGAGGACAATGGGAAAAAGGGCCTAGGCCACGACCGGCCATGTAAAAAAGGGGATAAGGGGATGACTACCCAAAAGGGATTTAGGGTTTTATATATAAAGTTGAAAAGTGAATGAGAAGCTCATTCTTGTGTGTGGCCAAAAGTGACTCTCCTCTTCTTCTTTTTCTTCTTGTTATTGCTTGCTTGAGCTTGTGCTCGAGAGAGAGAGTGCGAGTGTGAGGGAGTGAGTGTGTGAGGGTGAGGGACCGGGAGGAGAAGCTCTCCATCTTCTCCTCTCTTCTTCTCTTCTCTTCTCTTCTCTTCTCTTGTCTTACTCGAGGCAATGGAGCTTGGAGCGCGGAGCTTGAGGGCGGGGCTTACTTGAAGCTTGCACTTGGATCGTGGAGCTACCGGAGTGCTGGGAGAGGAGGTAACTCGATCGCGTATGGAGGTAAGCTCACTACACCCGTAGAGATAGATAGCACATCAGCTATGTGAGAGGTAGCCATTAGTGCTTGGCTTGGAACGCTTGAAGCAATAAGTGGTCCGTGGGTTTTGGCGGTTGAGTGAGAGCTCCCACACATTAGAAAGTAGAAGAAGTAGGGGTTGCCAAGCTCTTCTCTCAGTTTGAAGAATACGATCCTTTCTGTACCTTGGCCTTGGTCAGAGGACCCGAGTTGGAGTTGGAGGAGGCGGATGACTTGACAGAGGAGTCCATATTCTACTGTTGCTCCTTTTCCTTCTTCTTCCTTGAAGCTGCTAATTGTTTGCAATCCTTGTGCAAATGTCTCTTCTTACCACAATGATACACTAAGCCTTTGATTTCTTCTTCTTGTTACCTCTCTTTGAAGATACAAAGGCCTCACTAGATCCACCATATTGGGATGGAAGTTGCTCTTGTAACTGCAAAGACCCCTAATGCTCAAGCAACATGGAGGACATATGGGTAAAACTCATTGGTGTTGATGATTTCTGGGCCTGTAAAGCATTGGCACTCCATCAAACTCCGAAGGGAGCTTGTAGAGCACAATCCCCACAAGATGAGCTTTTGGAAGGGCGGATTGAATGTATCGAAGCTTGTCCTATACTTGTATAACATGAAGTAAGAATGACTAAATAGTATCCTTTGGCTCAAACTTCATTTGTTGGAGTTGACCATAAAGGGTAATTTCATGCATAGTTGAGGAAGCCTTGTACGACAATCGAAGCTTTGCCCATATCGCTAAAGCAATCTTGCAGAAGGCGATTGCCGAAAGAACTTTTTAAGAAGAGCAAAGTATATGCATGGGCATTATTGTTGTCCCACGTGAGCACAATTTCTTCATAGTTATCCTTGTCGAAATCAGCTGAAAAAGGAGCATGCTGAACACAAAACAAAGGAGAGAGAAAAGAGAAAACACAAGAGCATTGAAAAAAGGGAACTCAAAGACGTGCTTGGGAAATGGAATCCATGTACGAAACATGAGATAGTTGAGTACAATAGTGAGTCATTGGTTGTGTGGGCATTGACAGCGGCTTCTCTCTCTAACAAGGCATGCACTGGATTTGCAAGTGATGAATAAGAGAGTGTGGAGGAGGAGCCTAGATAAATAGGCCAAGAGAATGCTATAAATGGCACTAGGTTGGCCAGCATAAAATACCAAAATCACCATCAAAATGCCAAAAAAAAAAAAAAAACCAAAATATCACTGGAATACCCAGTCCACAAGGGCACATGCCTGGATCCACACATGAGGTGACTAGATTGCTAACATATCTTGTACTTGTGTAACCTGAAGCAAAAAAGACCGGATCATATTCTTAGGCTTGAACTGCATAGTTTGGAGCTGACCATAGAGGACCACAATTTTCATGGTTGATGGAGCTTTGTACATGAGGTGCACATTTAAAGCTATCTTGTAGGAGGCAACTATCTGAAGGACCTCTTTAGAAATGCACCTAAGACGAGTAAAATAAGCATGGGTATCATCCAACTCCCAAGTGATAATTGCCTCCTCGTAGTTGTTGCTATTCAAATTAGTTGGAATAGGATTTGGAATCCATGGATGCACAATAGCTCTTGAAACAACATACCGCGTGCTTTTGCACAAACCATACTTTTATCATGGCACTTGAGGTGAGATAATCAGAACCCTTAAGCTTATCATTAGTGGAACAACAAGGAGGTGCCATTGTAGAGGATAGGAAGAGATGATTAAAAAAAGAGAGGCAGAGAGAGAGGACAACCCAAAACTCAGCCCAAGAGTACTCAGTTCACACAGTTTACAAGACAGCTGTTCACAAAACGAGTGCTGTAGACAAAGAAAATTAGATCAAATGTGCTGGCAGATGGATAAGCAAGAAATTTCATCCACAAGAGCGAGGAATCAGCTAGAAAATACTGCCGCCCATGTAAAGAAATACTCGGACACAGAAACACAAATAACAATTGTACGACAAAGCACAGACTGATAAAAGAACACAGTTAGGGTTAGGGTAACTTGGACACAATGAACACAGAAAATAACTGAAGTGATATAACTGCTGAATATACAATGCTCATGCAGCAAACACACTATGTAGTGAATGAATACTGAACCTCCAACTCTTGTATCTCAAGGATCGGGGCAGGGATAATGAGCGGGAGAGTGTGTCGTACTCCGAATGGATCGCGAATCGCACAAGGCAACCTCCGGATGTTGAACACCAGCAAACGTAATAGTGAGAAGTTGGATCTAATGCAGACGGCAGTGAGGAGAGAGAATATGCAGTAAACGCAGACTGATGAGAGAGAAAACAGCCAAACACAGGTTGTAGAAGCTGGGCGACAGTAGAGGAGAGAGAAAATGTCAAACGCAGGCTGGACAGCCTGGCGACAGCTGGAGGAGAGAGAAAACTGCCAAATGCAAGCTGCAGATGACGTGGCAGGCAGTACTGCAGCAGGTCTATGTAGGAACAGCAGTCGCCTGGCTGGGATTGTCAGAGTGCAGCGGTGCGGAAGCGTAGGACTGAGAGAGAGAGAACGCAGAGAGAGAGAAGAGAGAGAAAGAGACAGTGGAAGATGAAGATCTGCTGTATAAAGTGTGCTGTATACAAAGATATGCAGATATATACACGGGCGCAGTGCGCTGGACTGCGTGTCTCCACCTCGACGATGCAACCTGCTGTTCACCTCGAAGTCCGCTGCAGTCTGCTCGGTCTCCTGTCTGAAAATCTGCGAACAGAGACGGAATCTGCGCGAGCCACCAGCCTGTAATCTGCGAGCAGAAGAATGTCGGCAGAAGACTGAAAACGCGGCTATAAATAGCCAGAATCAAGGCGCATAAAATATGCAGGTCGGCTGCAATAAATGCAGCCGACTGTATTGCAGTCAGTTGGACTGCCACGTGGCAGTTCGACACAGTCCGACTGGACTATGCAGTCCAACCAGACAATGATCTCTAACACCCCCTCTCAGAGCCTAGGCGGGGCAGAAGCCGGAGGGATCTGGAATGTCTCCGAAGTAGAGCCTGGGGAAGTGCCTTCGTAAACAAATCTGCAAGATTGTCCTCCGTCTTGCAGTACTCTACGGTGATGGTCTTATCCAGAAGCTTCTCTCTGATGAAGTGGTACTGGATCTCTATGTGCTTCGTCCGGGCATGAAAAACAGGATTCCATGCCAAGGCAATGCAACTCTCATTGTCGCATTGCAGCAAAGTAGGACGAGTCTGGGGGCAGCCAAGCTCCTCCAACAATCTCCGAAGCCACACAGCCTCACATGTGGTGGAAGACGCGGCCCGATACTCCGCCTCAGTAGACGAAAGGGCTACCGTGGGCTGCTTCTTGCTACTCCATGAGATAACACCTGCACCCAAGGTAAAACAGTAACCTGTAGTAGACCGCCTGTGGTCCACATCACCGACCCAATCGGAGTCGCTCCAACCTGCAAGAACAAGATCTGAACCACCTGTGCCTGTGGGGTAATGAATCCCTAAATCAGATGTCCCCCTCAAATACCGAAGTATCCTCTGAGCAGCCTACCAATGCACCGTCTGAGGTTCACTCATAAACCCTGCCAAAAGCCCAACAGCAAAACAAAGATCAACACGAGTGTTGAGGAGCCAAGTCAAGGATCCAATCAACTGACGATAGCGGGAAGCATCCGCCAGGGGAGAAGCTGAATGGGAAGTGGCCTTCCAGTTCGGATCCATAGGAGTAGAAAGGGTTCGACAATCCTCCATTGCAAAAGAAACCAAGAGCTCTTGTACATATCTCTGTTGAGAGATGAAGATCCCCCTCTAAGACTGATAAATCTCATGGCCCAAAAAGAAATGGAGTAGACCCAAGTCCGTCATCTCGAACGTCCGATGTAAAGCTGCCTTCGTCTCTTGGACCTTCTGTGCACGATCATCTGTGTTAATCAAATCATCAACATAGAACACAAAAAGCACACAACCATCCTTGGAAGTGTGTACATAAAGCTGCGGATCGGCCTTAGAACGCCGATATCCCAACTGTGATTGAAGGAACGAATCAATCTTCTCGTTCCATGCACGCGGAGAGCCTGCTTGAGGCCACACAAGGCCTTCTTCAACCTGTAGACTTTCCCATCTGAAGATCCAAAGCCAGGAGGCTGCTCAACATAGATCTCCTCCTTCAAATCACCATTGAGGAAGGCCGACTTCACATCCAACTGGTAGACAGGCCATCTCCTATGGCCAACCAAGGCAAGAACAACTCGAATAGTCGCCATACGAGCAGTGGGGGCAAAAGTATCATGACAATCAATCCCTGGGCGCTGTGCAAAACCTTTAGCAACAAGGCGAGCCTTGTGCTTATCCAAAGAACCATCGCTAAGGTACTTGGTCTTGAAAACCCATTTGACGCCAATCACCTTCTTATGCGGGGGGCGTGGCACGAGTGATCAAGTGCCATTCCTCTCAATAGCCTCCAACTCGGCTTCCATAGCTTTCTTCCATGGTGCGGACTGTAAAGCCTCCTTCACGGAGGTGGGCTCTCGATCCTGCATAACACGGGTCATCAAACAATAGTTAGAGCAAACAAGCTCCGTAGAATGTGCCTGGTGTCTCCGTGACCGTCGCGGACCATCCTGCGGTCCCCACACCTTAAGGATCCCCTCGATCCCTGAATCACGGAGTGTGTCACGGGCCCAACGAGGAGGAGGCCGGACCTCTCCTCGTCTCTCTCCATCAGCTGAAGACTCTGGGAGATCCACCGGCGGTAACTCCTCGGGGGTGACCGGTGGAATAGTAGACTTTGTGTCAGAAACAGAATCTGTATCAAAAGACGCGGGCTCCAAAGGAACTGTAGCGGGAGCCCAACTCTCCCCTGGATCTCCAAGAACGGGATGCTCCTCACCCGCTGGTATGGCCGGAACCTCCACAAACTGCACATCTCGACTGGTGTACACATCCCGCTTGACGGGATCATACAAACGATAGCCTTGGGACTGGGAGCTGTAGCCAACAAAGACCTGTCTTCGGGAAGCTGCTTCAAATTTATCACGATGAGCCTTGGGAATGTGAACATAGGCATCACACCCAAAAACCCTAAAATAAGAAACATCGGGCTTAGTCCCAAAGTAAGTCTCAAAAGGTATCATCCCATCAATGGCCGAAGTGGGGGATCGATTAAGAATGTGGACTGCAGTAGCCATAGCCTCGGCCCATAGAAACAAAGGTGTCTGTCGTTGCTCCATCATGGTGCGCGCCATCTCGATCACACTTTGGTTCTTCCGTTCAAGAATGCCATTTTCTTGAGGAGTGTTGGTATTAGCAAACTCCTGGTGAATACCTTTATCTGCACAAAAACGAGCAAACTCATTAGAAACAAATTCACCACCCTTGTCGGATTGCAAGGTCTTCAATCTCCGGCCAGATCGGTTCTCCTCAAAGAGAAGCCAATCCTTGAAGTGAGAGAAAGCTTCTGACTTTAATGCCAAAAAATAGGCCCATGTCATCCTGCTGTAGTCATCTACGATCAACATGAAGTACGAGCTCCCTCGCAAGGACTCGTTCCACATAGGGCCACAAAGATCCCTAGATACAAGCTCCATCGGTGAAGTAGACCGCCGCGAAGCTTTGTGGGGAATGGCATCCCTATGCTGCTTCCCACGAATGCAAGAGACACATGACTGCTGGCTCACCACTATATCCGGCAACCCTCGAACAAGCTGTCCACGTGACGCCCTCCGAAGATAATCATAGTTGAGGTGACCAAACCGAGCATGGCATAGCTCTGACTGTGTCTGAGAGTTAAGAAGAAGAGTAGAGAGGGCGGTGGAAGACTTCAATTTATAGATGCCGTTCTCCTCATATCCGGATGAGAGAACCTTCCTTGACCCACGATCAAGGACTCGCATCGAATCACTGTCAAACTCCACCAAAAGTCCAAGGGAGCAAATCTTATGAACTGACAAAAGATGATATCCTAAACCTGGTACATGCAAGACCTCTGAGGTATGGATACCGCCGCGTCCATCTAGAATAAGCTGCATCTCACCCCGTCCTGCAATAGACACTGAAGAGCTATCTCCAATGAGAATCTGCCCACGCGAGGGTCGCAATTGGGCCTGGGGAAGGAGTCATGTGCCGGGAGGCACCACTGTCAACGATCCACTCTCGAGCCTGGGGAGCTGTCATCACAGCATCAGAAGCATTCGGTGTAGGGTCCTCAATGACAACTAGATGAAGAAATGCAGCTGATGAGGGTGCAGCCACCGCTCCAGAATCCTTCGTGTCCTTTTTGTTGGTGTCCTTCTTGTCTTTGTCAGGGCAATCCTTCTTCCAATGGCCAGTCTTTCCACAAATATGGCATGTGGATTCTTTGTCCTTGTCCTTGTCCTTCTTTGACTTGTTATCCCCCTTCTTCTTCTTTTGGTCCTTCCTCTTCTTCTGAGAGGCTTGACCTGTCAGTGCCTCCGACTTGGAAGCATTCTGTCCCTTTAGTTGTTCCTCTTGGTCCAAGACCATAGGAACCAACTCTTCCCACCGAAGAGTGGACTCCCACCCCAAAGCAATAAGGGCGGAGTAGAAAGCACCGAATCGTGGCGGCAACTAGGACAAGAGTGTGATCGCCATGTCTTCGGAGGAAATCGGCTTCCCCGCATTCTGAACCTGCATCTGAAGCTGTCTAAGCTTGTTGATGTGCTCCCGTAATGAAGAAGACTTGTTCACGGACAAGGTCCACATCTAAACCTCCAAAGAAACCCGTTTCATAAGGGTCATCCGGTTATACATCTGATCAAGCTCCAGCCATATCTCCTGAGCCACCGTCAAGTGCTCGATGTGAGCTATCACGGCTGTAGTACTAGACATAAAAAGAAAGGAAGGAATCCTGGCATTCAGTTTGTCCCAGTGAGACTGTGCCTTGGCCAACTCCGCACGAGCATTGGAAGAGAGTTTGGACTCATCTCTCACCGAGGGCCGGTCGATCTCCTCCTGTACAAGCTCCGCCAAATCGTAGGACTCAAGGATAGCCAACATCATCACATGCCAGATGCGGTAGTTGTCGCCATCGAGCTTCTGATCTGCGGGAAGAGCCGGTAAGACAGGCACCTTCCGGTCCATAATCGTCTGGAACTCCAAGTCAATCTCTGTAGACATCTTCACCTGTAATGCCTTCACAAACGCAAAAGCAGCTCCCTCTGACTGTGAAAACTCAGCCTGCTAGGGCTCTTCCGCGTCCCAAAACTTCTTCACCCGCCGGAGGCGATGAAAAAAAGCAAAAACTGCACTTGAAAGCTGAAAACTCAAACTTCCTCCTCGTCAAACAGCAGTAAACAGCAGCAAATCCACCACCTGGACTCCTTTTCGGCGCGCCCACTCTCGCTTCAGCCTTGTTCCGAGGTGCAGCCCTCCTGCCTGCCCTCAAACGCTGAAAACGCAGCCTTGTGTCACGATGAAAACTCCTCTTCAGGTTGGTTCTGCACTCAGTCAGCCCTTCTACACTGCTCTGATACCATGTCAGAGTGCAGCGGTGCGGAAGCGTAGGACTGAGAGAGAGAGAACGCAGAGAGAGAGAAGCGAGAGAAAGAGACAGTGGAAGATGAAGATCTGCTGTATAAAGTGTGCTGTATACAAAGATATGTAGATATATATACGGGCGCAGTGCGCTGGACTGCGTGTCTCCACCTCGACGATGCAACCTGCTGTTCACCTCGAAGTCCGCTGCAGCCTGCACGGTCTCCTGTCTGAAATCTGCGAACAGAGACGGAATCTGCGCGAGCCACCAGCCTGTAATCTGCGAGCAGAAGAATGTCGGCAGAAGACTGAAAACTCGGCTATAAATAGCCAGAATCAGGGCGCAGAAAATATGCAGGTCGGCTGCAATAAATGCAGCCGACTGTACTGCAGTCAGTCGGACTGCCACGTGGCAGTCCGACTGTACAGTCCGATTGGACTGTGCAGTCCGACCAGGCAATGATCTCTAACAGGGATCAGCTCTGAATTGCATGAAGAGGGCTGGAAATCAGGCGCCAACTGATATAGACACCAATGGACAGCTTTGACTGAGATGTTCTCCGTGAATGGGGTGTGAGCAGCAAGCTGAAACACTTGAAATTTGAAAAAACGAGATTGTTAATTGAATGGAGGGCATTATACTTATTTATAGAAAGTTTGGGCCTTCCCAAGTGGGTTTGTGCTTATGGGACACAGAAACTCTCTAGGATCAAGTTTCTTTTAAATAAACAAGGTTTCTTCATTAATTAAGTAAGATTTGGGGCTGTTTAAGTAAAGCTAATGCATTTTTAGCTCAACACCCCCTCTGAGGCCCAACAATGGTGCCATGAGAAAGATCTTTTACCCCAAGGCGTCCCACCCCAAAACAGCGCATTGGCTGCCCAATGGTCTACTAAGACTACAGAGGTGATGGCTATCTTACCAAGGGAGTTCAAGTGATCACCCCAGAGAGGACAGGGCATCGGACAAAGGATGCACGTCGGCTGCCCAGTGGTCTACCAAGCCTTATAAAGGCAGATGGAATCAGCTATGGGCTGTGTTTTAAAAAAAAATAATAATAAAAATTTGATAGATGTAGTAGTTAGTGGGGATTCGAATTAGTTTTCGTCTTATTGAGTATCCGTGCCCTAAATGGGATGGTAAAGGATGGTAGACCCAAGATCTTCACAAAACAAGCATACTATCCCTACTATTATTGAGTGTCGATGAAGAAGAATAAGGCCAAGGTGCGGATATAGCAAATAGGTGAAACAAGCAAGACAAGCAAGCAAGCTAAGGAAAAAATGCCTTGGAGACTGCCATGGGCAATGCCACAAATATGGTGGATCCATAGTCGACTACTCCAAAAGACTGAAAAGGGATAAATGCGCACAGATGCATGTTTACATGAAGAGAATGCCAATGCATGGGGTAATGGAAAGGGTGATGCAAGATGTCATGCTCACGCAAGTTGCAATGCAATGGTGTCACTTGGATAGTGCCCTTGCAGGGGAATGTGTAAAAAACAGTAAGCATCATCACTGTCACTAGCAAGAGTAGAAGCTGCCCCCTCTCAAACTAGAAGGGAAAGCAAGAGGGAAGCACCCTCTTTCCGTCAATCTGAAGAAGTAGGGGAGGGTGGAGCCAAACTGATCCTGGGTAACAAGTACTGTGAAGAACTGGCCGGTAGACCGCTTTGGTTAAAATATCGGCAAAATTGTCAGATGTAGGCACAAACTCTAGGCAGATGGTGTCAAGCTCAACTTGCTCTCTGGAAAAATGGAAGTGGACTCTCACATGCCGCGTTCGTGGTGTAATGATTGGATTGATTGCAAGAGCAATGGCACTCTGGTTGTCGCAGTAGACAATGGTGGGAGAGTCGCATGGGAAATGAAGTGCCGCCAGTAAAATCCTCAGGCATATGGCCTCAATGGTACCATCGAAGAGACCCCGGGTCGGCCGTGGAAGCCGCCACCGTCTCCTGCTTACGGCTAGACCAAGAAATGGGAGTCGTGCCCAAGGTAAAGAGGTAGTTGCCATGGGAACGCCGGGTGTCGGGATTTCCCACCCAATCAGAATCAGTGTATCCCTACAAACAAGTACAGTGTAAATAATGCAACACACAAAGATATGCAATCCAATGTGACATCTTAGGTGCTGTGAAATACTGACTGAGTATGTTAACTGAGTAAGCTAAATCTGGCCTAGTGTGAATTAACCAAAGAAGTTTTCCTATAACAGAGTGATAGGTATGTGCATCGAAGGGTTGTCCTAGGGTATCCTTTGACAAGTGAGCAATAGGAACAAGAGGCGTGGCCACTGGCCGTGTTTGATCCGAAGTGTGTTGTTCCACTAGCTGAAGAGCGTACTTCTGCTGCTGTGACAAAAAAATTCATCCCCCAGAACGAACAACCCTCCATCTCCAAAAAATAAAACAACAAACCAATGTTTGTGATCTCAAAAGTAGCACTAAGCTTTGCCTTGATGTTTGCTAGGGCAGCAAAATCTGAGCCTGTGATGAGTAAGTTGTCAACGTATAGCAAGATATAGCTGACCCCCTCTGCAGTAGATCGAACATATAAGTTCGGGTCATAAGGGGTAAAATGGTATCCATGAGTCCGTAAGAACTCATCCATCCTATGAAACCAAGATTGCGGTGCTTGCTTCAACCCATAAAGACCTTTTTGCAAGTCGAATACCCTATTTCTCGGGTTCCCTGAAGGAAAGCCCGGTGGCTGCTCCATATAGACTTCCTCCTCCAAATAACCATTCAGGAAGACACTCTTGACATCCATTTGATATATCGGCCAACCATGGTGAGCGGCTACTGCGAGAAGCAATCGAAAGATGTCAACCGCGCGGCAGGAGCAAAGGTCTCTTCATAATCAATGCCATGCTTTTGTCGAAACCCTTGCACGACAAGGCAAGCCTTGTACTTATCTTAAGTCCCATAAGCTTTTAGCTTGGTCCTAAGAATCCACTTTGTCCCGATGACTTTCTTGTGGCTTGGATAATCCACCAATGTCCAAGTCTCATTATAGTCAATACTCTCAAGCTCCGTCTCCATGGCCTCTCGCCATTGAGGGTGCTAAAGAGCCTCTTGCCATGTATCCGGCTTAGAATGCGCTATGTAATTGGCTGTAAACAGCGATGCAAAGAAAGCTTGAGGAGCAAACGAGGCAGATTTTCCAAGTCTTTCTGGAGTAGAATTCAATGGTAGGATTCCCAAATCCCACATGGTCTGCTGGCACCAGCGAGGTAACGGGTTTTGCGGAGGGGTCTTGGGAGATGAAGAAGCTTTAGGAACATCAGGAGTGGGAAGTGGACCAGGCTCAATAGGCACAATCTCCAATGATATGGAAGGAGAAATAGGATCGGATTGCACGATATCCCTCTCGTAAAAAACGACGTCCCTCCTAATGATCACCTTGTTTGTTCGAGGATCGAACAAACGATAGGCTTTTGCTTCAAAGGAATATTCGACAAAAATAAGGAGATCAGCTCCGGGAGTGAACTTTCCTATCTCAAAAAATGCCTCATACAGGGTCTTCTGAAGAAGAGCCGCAGTTGGGCACCAGTTGAGGATGTACACTGAAGTGTTAACAACCTCGACCCAAAGGTGCTAAGGAAGCTCTGCTACGAACAGCATAGAGGTTCCTATGCTCTACGACTCCATTCTGAGAGGAGTTAGTAGAGGTGAGTTGGCGAGAGATGCCATGCTTCAGTAGAAACTCAGAAAATTGGTGGGAGATAAACTCACTACCACTATCACTCCTCATGCAACCAACACGATGACCAATTTGGTTATGAACCAGCAACACCCAAGCAGAAAAATAGGTAAAAGCATCGGACTTATGCTTGAGGAAGTACACCCACATGTATCTAGAATGATCATCCACTATTAAAAAGAAGTACATCGTGCCATTTAAGGCGGCAGTGGATGTTGGTCCACAAAGATCAAAATGAAATCTAAGAGGCTCCTCAGCATGATGTGTGCATTGCTAAGGGAATGGGGTACGGTGCTGCTTTTCGAGCTGACAAGATTTATAGACATCGCAAGCTGGTTTTAGGCAGGGAAGGTCCTCAACCAGCTAACGGCAGGATAACTCATAAAGAGAGTCATAACCAATATGCCCTAAGTGAAAGTGCCAAAGATGCTCATTGTTCGTAGGCTCTCGAGATGTGGCTAATTCTTGGAAGCTAAGGAACATTGAGCTTGTTAGCTTGGTCAGAAAGTGTGTCATGTGGTAAAGGCCATTAGGCTGTGCCTCACTGTGAGCAATCACTAAACCAGTCTGAGAGTCAAGGATCTCGACTGTGGTCACTGTAAAGAAAACTGCTCGCCCCAACTGGCAAAGCTGCTAAACAGATAACAAGTTCACCCCAAACTAGGGGACATGATTTACATTGTCCAGCAAAGCCAGATCCGGAACCTTGTCAGTGGCAAAACTGATGCTACCTTAAGCCTAAATCTTGACCAAGGAGTTGTTTCCTACGCAGACCCACCCGACTGCAGGGGCTCAGGCATGGAAAATGTCCTCTATAGGAGTCATGTGATGTGTAGCTTCACTGTCCACAATCCAAACAGGAGCTGAAGTGCTTGGCTGTGACGAGTGGGCCTCTGCGGTAAGCTCGTTGGGAGGCAACTCACAGATGTGAACAAGACTCGCATTTGTTGTCTCTATGGAGACGATGTGGGCCTCTACAGACCAGTCAGACAAGCCCTCTGGAGTCGAGAACGTCTGATTCTGATTTCCCAAATAAATGCAATAAGCTGAGCATGGAGATGCTGCCACACCAGTGGCACACTAGAACGTCTGATTCTGATTTCCCGAATTCCTTTCAACTATTGCTGTTGAAATCTTTGTTTTGTCCTTTGATTGATTGATCTCAAGGAAGAGGACCAATAATCCATCACTTGAATATAGACCAAGTAGGCAACATTTGTCACTGCAGGGGGTGCTGTTAGTTCTTGCACACATAGATAAACCATTATTGTTAAAATAGTTATTCATGTTGAATGAATTTGAAATGTTGCTAGGTCTGGGTAAAATAGCCATTCATGTTTAATGGATTTCCATATGCTGTTTCAAACTTTTCTGCATCTGGGTAAATTGGTAAGCCTGTAGAAATAGTATGCTTTCTATTAGCTGAGAGCTCTAATTTACATGTTTTAAACCTTCTAACTTCACCCAGCTGCGTAAATGGAATCAACGATGGTTCTCACTGGATCCAACCACTGGCAGGATGGAATATAGGTATGGATTGTCTTGACCTGGCTTCTTTAAACTATGCTGTCTCTTGTATACTCTGCTGAAGTTATCCCTTGTTTGTGCCACAAGGATTGAGAGGGGTGACCTTGTACCTAAGGGTCTGATCAATTTTGATGCAAGCAGTACAATTCTTGTCTCTCCAATAAACTTTCAGTAAGCTTTTTCAATTTAAAGTGGATTATTCTGCTTGATTTTGATGCCAAACATAAGGTCTCTATATCTTAATTAAAGCTGTGAAGTTTTGGTTATCAGCTTAACTCATTAAATTGGATGATATCTCATCAAGTGCCATTTTGTCCAGGGGATTACCAAAGTATGATGGTTGCTGCATCTGTATCCTGACTGCTGGCTTTATGATGCCTCTCTTTAGAACCACAATGGATACTCATAGTTTTGTTTACCATTGACCTGATGCTGTATTAGACATTCAAACATTGGCAAAAAAGGAATTCTTTCTATGTGCAGAAACACCTGGTGCTGCCCGTGCTTGGGTTTCAACACTTCAGTAAGCTCTGTGACCCTGCTCTTTGTGTTTTCTTGTTTGAATGTAGTGATTATCTAGCTATTTTCAAACCTGGTGTAAGGAAGGTTGTGCCTTCTTCCTAAAGGAGGCATTAATCAGGTAAAGTTTTTTGGAGTGTCAAAAGGAGTGCACCTCATTTATGATGTGACCACAAGGTCATTGGCTGGTAACACATTTGCACACGTCTTTTCTGGTTGAACCATTGTTCTTTTTTTACTACAAGCAGGATCCCAAGGAAAGTAAACGCTCAAAGAATGTTTGAAGCGGTGGGAAAACACCATAAACTGGCATCAATAAATTCCTTATAACTAGAAATTCATAGAGTGATTGCTCATAGCAATCAACTATCCAGGGAGTTGGGGTGATTAGTCAGCAAACTTTGCTGGCGAGCATGTTATTTATATGAATAATCCAAGATCTCTGCATATCATATTTAAGTCTAAGCAAACTTCCAATTTATTCTTTTACCTCTGAAATGCATGCCCGCAGGAAGTACCCCACATCATCAACAGCATTCTGCACATATCTGATGCCTGAATACCATTGAAAGTACACCTTTCTGGTCTATGGACAGCTAGACTCAACTGATTGCTTTGCAATCTCTTTGAGTTTTGCTCTGAAGGGAGAGAAGACTTGTTTCCAAACCTCAAATCTCTTTGAGTTTCACTCTAAAGGGAGAGAGTACTTGTTTCCAAACCCCAAATTAATTTGTAGCTTGTCAGCAGCCAGGTATTTCTCCTTCAAATGCACCAATCAGTGGGTAATAGTCCAAAGATAATAAGTATGGATTCATGGAGACACACATATCTGCTAGCAAGATTGTTCATGTATGTACATAATTCAAGAAATGAGTGTTTTTCTGAGCCAAAACATGATAAGATAGTTGAGATCCCGTACATTTTTTATGAGCTGACCTTGGAATGAAACAAATGAATGGCCTTCTTGTTTGGGTTTGTCTGCTGAAGCATTGTTATTGCCACAAGCTAACTGAATCTGGCTTGTTTGCTCTTTAGTTTTGATAAGGAAGATAGAGCTAATTTCTATTAGTCGAGTTTGATTGACATTTATTGGAGAATCCATGCTCGGGTAAGGCAAACCTTCGGTTTATTCCTTTACCTCTGAGGTGCAAGCCTGAGGGAAGGACCCAACATCATCAACAGCATCCTGCACATATCTGATACCTGAACACAATTGAAACTAGACCTTTCTGGTCTATGGACAGCCAGACACCGCTGATTGCTTCACAATCTCTTTTAGGTTTTCTCTAAAGGGGAGAGGACTTGTTTCCAAACCCCAAATTAATACGGTATGGGCAGCCATGTGTATTTCCTTCAAACGCACCAATCAGTGGGTAATTTTCCAAAGATAAGCAGTAGGACATGGAGGAATGATGATGAAATCATGCCGTTCACAAACAGCAGTGAATGCAGGCTGTGGCAGCACCAAAACAGAGTTCACAGCAGTCCGAATGTGATGGCAGCAGCTGGCAAACCTTCAGAAGGGTAGGAGATGATATAGAATGGCTGGGTGACCCCTCTAGAAGCTGGGCGAAGCAGGCTGAAGGCTGGTGACAGCAGGGTGCAACTCTAGAAGGGTTTGCAAAGCAATGTGGAGGCTGGGTGTTGCAGTAGACAGGCTGGCTCAGACTTCCTTCAAGCTGGTGATGATCTCCAGGTGGGTATGGGCAGCAAGAGGATGAAGGCTGGCTGGCAGGAATGATGAAGGATGGGATGGGATGCCCACAACAGTGTTCATCATAGAGGATTTTTGTGCACTTGTCCTATTGTTAGAAAATAAAGCCTTTTATTTTTGGAAATTGCTTTTTAACATCTTTTGGGGCGTTTAAAGGAGAATAAATTAGGCATTAATGCATGAAAATTTTAGGTTAATGCATGCCTTAGTTTTAGTGGCTCAACACCAGCTCTTGTGTCTGATACTTACCCTATGTACGAATAGCCTCTAAAAGGTTGGATACCAAGATAAGCTCTCTCTCTCTCTCTCTCTGGGCCTCATTACCAATAGGTGTCCATGTATCTTAAGGCATCAAAGCTTTTTTTTGGAATTTAATTTTAATTTGATAGAATGTAGCTTGACGGGTTTATGAAAATTTCAACTAGTCTTGGAAGGTTATAATAGCTTTTTATAAACAGGGCTGCACAACTGGTGTTAAAGGCTCACAAGGAGGCTGTCAACTCATTGGGTGGGAGCGGATCATCAAAGCTTGGAACTGTCGCTGCTATTGTAGCTGCAGCAAACGCAACTGCAAAAGAAGCAGCGAAGGAGATTGCCACTGCAATGCAGGCATCAAAAGCATCAGCTTTGGGCTTGAACAATTCCCATGAAAATGATGGATGTATGGATAACCTCAGCATTATGAAGGTTTGATCAAGTCACAAAATGATCTCAAGCAGCTAGGTTTTATTTGTTCATGCATTCTATAGTTATTCCCAACACTTAATTTTCACTAAATGGTTCAGGAAACTCTTAGAGTGAAGGATGATGAGCTACATCAAATGGCAAAGGATATGCGGGCTAGGGATGCTACAATCAAGGAGCTGGCTGAGAGACTCAGTGAAACTGCAGAGGCAGCAGAAGCTGCAGCATCTGCTGCTCATATCATGGACAAGGAACGTAAAGCAGTCAGAACAGAAATAGCAAAGTTGCGAAGGGAATTAGATGAGAAGCTCCGAGCAAGTGCTCTTGAAGTAAGTTGTTTAAGAGTGACAGTTCTGCAAATGACATTTGTGTTGGGTATGTTGGAACCTTTGCAATAAGGGTTATTATCATGATTCTTGCCAAGAATAAGTTAGCTGTTAAGCAAAATATTTTTGTGCTCCTGAATACATGTTTCTTGCTGATGGCTTCGTGACATTAGAACTCCATGGGTGAATAAAGTAGAAAGCAGATTGAGAATGGACACAAGACCAAGAGGTGAGTAGAAACCTGAACATAGTGTTCCAGGTTCCTATAGGTCCAATGTGTCTTGTGTGTTTTGACTGACACAAATATCACTCAAATTTATCACTGCACTGTATGGGCATGGAAGTCAGAATACCCTATGTGTTTTTGGTTCAAAAGTTCGTTGGACTGTAATGTGAAAATAAAAGTCAGTGGACTGTATTTGTGATCTTCAAATCTGAAAACAACAGATAATTTGCACTGTGCTTCTGATCTCTCAAATGTGAAAACAAAAGTTAGTTTGTACTGTACATATGATCTTCAAATGGTGAGTAATATTTGGGTACTGGAGGGCATTGAAAGAAATGGCTTTTGGAAAACATGTAAAACCGAAGAGAGGCTTGATTGGCTTTACAAAAAGAAAGAGAGAGATTAGCAAGTATTTTTTCCTTAGGCTGCTCATGCATTTTAATTTGGTCTTATTAAGAGAATTTACATATCCTAGTGCAGTTTCCACACCATCCTAAACATATATTCCAGGTAATCCATCCACGACTTGTACTAAACAACATTGTGTTGAATGGTAGAGTCCAAGTGGAAGCGCACAAGCGGAAGCAAGAGCAAAGAAAGAGCTATGGCGGATGGAGAGAGAGAGAGAGAGAGAGAGAGAGAGAGAGAGAGAGAGAGTATATGTTGGAACTCCAACTGTCACAATGTGTGACCGGCCTTTTCTTATTTAAGTGTCATTGAAAGAATAAAGAATGAAGTGATAGTGATGGACACCCCTACCTGTAGTGTATAGGTGTGTGGGTACTATTAGTGTAATGAATATACAGGCGGTTAGGCATAAGTGCCTTTACCCTCAAATGCCTCTCACTTAAAGGTGAATGTGTCCCTAGTGAGGAGAGAACAAGAAAAATGTAACAAAGTACAAATGTATATAAAGTACAACAGAATGAGGAATAGACGTCATCTCATCCTACGCTCATCATCTTCCTAAGGAAGGAAAAATGTTATGTTGAGAGACTTTTAGTGAGTAGATATGCAGGATTCTCATCAATTGAGATCTTGGCAAGCTTAGCAGACTTGTTCTCTACAACCTTCCTGCTGAATTGATAGCACACCTCAATGTGCTTTGTCTTTGCATGGAATTCTTGGCCAACTGAATAGCACTCATAGAATTTGAATGCAGTGTAGGGACCACATCAGTAATATCAAGGTCTTTCATCAGGTGATCTAACTAGAGAGCCTCCTTGCAAGCCGTAGTGGTTGTAACATAGTTGTGCATTTTTGCACCGTGGACATCCAAGAAATAACACCTCCAATAAAAAGAGACGGACTTCTATTGTCTACCTATTTTGCATAAGTTAGTGTACCCCATGACTCTTGTATTTTGGCCACCATAACATATGTACATATTTGCAGTGCCTTTAAGGTACCTTATGATACCCTTCACGACATTCCAATACTGCCTGCCAGGCATAGCCATATAGCGTGCCACAATTCCCACTACAAATGCTATGATAGGACGAGTGGCTATTATGGCATCCATCAATCTGCCCACTCTAGATGCATAAGGGATCTTGGTCATCTTGGCCTTCTACTCATCAAACTACAAACAATCGGTTTGAGTAATTTTCACATGAGAAGGTAAAGGACAGCCAATAGACTTAACATCCTGCATATGAAACCACTCAAGGACCTTTTGGATGTACTCTTTCTATAACAAGGAATCCCTTAGAGTGATTGTGAGTAATACGTATCCCAAGAACATGTGAGGTCTGTCCGGTGTCCTTGATCTCAAAGCTCTTCTTGAGCTGACCTTTCAAGGCATCTAGCTCATTGTGAGTACTCCCAACAATTAGCATATCATCCATAGAGTATCAAAATCATAAAGGTGCCATCTTGTATCTTCTTCGTGTATAAACACGGATCCATATCACTACGGGTATATCTTTGCGAATGGATGAAAGTATCGAACTTGTGGTATCATTCCCTAGGTATCTGCTTAAGGCCATAAATATTCTTTCTCAACTTGCATACTAGGTATTTTTTGTCTTTTTCCTCAAAGCCCTTAGGCTACTGCATATAAATCTCATCATGCAAGTTTCCATGTAAGAAAGCTGTCTTGATATCCATCTGATAAAGATCCAAGTTGATGATGGGACCTAAAATGGGCCGGTACTGGCTATAGCACTAGCCGGACCTCTGACATGCACAAGACAATCCCACGGCCTCGTAGTCAGGAGCGTCTACAGGACACATTGCCCTGCCATCGTACGTATATTTTGTGTTTGTATCGTGTTTATAGTCCAACCCTTAATCTTCTTAGACTCCTCAGAGGGAGACTACACACATTTTGGTGTAATTCACCACGTAGAACAACATAGGAGGCACCCCTCGGCTGATTGCCGTGGCTCCACTGCGACCCTCCTACACCTTGGGGATTGGCCCCTCGATGCGTATATCGTTCCAGGAATGTACCAGTCCTCACTTGTCTCCTTGGACCCACCCTCTAGATCTACAGCTTGTCAAGATTGTGGGAGAGAAGAAAGGAGTCTCACTTGTAGCTTTCTTGCTTGCACAATGGGGGAATACACACAAGGGTGGAGGTTGAAAAACAGTTTTCCTCTTCTTAATTGTGTAAGCCAAAAAGAACTCCAGTACAAGGAAATAGAAGAACCCTATATATGGGTCTCAAACCAAACTCAACTAACTAAGGTGGCATACTAACTGAGCCACGAACTAGAGTAGATAAGGATAGCTATCATGTAGCTATTATTCATGGGCGGTGTACCAACCGCATCTGCAACTGACAAGTCGGTGACATAAATGCACAACGGTCACCTTGGCATATCACGAGTGGAGCTCGATATCTCAACACTCCCCCTTGAGCTCAACCCAATTCCTGCACACTAAGCAGGTCTCTGAACTTGCACAGCTTCTCTGCGTCCAATGCCTTCGTGAATATGTCAGCTACTTGATCCTCTGTGCTGACATAAACTAGATCAATAAGACCTAGTAAAACCCTCTCCCGCACATAGTGATAATGCACCTCAATGTGCTTTGTTCTAGCATGATAGACTGGGTTATTTGCCAAGTGTATACTACTCACGTTGTCACAATAAATGACAACTGGCCCATCTGTAGGCTGATGCATATCATAAAGTAGCTTATGCAACCAAGCTACCTCACATGCAGCCATTGCTGCACCCCTGTACTCAGCCTCTGTGCTCGACAAGGCAACTGTAGGTTGTTTCTTGCTGCTCCAAGTGACTGCAGCACTCCCAAAAGAGAACACATATCCACTGGTAGATCGTCTATCAGAAATACTACCAGCCCAATCAGCATCAGTGTATCCATGCAACTGTATCTGAACCCCAGTCTCATAAAATAGTCCATACTGCAATGTGGACTTCACATACCTGAGTATGCGTCTAGCCGCATCCAAATGTGGTTTCCTTGGAGCCTGCATAAACTGACTTACCAATCCAACAGCATAGCTCAAATTTGGCCTGGTAATAGTCATATAAATCAAGCTTCCTACTATGCGTCTGTACATAGTAGGGTCTTCTAGAAGCTCACCTGCATCTGCGCTCAGCTTCACATTCTGCTCCAAAGGAACTGAAATAGGCTTACAGCCTGTCATCCCATATTTGGACAGCATGTCCAATCCATACTGCCTCTGCAAGAGCTGTATCCCACTTGGTGATCTAATCACCTCAATGCCCAAGAAATAACGCAGCTCTCTCAAATCCTTCATCTCAAACTTCTGCTTCAATAGCATTTTCACATGAAGGATATCTTCATCACTGTCACCTGTCATAATCAAATCATCAACATAAATGACAAGTAGCATAATACATTTCTCTGTTTTTCTCACATAAAGTGAGAAATTTGCCTTGGAAATCTGAAAGCCAATAGTGACAAGATACTGTCCTATCTTGTCAGACCATGCTCTAGGTGCTTGCTTCAAGCCATACAAGGCTTTCTTCAACCTGCAAACAAACTCAGGATGAACAATATGCACATAACCTAGTGGTTGCTCCATATAGACCTCTTCTTGCAAATCACCATGCAAGAAGGTATTCTTTACGTCTATCTAATGTAAAGACCATCCCTTTGATGCAGCCATAGCAATGACTACTCTTACGGTTGCCATCCTTGCAATCGGACTGAATGTTTCTTCATAGTCAATGCCATATGTTTGTGCATACCCCTTGACTACTAATCTTGCCTTGTATCTGTTCACAGAACCATCTGCATTGTGCTTCACCTTATAAACCCACTTACAGCCAATTGCATTCTTACCTTTAGGCAAAGGTACCAATTCCCATGTAGCATTTGCTTCCAAGGCATCCATTTCTTCATCCATGGCTTTCTCCCATTTTTCTTTTCCCATGGCTTGCTCAAAAGAAGTGGGTTCTGGTTCCTGTATCACTTTGACCATATATGCATAGTGAATGGCTGTAAATCCATCATATTTCAGTCTATCCACAGGATACTTAGCTCTCGTAGACCTGCGCAAAATAGGTTCACTCCCAGGTGCTTTCAAAACATCCCTGGTCTTCCTTACTCCAGGTGTAACAATAGAAGGAATACCCAACTCATCATCAATGCTCTGTTCTGAGCCACTGGATTTACCATCCATATAAGAGTGACTTGCATTCACATCAAACATGGGCTGATCAACCTTCTCTTTTCCTTTTCGTGATACCTGCATACCACTATCTGCATTGCTTTGAGAAGATTCTCCTAATCTCAATCTACCTGTCCATGGCGAAGAATGTGAACCACTGCTAGAGGACGCTCCAGGTCCACTAATATTTTGTGACTGCTGCTGTGAATTCTGTGCAGCATTACCATTTTGTGCATCTACATCATCAATCACATTTACTGGTTTATACCAGCTACTCATCTCATAAAAAACATCTCTGCTCACTGTAAACTTACGAGTAGAAGGGTTATAGCATCTATACTCTTTTTGCTGCAGAGAGTAACCAATAAAGATGCACTTCTCAGCTTTTGGATCCAACTTGGATCTCAACTCATCTGGCACATGTACATAGGCAATGCAACAAAAAATTTTCAAATGAGAAATATCTGGTTTCTTACGAGTATACCTCTTCTCTGGAGTCATCCCACGTATTGCTGCAGTGGGAGTCCTGTTCATTATGTAGATTGCTGTAGCAACTGCCTCAGCCCAATAAAAATGTGGCAGGTCTTTTTCATTGAGCATGGCACGAGATACCTCTTCAATATGCCTGTTTTTTCTTTCTGCAATTCCATTTTATTGTGGGGTATGACTACATGAATATTGCTGCTTTATGCCATGCTCCTGCAAGAACCTTGCAAACTCATTTGAGAGGTACTCTCCCTCTCCATCTGACCTTAGGCATTTTATTTGCAAGCCTGTTTCTTTTTTAACCATAGCTTTAAGAGTTTTGAAATACCCAAAAACTTTACTTTTCTTTTTCATAAAATATACCCAAACTTTTCTGCTATAGTCATCAATAAAAGTGACAAAATAATGACAGCCTCCAAGAGATGCAGCTTTAGTAATCCACACATCAGAGTGGATTAATTCCAATGGCTTCTCACTCTCTTGAACATGTCTAGGAAATGGTTTCCTTGCCTGTTTTCCAAATTGGCAGGCTTCACATACCTTATGCATTTCTGCAATCTTGAATTTAGGCAATCCTGCAACAATATTTTGGGCTTGCATTGATTTAAGTCGCTGTACATTAACATGACCAATGCGTTTATGCCAGATATCAATATCTACAACTACACCGGTCCCATGTGCAAACATTGTTGCACTCAATTCAGACATGTCTGCATCCAACGTAAACATTCTGCCCTTCTTATTTCCTTTTGCTATCAAGCGACCGCCCTTCTTATTTCCTTTTGCTATCAAGCGACCTTTATTTTTCATATCCTGAACAAAGCATCCATGAGGATTAAATCTGACCTGCAAGCCCTGCTCAACCATTTGACCAACAGAAACCAGATTCTTGGTGATATTCGGGACATGAAATACATCGGACAGGTATTTCTTTTTCCCATCCTGCATAGACAAAGTAATTTTTCCAATCTGCACAATAGGATGTGTAGTATCATCACCAGTCTCCACAAATCCTGGTTTTTTCATTTTCCTTGCATCCTCCATCCATTCTGCATGACCTGCCATGTGGTTTGATGCACCTGAGTCAACATACCATACATCATTGCTTTCTTCTGCACTTGTCACAAAATTGTTCATGTGCTGCACCATAAACAAATACTCATTTCTGTCATCACCCTGTCTACTAGAAGATGCATAATTTCCTTGTTGCAGTTTTCCATTCATGATGTCATTCTGCTTTTTATAGCAGTCTTTAGCCATATGACCCATTTTACCACAGTAGTAGCATTCAACATTACTGTTTGCATTTTGGCCTCTTTGCCATCCACCACGACCTCTTTGGCTCCCCCTGCCTCTAGAGTTACCACGTCCTCCTCCATAGGATTGGTTTTCTTGAGTTTGCTGCATATTCTGATTTCTACCACGGCCTCCAAATCGACCTCCTCTACCTCTGCCTCTGCCTCTACCTCTTCCAGCATTTGAGTAGAAGACAGCTTCTTTTGAAGTTCCTCCTGAAGAAGATGCATCACCATTTCTCTGCTCCTAAAAAATTAGAAGAGCAATTAACTCCTCAAAATCAGGAAATCTTTCACGGACGGAAATGGATGTTCGGAACTGTGCATAATTCTTTCCTAGACCATTTAAGGTCACAGAAACTAAATCATCATCTTCCACTGGCGACCCAATGGAAGCAAGTGCATCTGCAATCTTCTTCACCTTCATGTGGTAGTCATTGATGCTCATATTTTCTCTTTGCACATTATGCAGCTCTTGCTTGAGCTGCATTTTCCTGGCTTGCGTATTTGTGCTATACATTTTTGACGAAGTATCCCATGTCTCCTTTGGCGTACTTGCATCTTGAATATGCACAATCATAGAGTCTGAAATGCTGATAGACAGCCAATACATAACTTTCCTGGCTCTCTCATGCCATGCTTTAAATGCCTGCATTTGCTGTTGATTGGGAACATCAGGAAGAACTGGTTTTTTTTCATTTCCTGCAACAAATTCCCAATATCCTTTTCCCATAAGGAAATTCGTCATTCTAAACTTCCATGCTTGGAATTTGTTCTTGTCAAGCTTTTCAGTGACAATCTGTGAGAGAGAATCAGACGCCATTACAGAACACTGCAAAAAATTCTGTCACTGCGAAGAACACAGCTTCAGCCTCACAAAGGCAAACCTGCAAAACTGACAAAAGTGGTATTTGACCACATAGTCACTTCCTAGTGACGATTTTGCATCAACAGGCAACAAGGATGATTCTGTAACTCCCAATGTCTCTGCGCACAAGCATACGATGCAATTTCTACAGTAACTTTTCACCGACCTGTAGAACAGTGGCTGCACAGCATAAAACTGGGTCTTTTCCTGAGTGCGTGCAGAAAACTTCCGCCTCCAAAACATGCCCCGAAATGGCCTCAAATAAAAAAAACAGGGTCGCCATGGGCCAGAGCCCTCTCCCGCAGCATATACTGCCTCTTGCTTCACCGCGAAGGGTGTCTCAACCTGAGACAATGCACTCTTGCAATTTCTGACTGTGCTACCTGCAGAGATCTGCTCCCAAAACAGAAAATGAAAGCAACACTGCTCCTCTTACCAGAACACCACGAGCTTGGCTTGCTTTCTTGAGCTCCTTACCACGAACAAGGCTCTGATACCATATCAAGATTGTGGGAGAGAAGAAATGAGTCTCACTTGTAGCTTTCTTGCTTGCACAATGGGGGAATACACACAAGGGTGGAGGCTAAAAAACGGTTTTCCTCTTCTTAATTGTGTATGCCAAAAAGAACTCTAGTACAAGGAAATAGAAGAACCCTATATATGGGTCTCAAACCAAACTCAACTAACTAAGGTGACATACTAACTGAGCCATGAACTAGAGTAGATAATGATAGCTATCATGTAGCTATTATTCATGGGCGGTGTACCAACCGCATCTGCAACTGACAAGTCGGTGACATAAATGCACAACGGTCACCCTGGCATATCACGAGTGGAGCTCGATATCTCAACACAGCTTGGGTGTCTTACTCTCTCCAGCGTGGGTCATTTATACTTCAACCAATTGTTATGCATGCCAGGAATAGATACCATGCGTATGATTCATGCAATGGTGTATGCTTTATTGTACACAAACAATTATGGTTTAAAATCAGTCTTTGTGTCGTGCAAAAACAGCCCTTTCAATGGATTTCTGCTAATACGCAATGCTTCGTTGTAGGAATCAAGCACCAAGGCGAACCTCGTGCTGCTAGATCCATTATTTCCAAATAAACCGCATCCTAAATGTTATATGTAAAGAGAACAATCAGACTTTGTATTATTTCAGCACTTAAACTATTGTATAGCATCATCCTCCCCCTCATCGTTTAAATTTTGTTGCGGTGCATAGGTGTAGAGGTTCTTTTAGGTCATTTTTTGTATGTAAAAGCAATAAATACGCACTTTAACACAAAGGACAAGGGCCAAGTTGAGGCTTAACCTCATGCTTTAGCCCCATCAGACATTCACATACATAGATCTCATTTTTCCATTTTTTAAAAACGCAAGAAACCCATTTTTTTCATTTTTTCTATTTATTTTTTAATAGAAAATAGGCATTTTCTGGTTTTTTCTTGATGACTGATCATTGGGACTGAAACTCAACATTTTTCCTTATTTTATCCCATGTCCACTCATTTTTCCTCACTCAAAATCAAAGAAACTATCAATTTTCATCAAAATTAGTGGTTTTTCAAGTTTTGAAATTCTATAATTGCAGTAAATCAATACGGGTTTTGCATAACAGTAATTGCAGTCCCCAAACATAATGCAAGGAACATTCAAATGAAATTTCAGCCCATGTGCACACCATTTAGACCATGAACGATAAAAAACAAGCAAAATTCTTTTATAAAATAGAACATGCCCTCTTTTTGCGTGTTTCGGGTTTTTTGAATATTTAATTTGAACTGTGTATCGACCAACTAGCCATGGATTTCAGCATAGATCTTCAACCTTCAGTCTCCTCAACCTCTTGGAACAATCTGATGTCTCCCGGACAAGCCCCCATCTCCTGATTCTCTTCTTGATTCTTGCCACATGAAGTGCCTCTATTCAAGAGAGAGAAAGATAGATCTGCATCTCCACAACCGGGTAGCCATTTCACGCGTAGAGACAAGCGATAGGGAGCGAAGATAGAATGTAGATCAGGTATCAAGTCAGTTGGGGGGGTTGCTTTTAGGCTCTTCAAACCCCCTCTTGAGCAAACGTGGCCATGGTGCCTTCATCCTCTGCTCACGCCGAAAAAAACAGCCCGCCCATCCCCCCCCCCCCCCCAAATTCGTTTTTTTTGGGCTCCCAAAGGGAGTTTTCAAAAGTCATGACTTTTGGGCCCCCTAAATCCTATTTATAGTTGGCCTTTGGCCCTTCGCCTTCCGGGCATTCCCATTTCCTCGTCCGGTGTCCAAATTGAAGTCTGAAAAGTCCTGAAGTTCTAGAAGAGGATTTTCTCTTCTTGCCCTTGTTGTCCTTCGTAGGAGTGTTCAAAAACTGAGTAAGCTGAGGATCTTTTGCCAATTCAGCAAAGATATTGGTTGATGCCCTCATTCGATTCTTGAATGCATCATCGAATTTCATTTCCCCTTGTTGATCACCATCCTCTTTCTGCATTGAGGGTCTAACATCTTAGCCTTCAGTCACATTTTCAGCATATTGTCCATGATTCGTGCCTTGTCCAAGATCAAGCATTGCATTTCCTTCTTCCCCATGTGAATGTGCATCATGAGAGGCATCATTATTGCTTGATTGCATCCCACTGTATGAAGACATCTTGCTGTAATTTCTCAGTTGAGCATAAAGATCAATACTAGCACAAAGCTTTGGCTTGCAATTAGGTGCCTTGGGCCTACCAAATCAAGAGATTTGATGTATCCCGGCAATGAAACCTTGAAACCAGCCTTCCTTCTTGGAATGGGTGGTGATAACCTGATTTAAGAGTTAATTACAGCAATAAATAAATGCACTAAAATGAAATATACACTTTACCATAACATTCTTGGACAGTAGACACCCTGTTGGCCCCAAAATTGGCGCCCCTTGTAGTATTTCTTTAGCTTTCATTCAATTGGAAGGAGTACAACTTGAGATTCTTCAATCTCCTCGTGCTAACCAATTGCTCTTGCTGTCATAAATGACCAGCAAGCCTTTGGGTCATTTGCCCCTTGATTCACCCAGGACTTCTTCTCCAATTTGACCCTTGGTTGGCCAAATGCTGCCCCAAATCAATTTAGGATGGGCTGGCTTCTGAAATCCCTTGATAATCTTCAATTATCAGTTGCTGATTTCAGTACCTTGAGCCTTCAATCTTTGGCACGGATCCCAAGGTGGCTGCTAAACCCTAATTTCTGTTGTAAATTAGGGTTTACTGCAGAAATTACAGATCAGCCCACCAAAAATGACTGAAATCTCCTCCAAATGGCTGAGAATGACTGAGCATAGGCTGAAGGAGATGAGTGAATGCTGTAAAGAGAGAAAATTCTGAGATTTGTCGCGAAGAATTGATCAAAATCAGCTGCTGCCCTGCTGTACCAGCCCCAAACGGATGCAGCAACAACAATAGGAGCATCAGAGACTGTGATCTTCAGGAGAAAGTTCATCAGCAGCAATTGCCAGCTTCCCAAGGTCAAGAATTTGCAATCTCCATCACCAAAATGGTCTCCAATGGCTGGGAAATGGCCCCAAAAGCTGGCAGCAACAGTCCAACACCTCTTTCCTACAGCTCCAAAATGAAAAAAAACGAGATTTCCCTCTCCCTTCAGCTCTATTTAGCCTTTCCCCCACTTGCATGGGAAAGTTTTGCCAAGTGGTAGGTTTCTTAGTCCATTTTCAGCAATTTTCAGCCATTTAATTAATTTTCAGAATTAATTAATTCTGAAAATTAATTCAATCCTTAATCCATGCCCAGAAAATTGACCTTGCCCATCTAAAAATTGATTGGCTAGGCCATTTGCAATCCAAAGTGGTCCCATGCATTAATTGACCCTTGGACAAGCATTAATCCATTAATTAATGCCTAGTCCTAGTGTCACCACTGACACCTAATGACCAATTAATGGTCCTAGGGGCAAACTAACACCAAAATTCACCTAGAATCTAACAAGTGTAACTTGTTACAACTTATGCCTTTGACACCCAACTTTTTCACAGGGTCCTTTGGCCTTTAACTGTGAAAAAGTAGCTTGGACCTCACATGTGCATCTTTTAATTGCACATTTGATTAATCCTTTAATCAAATGTCAATTAAACATAAGCAAAGCATCAAATTTTCACGTCCTCGTGGCACAAACCAGCTCATATAGATCCCTTCTTGGAAGAAGGCAGATATACGGAAATGCGCTCCATTCCAAGGTGAAAAATAGGGCTCTCAGCCCTAAACTAAATGCATCAAGTTGTGACCCATACCTCCTGCATATATAGCAAGAGGCGTACACATGACATGTCGTCTGATCAACCTATGGGTCCAGGATAATAATGGTAGATGGGTCTCGGCCACTCTTTGCATTACCCATATGAACCATCTCCTGTCATATAACGCGTGGTATGATAATATTCCCCACAAGCGACCAGGTCCCGTCTCGTTATCAAGAGCGATATCCGGACTAGGACCACAGTTGAAGAAGAGGTCTTGTTCATAAGCAAATTTGCTAAGGAATCCGCAAACTGATTCCAATAACGTGAAATCAGCTGAAGAGATATGCTCTCAAATTCATCAAGCAGGGTTATAGCAGTTCGATGATACATACGAAGGATGGGATTCCGGACTGTATATGTCCCATTAAGTTGATTTAAGATCAGCTGGGAATCCCCCTTTACTAACAACGGCCGAATACCACCTTTCTTGGCAATATTGAGTCCCATAATCAAGGCTTTATACTTTGCCATGTTGTTAGTGAATCCTACCCTGAGATAAACAGCTAATTTCATTGCAACCCTACGTGGGGGATCTCGGATAACTACTCCAATACTCCCTTTTCTATTAGGCTCCCGGGACGCTCCATCAAAGTATAACGTATACGCCCATAATGGGTTTACCCAGCCAGCCATCAAGAACTCCCCTATTCTAATTATGATAGTCAAAATTCAACATATTTAGAGGATGAACTAACGGCCCCATCCCACCTTCTTCATTAAACTCAACAGGGATGCTTGCCAAAATTTGTAAACAGTGATGGCAGAAAACTTTGATCTCCCATACAAAGGTACCGTCTTCTTGGTCAATCACTTTGTATCATTTGCTCCACCAAATAAGCTTCCCCTGATGATATCTTTGCTCGAGATATGGGTGCTCCAGATAAGGGATTAACTGCCCCATCATCTAGTTTAAGCTCTCTTGCAGGTCTTAAATCAACCCTAGCATAGACCTGCAATGCATTTAGCGCGTTAGCATATTCAGAAATAATAGGGTTTAATCTTATTAAGATTAACCTTATTCTTAAATTCCACTCCCTGTAGATCAGCTAATAAAGTTGTGGACTTATTTTTACCTAACCGAACTATCTTGTAAGGGCCATCCCATCTAGGTTCTAGCTTTCTTGGAAATAGTTCCCTATGTGCATCGTAGTATAGAACCAACTGCCCTTCCTTAAAGGTATATTTCTTTGCTTTTAGATCATGCAACCGCTTCATCCGACATTTAGCCACCTCCTAGTGCAACAGACTCTGCAATTTAAGTTTATCCAAGTGGGCTATAGTCGTAAACCGCTGAAATAGGGCATCTTCATCACCCAAGGAATGATTGATTGCGAATCTAATGGTCGGCAACTCAATTTCTAAGGGCAAGACACACTCCTCTCCATACACTAGCTTGAACGGGGTATAGCCAGTGGCTTGCTTAAACGTCGTATTATATGCCCAAACTGCCACATATAATTTTGTATCCGAGTTCTGCTTCTTTTCGGAGACTATCTTGGATAAGATACCCACCAGTTGCTTATTGGTACTTTTAACTTGTCCATTTGCTTGTGGATTATAGGGGGTCGTCTTATTATTCTTAATTTTCCATGCTTTAGTCAGGCTTTTAATCACCTTGTTCAAAAAATGGGTTCCAAGATTCGGACCAAAACTGCAGATGATCTGCTCAAGTAGGAAACTGACAGTCTCTTTTGCATTGTCCTGCCTCGTCGCTCTTCTCCTACAGAGCCTCTACAGAGGCCGAGGCAGAGCCTCCAGAAGATGAGAATGAAACTGATGAGGAAGAAAATGAAGTAGGCTATGGAAGTGCAGATGAAGAATTTCCTCTGATAGAGGATGATCTGGTTGACGTCCCTACAGAGACCTCAGAGGCTGAATATCTCAGGATACTGGATGGAATGATCAAGATATTCAAGACGCCAAGGATTGACAGAAGGCATATGCCAATCAACGAAGGCAAGAATGCATTTTTTCAGGGTACCAAAATAATTATTAGATTAATTTTCAGTATTTAAAGATTGAAAATTAATATTTAATTATGGATAATGTTGGAAAAACCATTTGGGAAGGCTGCCACTTATAAAAAATGCCCATGCAAGACTGAAAAGTGCCTTTAGAGGCTGAAGAGAGGCATTTTAGTAGATTTAGCCTGCAAGAGAGAGGGAGGAGATGCTGCTGGTTTGATTTGCAGCCATTGGAGGATCTTCTGAGGCAGCCAGGGGCAGGAGAAGACCAATCAACAGTAGGTGAGAATATCTACAGACTGTTGAGACACGGCAGCAACAGTGAATGATTGATTTTCTTTAGTTCTTACAAGTTGTTGAGACAGGGCAGTTGCAGTAATTGACAGATTTTCTTCAGTTCTTTGCGAAGAAAGTCTGTATTTTCTCTCTCCTAAGCATTCTCTCTCATTTCCTAGCCTTGCTCTGAAGATCATAGCATTGAGATCACTAGAGGCTGAGAGATTTCAGATTTCTCTGCTCTAAACCCTAATCTATAGCAGAAATTAGGGTTTAGGAGCAGCCTCCGGAAGCGTGCCAGAAATTGGAAGCTCCAAGACTTGGATTCAACAAGGTTGAAGCTATTTTCAGTCAAATTCAAGTGAAGGGACCAAAAAATCAATGAATTTGGGGCATTTTCCATCTCCATCAAAGCGAGTGAAGGCCAATTGACTGCCCGAATCAAGGGGCAAATCATATTGAAGACTTGTTGGTCATTTTGGATAGCAAGGGGAGTTGGAATACCAAAAGGGATTGGGAGAATCCCATTGAACTCAACTTCTTTTTCAATTAAGTTAAATAAATACTAAAAGGGGCGCCAATTTTGGGACCAACAGGGTGTCCAATGTCCAAGATTATATGGTAAAGTGTGCATTTCAGTTTTGTGAATTTGTTAATTGCTGTAAATAGTGCTTAATTAGGTTATTTACCACCCTATTCGAGGAGGAAGGCTGGTTACATCTCCAGTACACATCGGACACTTCAAATTGGTATCAGAGCATCGGTTATTGCAAGCGCTCTTCCCAGAGTCTGTTCGAGTTGTGTCAACTTGTCCCATGCAGTTGTCTCAGGTGTAGGTTGCAAGTCGTGCAGGGTGCAGGTTGCAGGTCACTAGGAGTAGTTGGCAAGCCAGATGTAGGTCGTAGGTCAAGTGATGGCTCGGGCGATAGCTTTTTGGTTGGCACAGGTTGAGTGCAGGTCACACGTAGTGGGTTGGCAGTCAGGTGACGGCTTTGGTGACAGTTTCCAGGTCAGCGTAGGTCATGCGTAGCAGGTCGATGTTTCACGTGTTTTTTGTCTTGATAAAAATCATGTTTTCACAAGTCAAGCAATAGCTCAAGCGACAGCTTTCTAGTTAATGCAGGTCATGTGCAGCAGGTTGGCAAACAACAGTTTCGAGGTTAGCGCAGGTCACGTATAGTAGCTCGATAGTTCACGTTTTTTTCTCTTGATAAAAAGCATGTTTTTTGTCAAAAGTTTGTCCTTTGGCAAATTTTTGTGGGCTGTCACGCGCAGGTAAGCACAAATTGACGAATCTCAAAGATTGTGCATGCATTTACTTCTGGAATTTTGGGCTTCTAAAGTATACTCGGAGATTTTACTTGGCTGAGTAAAACTTGTGAAATTTGTACACATTCGGGTGTCAAAAACTGGGGCTTTTCATGTATTTGTGGAAATTTCATAGTGACAAGAACAATTTCTTTAAAATTTGGGACATTGACCCTGCACAATTTGGGGCTTTTGCAAAATTGCAAAGTTTGTGTCAAATTTGGTCTTGATATGCACTTGCAGTACAATTTCTATGCAACTTGAGCACATTGGACCCCTGTCAAATTTGGGGCTTTTGCAAAATTTGTGAAATTTTGGAAAAATTGGATTGTGGAATCTACTCCAAAGTTAAGTTTGATGCAATTTGAGCAGAGAAAATTTGGGGCTTTTGACCGTGCGGGTTAAATTTGTGCTCCTGGATGCATTGGGAGAAGAAATTGCAGCTAAAATTTGGGGCTTTCTCATGCAATTTGATTTATTACGCCATGGCATAGCTGCAATTACTTGTGGTGTGCTGTAGCAAATGTTTTGTGACTTTGAAAATTGATTTGCAGATCTGAAATTTCTGCAATTACTTGGTTTGTCATTGCTGGTTGGTACTTATTTAGTACCTTGGTGATTTGTATGACAGTTGGGCTTACATTTGTTGACATTTGAGCCATTTTTGGGCTGTGAATCATGGCTGGCAGCAAGCAATCTTTTGTACATTAAGAAGCTTGATGGTGCACACAACTTTGCTATATGGCAGAATCAGTGCTATAATGTCTTAGTGTAGAAGAAACAGGTGAAGCCCATCAAAACAAAAGGGATAAAATCAGCAACCATGGATCAAGATGAGTGGGATGAGTTAGATGAGCTTGCACACTCTACCATAGAGCTTTCAGTGTTAGGCACTCTACTATTTAACATAGAGAAATTGAATTCTGCTTATGATATGTGGGAAAGGCTTGAGGAGTTATATGCTAAGAAAAGTGTAGCAAGAAAGGTTTATTGGTTGAAGAGATTGATGGACCTCCGTATGAAGGAAGGTATAGCTATGTCTGTACATTTGAATCAGTTTAACTCTATTTTTAGCTAGCTGATTGGTTTAGAGTTCAACATTGATGAGGAGTTCAAGGGAACATTTTTGCTATGCGCTTTGCTTGAAAATTAACTCTAATGCCATGTTGTTATATTCAGATGTGGAGAGCTCTTTACTCATGAAAGAGCTAAATAGACAATAATTCAGCAAGCAAGTCTTCTAATGCACTGCATATGAGAGGCAAATCCTGGTAGAAAGACAAGTCTGAAAACAAAGCACGCAACAAGTCTCGTGGAAAAAATGTAGAGTGCTATCATTGTGGCAAGAAATGGCACTTCAAGCGGGATTGCTTTAAGTGGAAGAAAGAGAAGGGCAAGGGCAAAAGCATTGATCATAGCAAAGATGAGAAAAATGATAGCCAACATGCAAAGAAGAGCAGTATGAAGATAGAGGAAGTCAATGTAGTGACAATGGCATTGATGTACTCTTTGCTTCTTCTTTTAGTGCATAGTCATTGATTGAGGATTTTGATGATGACATGCACACTTGGATTCTTGGTTTAGGTGTTTCATTCCATGTGACACCATACCATGAGTGGCTTTTTGATTACAGTGGTAGTAGACATGGTGTTGTCCACTTGGGGAACAACTATGCATGTGACATTGCAAGGATTGGCAGTGTGCAGTTGACATTTCAGCATGGTTCAGTGTTTATCCCAGCTTAACAAGAGCTTGATAAGCACGTGGCAGCTAGATGATAAAGGCTATCACACCACTTTTTTGGATGGCAAATGGAAGATATGTAAGGGATCTAGGATTGTTGCTAAAGACTCTAACAATGACACTCTGTATCCATTACATGTATCTAGTATGCGTGAACCATGTTGTCGCCATAATCGAGTAGCCAAGTGTGTCTTTGTGGCATGGCCCGTTGGAATATATGAGTCAAATTGGAACAAAAATGCTTTCTCGTTTGGGTTATTTGCAATGTTTAAGGTATGCTGATTTTGACCATTGTGATTATTGCATATTTGGTAAGCATGCTCAAATGTCACATAAAAAGTCTATTTCATTAAAGTCTCCACCCTCAGAGTTGGTACGTTCAGATGTATGTGAGATGCCAGGATTGTCTCTAGGGGAAAGAAAATATTTTATCACGTTTGTTGATGATGCGATATGCAAAGTATGGGTTTATCCAATGCTTATAAGGACGATGCATCTAACATTAGATAAATTTAAAAAAATCAGGCACTTACTAAGAATATGACTAACAAGACATTAAAGTGTCTTTGCTTTGACAATGGTGGAAAATATGTGTCAAAAGCCTTTCAAGCCTTTTGTGATAGCAAAGGGATAAAGAGGGAGCTCACTGCCCCTTATAATCTGCGCCAAAACAGTGTTGTAGAGTGTATAAATAGGACTATTCAAGAGAAGGTCCATATCATGCTAAGGAATGAATCCTTCCTTACGAATGCATCTAGCACTAGATCCGGGATGACTTGCAACTTGGCAAGATCCCCTATATCCTGGGTCAGGGCGTACCCTATTAACCCAATTGTAGTTTTTTTGTAGTTTTTCTTCTCTCCCTCACGTCTGGCGGCAGCAGCATCTTCACA
Organism: Lygodium microphyllum; assembly: GCF_053477565.2. NCBI lineage: Eukaryota > Viridiplantae > Streptophyta > Polypodiopsida > Schizaeales > Lygodiaceae > Lygodium > Lygodium microphyllum. The sequence goes on along the minus strand of NC_141160.1, from coordinate 30,254,367 downwards.
ATCTTTGCCTTCCCTCCCAGAAAGAATTCCACCTTAGCAGTTTGCCTAGTACAAGTAACCTCACAACCATTTGTCAATTCCACAAGCAGGGTGGGTGCTTCTATTGTGGCTATTCCTAATCCTTTTGCACAAGCTGGTGAGATAAAGGAATGTGTACTTCCACAATCAATCAAGGTCTTGAAACTTTTACCTTGATAGTTCGACGATATCTGAATCACCGAGAACTGGCGATTCGGCCCTTTCTTGTGTAGAGCAGCATGGACTGTCGCCCTTTCAAACTCTGCTTCCATGGTCAGATCTTCTTCTTCTTCTTCGCACATTTGCCTATTGGCAATGCAGGCGGTTCTTCCTCTTCCTCGAGTAGCGGCTCCTTGACCACGGCCTGTTCCTTGGAAAGGCACTTGGTAATGTCCTCCACCAAGCTTGGGACATTGCCTCTTGAAGTAACCGGGTTCGTTGTAGTGGAAACAACAGAGGTTTCGGCCAATGTTTTGAGTAGGAACAAAGTTGTTGACGTTATTAGCCCTTGCTTTCTTTCTTTGTCCCAGATTATGACCTTAAACTCTCTTCATTTGAGATCTAAATGCTCCTCTATTCGGGTCATTATAAGACCAAGTTTTGTTAACCCTTGGTTTTGACTGTACCTCCTGAATTATAGGCGCCGCTCGAATGAGTGCATCCTGAAGATCTGATGGACGCATAGATTCGAGACGGGTATTTACTGGTGGATTTAAACTCGCACAAAATTTGAACACCTGCTGTGTCATGTCCATGTGTGATGCATACTTAAGAAGTGAGACAAATTTGGAATAGTATGCGTCAAGAGTGAGTCCCAGCTATTTTAGCTCATAGAACTCATTCATTTTCTGCGTGCGATATGCAGGTGGCAAGAATCTTCCCTGCACGGCTTTCTTCAGCTTCTTCCAGGTAACGGATCCCTCTGCGATCCCTTGATCCCTGAACCATTGCTTCCATCAAAGCCTGGCTTTGCCAGTGAGCTTTAGCTTGGCGAGCATAGCCTGATTTGCGGGTGCAGTACCGGCTGCTTCGAAGTAATCCTCTATGGATTCAATCCAAATTTCAGCATCAGCTTAGACGGACCTGCCTCTCTCGTCAAACTCGGGTGGCTTAATCTGCTTGAGAAGAAACTTCTCCTAGATTACGGCAGTACTTGATGTAGGAGGCGAACTAGGAACCTGTACCTGGGGTTGTGCCTGGATAAATGTTTCTTAACGTTATTATACGATAATCGTTATTGATTTATATTACATCTTCAATTCTGCTATCACGTAAGCAATGTAGCTACTTAACTTTTTATCAATTCTCATGCACAATCAGACATTGATAAAAAAAAGTCTTATTTGTATTTATATGGGCATAGCCCTTTCGGAATACAATATTTCTTGCGATGATAAGCCAACTGTTATATTTAGTTTGGGGAGAACAATGTTGTATTACATTTATCTACAGGAACTATATAATAGTATGGTTTCGGGTCATGGATCTTCAGGAATCGGTAAGTCATTGGAAGTTCAAGGTATCCTTTCCGTTGGAATCCATTCTTCTCATGGCGCCCTAACACTTTAATCTTGTCGGCGAGGATTACACGGGTTACTTCCTCATATACATATGAGTTCATTTCAACCCTCCGACCTCGAATATGTAAAGTTGAGTTTACGTGAGCTTCCACAAAAATGAAAGCTTCACGACTTTCAGGTCTTTCAACCACTTGATCTTTTTTAGGTTGGTTTGTAGGTAAGCAAACCGGTGGGCGGCTATATAGTAGATTCCTGAAGCACCCGTCCATCTTCGTTCCATGTACAAAGGTGATGGATTATAGATTTGCTCTAGGATGTTCATCATCTCAACCCTTTGTCGGTAATGCGGAGAATGCATTGCGGTCATGACCATGACTCGAAATAGCAAGAACTTGTTCCACGCTTCGTAATTCTGCAAGACAGCATTGGAAATAAGGAAATGTTGGGAACATCAACATTTGCTTTACTTCATCTTATTAAGATTTTATAAAAATAATTCCGTTGTTGGTCGGCTTCTGATACCAACTGTAACGTATCCACTTGTATCTTCAGGACACGTCTTAGCAATCCATCGGAAAGAATGTCTAGAAAGCTCCGCTCCGCACTCCCATGGAATGTTACGGGGTTTGCGATCTAGGGCTTTCCGCGTCTGCCACGTAGCGGAAGTATTCCGGCCGTTCCCACTTAGGATCGACCTGACTTAGGGTTTTCTTTATTGGTCATTTCCTAATGACAACTAGCATCGGATCCAAGCGAACTACTTTACGCAGAAACGCTAGGTCCGAAGCGGATTCACGCCGCACTTGGTTCAAGGAGAATGGGAAACGAGAGGGCTGCAAAGCTCAACCTCTCTACCATAAGGCATAGTCCCATTCCGTTCCCCTAAAATAGCGTTAATCAGGTTCAATCATAACTCTAGGTCAACGCTTTTGTTGTTCGTGTTCTTTGACAATCTTCCTGCTGTCCATCGTGATTTGAGAAAAGTTCCCGGCCAACCGGGACCACCCATCCGTAGGACGGACCTTTGGCCCATCCTCCGCACTTTCCTCGGGTTGTTTTAGTTATTTAATTACCTAACACATTAGTTGGACATGTAACAACCGGCTTCTTTAATTAACCCGTCAAGCACTGGTTCCTTCACGTAATCTTTATCACTTGACATAGAAAAACAATATCAGACAAGTTCCTTATTAACAGGTTATCATATTTTACTTTGAAATACAAAGAGTCCAGCCCGTAGGCTCATCCACAATCCGCTCGAAGGCTATCCAGCAATCCACAAGGATCACCAATCCAAGTTTCCTTCCGTAGACTAGTATGCGGGTCTTGAGATCCAATCCTGAGTCACATTAGCCTCTTGTGCAGGGCCCGGAAGGCGAGGGATTTACGGCTAGAGCCCCCCTTGGCACCCAAGCGTCCTCCTGCTCTAAGTAGCGCTCAACGGAGAGACCTCTCGCGGCGGGTTTGGTCCACTTTCCCGTCGCGGTCAACAACCCCCTTGGTTAGGGTTAGGTAGGCAGTTAGGTGTAACTGAAGCTGCCTCTCCCTTCAGGCCTTCAACCTGAAGTATAGATATTCATTTATCTTTTAATTCATTGATCAAACAAAGCCAAACAGTGCTCTAAAATCTGTAGCAAGCACAAACATTTCCATTGACCGTTTTTGTTGGCAAACTGCTAAGGAATGAATCCTTCCTTACGAATGCATTTAGCACTCGATCTGGGATGACTTGCAACTTGGCAAGATCCCCTATATCCTGGGTCAGGGCGTACCCTATTAACCCCACTTGTTCAAACCTTACGTTCATTGGTTACTTCAGTTTATCGGCTGGTCTTTAGTTTCCAATTAATCTTCCTTACTCAAGAAGGATACTAAAGTATTCATCCTCTTGCAAGATAACTTGCATAAGGATCCGCCAACCTCATTGCGAGAATTTGGCCATTCTCTTGTGATCCAATCACAAGATCATATGACTCCGCACTTGCTGCGCGAGTGTCGCATCGAACTATGAGACAATGGAGTCACGAAACAATCTGTTTCAGGTTACTAGGCTGACATCGTTAGACCTAGGGTTTCCAAATTTCATCTTGGAAGATTCTTAGGGACAAACCCTAGCTCACTTTCCAATTACATTTTCACTGTCCCTACATTTAGTGAATGTGGGCAAGTATTTAAGGTATAAGCGTTTCTTGGAATTTAACTTATTCCGAACGAGTACTCCGCGACTTAGGTGTTTTAGGTTTATGCCAATTTGGTTAACTCTAGAAGATAATTTCGAGATTACTTCCACATGATTCGTTGACTATGCGTAAATTGATCTTTTTAACCCTAACTTATCGGTTTGAGGTCAGGCATAGGTTAGGTTAATTTCAACTAATCTTCCCTTTTCTTTGCGAACAAAATTTATGTTAAATAAGCAACCTTTTTCTTGCTAATTTATGTAGTTGACAATGATAATTTCATAGAGTTTATGCATCGTAAGAATCGTTTCATGCTTTGCACTTTTCATGATGATTCATTGCGATATGGGTTAATAGTGTGAGATGCAATTTATACTTCTAGGCTTAACCGAAGTATACTATTTTTATGGATAATAATGTAGTCTTATAATTCATTTCAATGCATAAGCTATTTGCTAGAAATGCGTTTATACTTTCTTAATTTGCATGTTTCATTAAAAAGTATTGATGACTAAGTTCCTTCGTCGTGAACAACTAGGACGAAAATATATCCTATTTCTAATAATTAACCTTGCATGATTGAATTACAACAATAACAAATAAAAATTAGGAAGAAAAACCTGGGCTTGGGTTGAGATATCCACGTGGATGCGAGGAGACGATCCTCCTGCGGCTGCGCCTTGGACTTTCTTAGGAGGCATTTCCGCCGTGGAAGCAGCTTAACAACTTCTTTTTGCTATTCCACCGTGGCTCTCTTTCGCAATAACTTGCACCGTCCGTCGAAAGCAGTTTTAGAAGGCTTCCTCCTTGGAGTCGGGAGTTCGAAAGGGGTGTTTCAGAATCTTTCACGACTAAGACCTATTAAGCCATAGGGAAGGCTTAATGGCCTTTGTAAGGACTCACACGAATGGAGAATAATGAGGTGTGGAATCCCTTACGAGGGTTTTTGAGTGGGAAAGGGAGGTGTTAAAAAAAAACCTTCAATACTCTTTTTCTCTTTTTCGAGTGGGGAAAAAACCAAAGTCCCAAGGGTATTATGCATACGGGAAAGAAAAGGCTAAGGACAATTTTTCTTGGGGAAAATGGCCTTATAGAATCCTAAGGGAGGAACTTCCAAGGGGAAAAAGTAGCCTTTAAAGGCTATACCTTTTGGAATGCGGGAAAAAGCCTAAGGGCCTTTAAAGACAACTCGGAGGGGGTAATCCTAAAATCCCTTAAAAAGGGGGCTAATTGGTTTAAACACCAGGGGGGGGGGGGGGGGGTGAGGTGGTTTTGAAGCCAAGGAAAAAGGGGGGCTTAAGAGGATTTTAAAACCCGGGGAAGGGGGGGGGACTCCAAAGTGAAGGGAAAGGGGTTTAAGCACGGGGGATGAAAGGGGGCTTAAGGGTTAAACATGGGGGAAGGTAATAAGCCCAAAAGAAAGGGGGTTAAGAAGGCCCCCCCTTTGGAAGCTTCTAAGCTTCCAGAAGCTAAAAGGGGGGGGGGGGGGGGGGGTATATATAACCGTCCGACAACGGCTTAATGGAGGCGGCTCCTCCCTCCTTCCTTTCGTCCTCGACGGCGTCGCGTCCCTCTGCCACAGGGCGGCCAGCGCAGAGTCCCTCCTCCCTTCTCTCCCACACGCACTCAGAGAACCCTCTCTTCTCTCCCTTACGTTTGGCGGCAGCGTCGTCTTCATGATCTCTTCCTTCCCTCCCTCTTCAGACCGCGGTCCCCTTCTGGTTAAATAGGGGGGAGGGGGATCCTCCCTCTCCTTCGTGTCAGCGCGCATGGCCGTATCCCTCTGCAAGCTCCACCTAGGAGCTTCTGTGTCGTTTCTATTCCCCTCCCCTTCTAGCACAACAGTCGGCTGGGGAGGGGAATAATAATAATAATAATTTGCATTATCCTTAAGAAAATGTTATATATTTATCCTCAAGAGGTAGTTTACGCGAACGTTACATTCTCTCCCCCTTAGAGGAATCGAGATGTCCTCATCTCGAGATAAACTGGGGATATTGATAGTTGAGAGTGCCTTCATCTATCCAAGTGGCATCCTCTTCCGGATAATCTTTCCACTGGACGAGGCATTCTCTCAGGGTTCTGGATCTTAATTGTCTCTCCCTAATATCTAAGATCCTATCAGGCCTTAGTTCAAGGACTCCTTGACTAGGCATTACAACTTATTGGTCGTCAAGTACATGGTTAGGATTAGGTACATATTTCTTCAATAGGCTGATATGGAATACATTGTGAACCTTTAGGTTCTCAGGGAGTTTATAAGCATTAGATCCTAGGCACTTGAGGATCTTGTACGGTCCATAATACCTTGGACTTATTTTCTTGCAATCTCCTAAGGATAGGGAAACTCTTCTTAGGGCGTACGCGAATGAAGACCATGTCTCCTTCTTCGAAGATTCTATCTTGACGCTTCAAATCCGCGTATGCCTTCTGTCTATCCTTGGCAGCTTGGATGTCCTGCCTTATTGACTTTATTTGGTCATCCATCTCTTTCAACATCTACCTTGAAGCTTCAACCCTTAAGGTTGGATCTGAAAAGTTTAGGGGACTTTGACAGTCATAACCATACAATGCTTGGAAAGGGGTCATCTGAATGCTTTGTTGGTAAGAAGCACTGTAGGCAAATTCAACCAAAGGCAAGTATTGAATCCACCTCTTCAGCTCTCGACAGCAGTATGCCCTTAGCATATCCTCGATGACTTGATTTACTCGCTCTGTTTGGCCATCCGTTTGGGGATGGTAAGCGGTGCTAAAGCAGAGTTGAGTCCCAATAGCTTCAAAGATAGCTCTCCAGAAGTGTGATGTGAAGAGAGAATCACGATCACTAATGATTCTTCTGGGTAGCCCATGTATCTTGAATATCTCCTTGATAAACAACCTTGCAATGTTTGAGGCTTTATAGTTTGTCTTTACTGGAATAAGGTGTGCAACCTTAGTAAGCATGTCAACCACAACCATGATGGAGTTGTATCCTCCCTGAACTTGGGGTAGGCCAACAACAAAATCCATACTGATGAATTCCCATTTCATTTGGGGAATGTCAAGCGGTTGCAGTTTCCCTGGCATCTTGACATGTTCGGCTTTGATACGTTGACAAGACAAACACTCGGTGACATACTTGAGAACGTCACCTTTAAGCCTCTCCCAATGGTAGCTCTTCCTAACTGCATTAAGAGTCTTGGCATAGCCAGGATGTCCTGCGAAAGGGGGAATCATGAGCTTCCCACAATATCTTCTGCTTAAGTGGCTGGCTTGCTGGTATACACAGCCTCGTTCTGTAGTAGACAAGTCCATTATTAATGGAGAATTCATGATACTTAGCCTGCAGCTTTTGATTTTGATCCTTGATAGAGATCTCCCTTAGCATTGTTTGGTAGGCCGGATCATGGCATGTATCTTCTCTAGCTAACTCAAGTATTGGATTGTTTGGCATAGATACTTTTGTAGCTAGAGATCTGGCTGTTGATGGATTCTGCAGGATTAGAGAATTAAGGAATGCCTTGCGACTGAGTGCATCGGCAACTACATTCTCTTTTCCTGGTCGGTACTTGATTTCAAAGTCATAATCCTCCAACACTTCAATCTATCGACGTTGCCTCATGTTGAGCTCATTCTGGGTAAAGATCCATTTGAGACTCTTATGGTCAGTTACTAGTGTAAATTTGTTACCCAACAGGTAGCGTCTCCAAAGCTTTAGAGCATGGATGACAGCTAGCAATTCCAGATCATGCGTAGCATAATTTTTTTCATGACTCTTCAATTTCCTTGAAGAGTATGCTAATGGATGACCTTCCTGCATAAGTACACACCCCAAGGCAAGTATGCTAGCATCAGTTACTAACTCGAACTCTTTATTGAGGTCTGGGAGTTTTAGAATAGGTGTTGATACCAAACTTTGCTTCAATCTGTCGAAGCTATTTTGTTCGGGAGTTGACCATGCAATGGAGGTTTGCTTCTTCAGTAAGTCCGTCAGGGGTGCTGCAATCAAAGCATAGTTTTTGATGAAGACTCTATACCATCCTGTCAATCCAAGAAAGTTGCGTATTTCCTTGACAGATGATGTTATTGGCCATTTAAGCACGTCTCTGACCTTGGCTGGGTCCACTGAGATTCCTTCTGCTGATACTATGAATCCCAAATATTCAATCTGACGCTTGAAGAATGCACACTTCTTCATTTTAGCATACAGCTTATGTGACCTCATTGTCTCAAGGACAATCTAGAGTTGGGGTTCATGATCTTCTTCCTGTTTGGAATAGACTAAAGTGTCGTCGAAGAAGACAAGCACGAAATCATCAAGATATGGCCTAAAGATATCCTACATTAACCTGTTGAAGGTGGCAGGTGCATTCGTAAGTCCGAACGACATAACTAGGAACTCAAAGTGCCCATATCTTGTATTGAAGGCCGTCTTGGGGGTATCTTCTTCCTTGATCCTTATCTGATAATAACCTGACCTGAGATCAATCTTGGAAAAGATCTTTGCACCCTGAAGACGATCAAGAAGCTCATCTATTCTAGGAATAAGGTACTTGTTCTTGACTGTCAATTGATTCAACCCTTGGTAATCAATACATAGTCGAAGTGTCCCATCTTTCTTTTTTTGGAACAGTACTGGAGCTCCCCACGGTGAACTGCTAGGCCGGATATAGCCCTGCTCTAGCAATTGCTTGAGTTGTTCCTTTAGCTCAATTGCTTCTGGTATGGACATTCTATAAGGTCTCTTATTCCCTCATTCTCCCCCAGCCGACGTCATGCTGGAGGGGAAGGAGGAAGGCCATGGAATGCAGCACGCTGGCGCCTATGTAGGTGCTGAAGCCATGCGTGCTGCCGTGTAGGAGTGGGAGGATCCCCCTCCCCTCCTATTTAAACCAAGCAACTAAATACGTGAGGGGAGATCGAGAAGAGAGGGCTGCTGCTAGCCGTGAGGGAGAGAAGAATCTGATACGCGGGCAAGTGGTGAGTTGGGTGGGCGCCGCTGTGAAAGGGAGTACCGTGTTGTGGACGAGGGGCTAGGCTGTGCAGCCAGCGGGAGTCGCCGCTAGACTGCCAGAGGGAGAGGAGGAGATTCTGCACGCCGCTACGTTGCGTAAGGGAGCCATCTTCCCCCCACGTGGAAATTTTGTGGAAGCTCAGAGGCTTCCAAGGGGGGGTCTTCTTAAGCCCCCTTCCTATGCCTCATCAAATCCCCTCCCCCTGGGTTTAAAATCCTCTTAAGCCCCCTTTCTTTTGGGCTTATCCCTCTTTTCCCCCCCGTGTGTTTTAATTCCTTTAGGCCCTTGCCCTTGGCTTTGGAATCACCCCCTTCCCGTGGCCTCTTAAAACCACTTCTCCCGTGTTTTATCCCTTAAGCCTTTTCCTTGGCTTCAAAACCTTCCCCCCCCCCCCCCCCCCCCCCCCCCGCGTGCTTTTAAAGTTCACTTAGTCCCCTTTCCCCTGGTTTCAAAACCTTTCACCCCGTGTTTTAACCTTTAAGCCCCTTTCTTATGGGCTTTGAAACCCTCTTTTCCCCCCTGTGTGTTTTAATTCCTTTAGGCCCTTCCCCTTGGCTTTGGAATCACCCCCTTCCCGTGGCCTCTTAAAACCACTTCTCCCGTGTTTTATCCCTTAAGCCTTTTCCTTGGCTTCAAAACCTCCCCCCCCCCCCCCCCCCCCCCGTGTAAACCCTCATAAGCCCCTTTTTCTCCTAATTTTCCTAAGGGTCCTTAGACTCTTACTTATAACCTTTATGGTTATTATTTTCCCTTGGAGTTTCCCCCCCTTAGAGTTTTCCCCCATAAAAGGTTACTCCAAATAACCTTTCCTTCTCCCCCATGTTTTGTTAAAAATCCCCCTTAGGCCATGCAAAAATAACCCTTGAGCTCTCCCGCACCTTGTTTCTTTTCCACATCTTTCTATTTCCCGTTCGTGCGAGTTTACAAAGACCATTAAGCCTTTCCTATGGCTTCAATGGGTCTTAGTCGTGAGAAATTTTGAAGCACCCACTTTCGAAATCCCTACTTCAAGGAGGGAGCCCTCTAAAACTACTTTCGACGGATAGTGCAAGCTATTGCAAAAAGGTAGCGACGGGGGAATTCCCAAGAAGAGTTATGAAGCTACTTCCACGACGGAAAAAGTACAATTGCGATGCCTCCTAAGAAAGTCCAAGGCATAGCCGCGGGAGGGTCATCTCTGGGCATCCACGTGGATATGTCACCCCAAGCCTAGGTTTTTCTTCCTAATTTTTATTTGATATTGTTGTAATTCAATCATGCAAGGTTAATTGTTAGAAATAGGATATATTTTTGTCCTAGTTGTTCACGACGAAGGAACTTAGTCATCAATACTTTTAAATGAAACATGCAAATTAAAGAAAGCATAAACGCATTTCTAGCAAATAGCTTATGCATTGAAATGAATTATAAGACTAGATTATTATCCATTCAAATAGTACACTTCGGTTAAGCCTAGAAGTATAAACTGCATCTCGCACTATTAACCCATATCGCAATGAATCATCATGGAAAGTGCAAAGCATGAAATGATTCTTACAATGCATAAACTCTAGGAATTATCGTTTGTCAACTGCATAGATTATCAAGAAAAAGGTTGCTTGTTTAGTATAAAATTTATTCGCAAGTTATAGGTAAATTAGTTGAAATTAACCGTTCACGTAAACTACCTCTTGAGGATAAATATATAACATTTTCTTAAGGATAATGCAATTTATTATTATTATTATTCCCCTCCCTAGCCGACTGTTGTGCTGGAAGGGGAGGGGAATAGAAACGACACGGAAGCTTCTAGGTGGAGCTCGCAGAGGGATACGGCCATGCGCGCTGGCACGAAGGAGAGGGAGGATCCCCCTCTCCCCTATTTAACCAGAAGGGAACCGCAGGCTGAAGAGGGAGGGAAGGCAGAGATCGTGAAGATGACGCTGCCGCCAGACGTGAGGGAGAGAAGAGAGGGTTCTCTGAGTGCGTGTAGGAGAGAAGGGAGGAGGGACTCTGCGCTGGCCGCCCTGTGGCAAAGGGACGCGACGCCATCTAGGACGAAAGGAAGGAGGGAGGAGCCGCCTCCATTAAGCTGTCGTCAGACGGGTGCTGCCGTCGAGGACGAAAGGAAGGAGGGAGGAGCCGCCTCCATTAAGCCATCGTCGGACAGTTATATATTCCCCCCCCCTTTAGCTTCTGGAAGCTTAGAAGCTTCCAAAGGGGGGGAGGAATGGGTTTGAAGCCAAGGAAAAAGGGGGGCTTAAGGGGATTTTAAAACCCGGGGGAGGGAGATTCAAAAGGCACAGGAAGAGGGGCTTATAGGGGGATAAAAACCGGGGTGGGGGGGACTCCAAAGTGAAGGGAAAGGGGTTTAAGCACGGGGGGTGAAAGGGGGCTTAAGGGTTAAACACGGGAGAAGGTAATAAGCCCAAAAGAGAGGGGCTAAGAAGGCCCCCCCTTTGGAAGCTTCTAAGCTCCCAGAAGCTAAAAAGGGGGGGGGGGGGGGGGGGGGAGGGGGGAGTATATATAACCGTCCGACGACGGCTTAATGGAGGCGGCTCCTCCCTCCTTCCTTTCGTCCTTGACGGTAGCACCCGTCCGACAACTTAATGGAGGCGGCTCCTCCCTCCTTCCTTTCGTCCTAGACGGCGTCGCGTCCCTCTGCCATAGGGTGGCCAGCGCAGAGTCCCTCCTCCCTTCTCTCCCACACGCACTCAGAGAACCCTCTCTTCTCTCCCTCACGTCTAGCGGCAGCGTCGTCTTCACGATCTTTGCCTTCCCTCCCTCTTCAGCCCGCAGTCCCCTTCTAGTTAAATAGGGGGGAGGGGGATCCTCCCTCTCCTTCGTGTCAGCGCGCATGGCCGTATCCCTCTGCGAGCTCCACCTAGGAGCTTCCGTGTCGTTTCTATTCCCCTCCCCTTCCAGCACAACAATCGACTGGGGAGGGGAATAATAATAATAATAAATTGCATTATCCTTAAGAAAATGTTATACATTTATCCTCAAGAGGTAGTTTACGCGAACGGGTTAATTTCAACTAATCTTCCTATAACTTGCGAATGAGAGGGAGGATCCCCCTTCCCCCTATTTAACCATGCGCGCTGACACGAAGGAGAGGGAGGATCCCCCTCCCCCCTATTTAACCAGAAGGGGACCGCGGGCTGAAGAGGGAGGGAAGGCAGAGATTGTGAAGACGATGCTGCCGCCAGATGTGAGGGAGAGAAGAGAGGGTTCTCGGAGTGCGTGTGGGAGAGAAGGGAGGAGGGACTCTACGCTGGCCGCCCTATGGCAGAGGGACGCGACGCCGTCTAGGATGAAAGGAAGGAGGGAGGAGCCGTCTCCATTAAGCTGTCGTTGGACGGGTGCTACCGTCGAGGACGAAAGGAAGGAGGGAGGAGCCACCTCCATTAAGCCGTCGTCGGATGGTTATATATACACCCCCCCCCCCCCCCCCCCCCCCCCCCCCCCTCTTTTAGCTTCTGGAAGCTTAGAAGCTCCCAAAGGGGGGGCCTTCTTAGCCCCCTTTCTTTTGGGCTTATTACCTTTCCCCGTGTTTAACCCTTAAGCCCCCTTTCACCCCCCGTGCTTAAACCCCTTTCCCTTCACTTTGGAGTCTCTCGCTCCCCCACACCCCGGTTTTTAACCCCCTATAAGCCCCCCTTCCTGTGCCTCTTGAATCCCCCTCCCAGTCCTCTTAAGCCCCCCTTTTTCCTTGGCTTCAAACCCATCCCTCTCCTCCCCCCCCCATGTTTAAACCAATTAGCCCCCTTTTTAAGGGATTTTAGGATTACCCCCTCCGAGTTGTCTTTAAAGGCCCTTAGGCTTTTTTCTGCATTCCAAAAGGTATAGTCTTTAAAGGCTACTTTTTCCCCTTGGAAGTTCCTCCCTTAGGATTCTATAAGGCCATTTTCCCCAAGAAAAATTGTCCTTAGCCTTTTCTTTCCCGTATGCATAATACCCTTGGGACTTTGGTTTTTTCCCTACTCGAAAAAGAGTGTTGAAGGTTTTTTTTTAACACCTCCCTTTCCCACTCAAAAACCCTCGTAAGGGATTCCACACCTCATTATTCTCCATTCGTGTAAGTCCTTACAAAGGCCATTAAGCCTTCCCCATGGCTTAATAGGTCTTAGTCGTGAAAGATTCTGAAACACCCCTTTCGAACTCCCGACTCCAAGGAGGAAGCCTTCTAAAACTGCTTTCGACGGACGGTGCAAGTTATTGCGAAAGAGAGCCACGGTGGAATAGCAAAAAGAAGTTGTTAAGCTGCTTCCACGGCGGAAATGCCTCCTAAGAAAGTCCAAGGCGCAGCCGCGGGAGGATCGTCTCTTGGCATCCACGTGGATATCTCACCCCAAGCCCAGGTTTTCCTTCCTAATTTTTATTTGTTATTGTTGTAATTCAATCATGCAAGGTTAATTATTAGAAATAGGATATATTTTCGTCCTAGTTGTTCATGACGAAGGTACTTAGTCATCAATACTTTTTAATGAAACATGCAAATTAAGAAAGTATAAACGTATTTTTAGCAAATAGCTTATGCATTGAAATGAATTATAAGACTACATTATTATCCATAAAAATAGTATACTTCGGTTAAGCCTAGAAGTATAAACTGCATCTCGCACTATTAACCCATATCGCAATGAATCATCATGAAAAGTGCAAAGCATGAAACGATTCTTACGATGCATAAACTCTATGAAATTATCGTTGTCAACTACATAAATTAGCAAGAAAAAGGTTGCTTATTTAGCATAAATTTTGTTCGCAAAGAAAAGGGAAGATAAGTTGAAATTAACCTAACCTATGCCTAACCTCAAACCGATAAGTTAGGGTTTAAAAAATCAATTTACGCATAGTCAATGAATCGTGTGGAAGTAATCTCGAAATTATCTAAAACACCTAAGTCACGGAGTACTCGTTCGGAATAAGTTAAATTCCAAGAAACGCCTATACCTTAAATACTTGCCCACATTCATTGAATGTAGGGATAGTGAAAATGTAATTGGAAAGTGAGCTAGGGTTTGTCCCTAAGAATCTTACAAGATGAAACTTGGAAACCCTAGGTCTAACGACATCAGCCTAGTAACCTGAAACAGATTGTTTCGTGACTCCATTGTCTCATAGTTCGATGCGACACTCGCGCAGCAAGTGCGGAGTCATATGATCTTGTGATTGGATCACAAGAGAATGGCCAAATTCTCGCAATGAGATTGGCGGATCCTTACGCAAGTTATCTTGCAAGAGGATGAATACTTTAGTATTCTTCTTGAGGAAGGAAGATTAATTGGAAACAAGAGAAGGTCCATATCATGCTATTTCATATTGTGTTACCCCATGGATTTTGGGCAGAGGCACTTATGATAGCTGTACACTTGATAAATCAGTCGAACAGGTCTTTGGGGGGGAGAGTCCCTGAAAAAGTGTGATTGGCAAGCCACCTTTGTATATACATTTGAGAGTATTTGGCTGCGAGGCATTTGTGTACATACGCAAGGAACAACATAGCAAATTGAAGCCAAAGTCTTGTAGATGCATTTTCCTAGGATATGGTAATGAGGGTGAAATGGGGTATAGATTATGGGATCCTGAGAAAAGAAAAATGGTATGGTAGCAATGATGTTATCTTTCGGGAAGATTGTATGCATAAATAGCCCGCAAAGATTGAGAAAGTCAGAAGGATTGTGCTTTGAGAAGAGATACTTGTAGGATAGTAAAGAGTGCTTGTTGTACAACAACAAACATCTGCTGTAAATGACCCTATGAATGCAGGGAATGATGCTGAAAAGCATGTTGAACCATTTGAACAGCAAGTTGTCAATGTAGATTTGCAGGCTGAACAACTAGCAAACATTGATTATTGGGCCGTAGATCGACTAAAAATACAAAATAGTTGGATAGGTTTGTTCTTGGTGCAAATCATGTTGTTGATTATGTCATGTTGACAAACTGTGGTGAATCGTGATGCTTCAAGGAAGCAATGGACATAGAGAATAGCAAGAAATGGCATAAAGCTCTACTTGCGAATGGATTTATAAAATAAAGGTCACTTTTGGTTTCTTGCCAAAATACAAAGCAGGCCTTGTTGCAAAGGGGTACAAGTAGGAACATGGGATTGATTTTAATGAGATCTTTTCTCCTATTGTTAAGATGAATACTTTGTAAACCATATTAGGCTTGGTTACACGTGAGGATATGGAGCTCATATAGATGGATGTAAAGATAGTCTTTTTACATGGAGATTTTCATGAATACATATATATGCAACAGCTAGAAGGTTTTGTGACAAAGGAGAAGGAAAAGATGGTATGTAAACTCAACAAAAGCTTGTATGGGCTGAAACATGCACCGCGTGAATGATATCATAAGTTTGATACTGTCATGGGGACGTGAAATTTTGAGATGCTCTAATCTTGCCAACAACATTTGATTGAGATATTAATCAAATGTGCAGGGTTGTTTAGCACATGTGATGCACATGGCAGTTTTTTCATGGTAATAGGCCAAGGACCTTAAGGATGCAGTGGGTGTTAAAGGCAAAGTTGTAATAAGTTATGTCTAATAGGTACTAGGTGGTACCTGGCGTCAAATTTGGGACTAGACAAATTTATTGGCCACTAATGTCAGTGGTGATATTAGAGACTAGGCATTAATTAATTAATAGATGCTAGTCTAAGGGTCAATAATTACTCAAGAATACTTGGAAGACAAATTGGCCTAGCCAATTTAATTGTTGGTTAGTAAAATTGATTTTTTGAGCACTAGAATAATTATTAAATTAATTTTGAAAATTACTATTCTGAAAATTAATTGAATAAGTTGGATAATTTTAAAAAATGAAATTAGAAGACTGCCACTTGTTAAAACTTGCCCATACAAGTGGGAAAAACGTTTTTAGGAATTGGTGGAAGTCTATTCCAGCCATTGTGAGAGAGGAGGAGACTATTAGAGAGCAAGGAGAGACTGTTGATGTGATTTGCAGCTACTAGGGATCAGTCCTATAGCATGTGATAGTAGTTTGGGGCCCTCCAAGAGCAGATGAAAGCAACCCAAGGTCTTTGTGGTGCAAATGATAGCATATAGAATGGGGCAATAGTCAATATAGTGGTCTTAAGTTGTAGGTGATAGGTTCCATGGCTGTTTAAGTAGGGCATGTCAAAAGATGACGTACCAACAAGATAGTAGGGTTGGCGGGAAGGAACACGGAGTGAACTCCGCAAACATGGAGAAGAGAAGAGAAGAGAAAAGAAAATCAGATGAATGGAATGATGAAGATCTGAATCATGGAGTGAATGTGATACAAGGGAACAAGGATGCCGTAGCACAAGGAAGATAATGAAGACAGCCACGAACCGCAATGTCCTCCTGAAGAGGTGTGAGGGCAATGGAGAGGCTGGAGAGAAGAGGTGACAGACTGAATGAATCAACCGTGAGGAATGAATGAGAGAGTGGCCTATAAATAGGCACAATCAATCTAGGATGGCGCTCCTTTTTGGGGCTGCAAACCCTAAACGCAAAACGCAAAAACGCAAAAATGCAAACTGCGGGTGAAGGGTTTCTCAACACCCCCTCTCAGGCCCAAAAAGGGGAATAAGAGAAGAGTGAGGTGGAGATGCAATGCTACATGTTGAAGAATGCTCATGCAGCACGTGCCACTTGGACAGTATTTCTCGTGGGAAAATTGTTCACTTGTCCAAGTGTCTTAGTACATAGATGATGAAATTATGCAATGCATAGGAGGAATGTCGGACTGTGTGTGGTGTTGAGAACCATAAGGATATGCCCGTACTCGATCTCGGGAGGTGGCTCCATGCTGACCAAGTGACCAAGGCAAGAAGAGAAGAGGAGGAAGAAGATGTAGAGGATCCCTAAGATCCAAGATTTCCACCGAAAAGGAAACTTGTAGTAAAGACCAGTAGACAGAGTGAATTGGAGAACCTGAAACACAACCTCGGGAGAGAAGCCACTAGCTCCGTGCATCCATGTTGGAAGGAATACGAAGGCCTCGTCACCAAGTCGCAGTTGAACCTCCGAGGTCCCGATCTAGGTGGTACCTAAAGATCCTGGGTATCAGTAGAAGAGATGACTGGTCGGAGACAACCACCCCAAGAAAGTAGAAGATGGGTGAAGAACTGCATGTGGAGTAGGTTCCCCTGCTGAAGTCGAAGAAGTAGATGCCTCCTCTGAGAGCAAAGAAATAACATCCCTCTCTAAATCCCCCTATGAAGTAGAAAGGGAATCCAAAAACTCATGGATCACGGACTGCGAAATGTTTGATGAGTGATGAAGGAAGTGCGCTGGCATTGCGACGATCTCCAGGAGGTCCTAGTGCTAATCGATCCTCCATGTGCTCAAAAGGACTTAGTGCGCATCGGATGCGTCTTATTGCCTAGAGCATAGTACTTTGATAGTTAATGCAGAACGATCTCTATGGCCCAGAAAGAAGAGGTGGCATAAGGAGTGCTTGGTGCAAGACGCATGTACTCCGGAGGGGTGGGGAGCAAAGGTTGAAGTCGGCAAGCATCGGTGGTGTGTCCGGTGATGCCACAGTAGGAGCACCTAGTAGTCTAGTTATCTGTTGGTAAAGAAGCCATGGGTACTAGTGTGCCTTGCTAAAGAAGGAAGAGGTGGAAGAGGTCAGCCACGAACCATGAACGGCAATATCTGCCTCAAGGGGTGTGAGGGTAGTGTGAAGCATGAACCGCAATGTCCGCTGCAAGGGGTGGAAGGGCAGTGGAAGGGCTGGAAGTGAGCTGCTAGTGGGAGATGGATGCTACCAGTAGTAAAAGATTGCAACCAGTAGAAAGACGCAGGTGAGGAGAGAGAGAGACTAAAAACGCAGGTAGGACAGCTTGCAGGAGAGATACTAAAAACGCAGGCAGGACAGCCTGTAGGAGAGAGAAAGACTAAAAACGTAGGAAAAAAATAGCAGCAGCAATCAATATGCTGAAATCAGCTCCGAACAGTGTGTGATAGGCTGGAAACAGGTGCTAGACTGTTCTAGACAGCAATGGCCAGCTTGGACCGCAATGTCCTCCGTGTCCGGGGTGTGGGCAGCAAGCTGAAATACCTGAAATCTGCAAAAACGAGATTGTTTTCTGAATGGAGAGTGATCAGCAATAGTCGCTCTGCTGTAAACAGCTGCAAATTGCGGGTGGAAGGCTGAAATCAGGTGCCAGACTATAGATGACAGCAAGGGACAGCTGAGACTGTGATGTCCTCTGCGAAAGGGGTGTGGGCAGCAAGCTGAAAACACGGTGATGCAGCGGAAGAAGAAGAGAAGTGGATGCCGAACCCGCCACCGGTCTTTGCCTTCACTAGAGTGGAGGATCTCTACCACTGTTTGAGCAGATCCGGCTTTCATACCATGTCAAAAGATGACGTACCAACGAGACAATAGGGTTGGCGGGGAGGAACACGGAGTGAACTCGGCAAACATGGAGAAGAGAAGAGAAGAGAGAAGAAACTCAGATGAATTGAATGATGAAGGCCTTAATCACGGAGTGAATGTGATATAAGGGAACAAGGATGCCGTAGCACAAGGAAGATGATGAAGATAGCCACAAATCACGAACCGCAATGTCCTCCTGAAGGGATGTGAGGGCAATGGAGAGGTTGGAGAGAAGAGGTGACGGACTGAATGAATTAGTCGTGAGGAATGAATGAGAGAGTGACCTATAAATAGGCACAATCAGTCTAGGATGGCGCCCCTTTTTGGGGCTGCAAACCCTAAACGCAAAACGCAAAAACGCAAACTGCGGGTGAAGGGTTTCTCAACAAGGAAATTATAGTTTTTCAGTGTTTCTTGCTATGAAACTCTAAAATTTCTCTCTCTAGCATTCTCTCTCATCTCCTAGTCATTTCTCAAGTTATCTTGGCATTTTCCAGCAGTTTGAGCCATCAGAAGAAGATATTTAGTCAATCTCTGCTGTAAACCCTAATTTACAACATAAATTAGAGTTTTGATAGCCGCCTCAGGATGCGTTCTCAAAATTAAGGGCCTAGAACTTGAATTCCAACACGTGAAATTGAGGAATTTCAAGGAGATTCAAGAGGTCATGCAGTCAATATCAGATTTGGGGTTGAATTTGTCTTTCAAGGAGTATGGTGAAGGTCAATCCCCAAGAAAATCAAGGGGCAAATTGGTTTGGAGGCTTGCTGGTCAGCAAGAGGCACTTGGATTAGCAGAGGAGATTAGAGAATCTTAGATAAAGAAATATTACAAGGGGCGTTTAACTCACGTGATAAAAAAAACTTTATATGTAAGAGCCTCACCTTTGTATGTGAGCAAAATGCAATCCAAAGAGGAATCAAACCTTTGTATAGGTCTCTTGACACGAGTAGACCTTCTTACACAATGATTTGTGTTATCAGGTAATGGATCCACATCCAAAGGAATGCCAATGACCTCATTATTTGGCTGCTAAACTGTATGTTCAGGTTGTTGTAATACATTTGCAGGCTGCTGTAATTCATTTTCAGCATGCTAATCTTGTTGCCCAAGCTGGTTTTCAGCATCCCTTTGCTGTCCATTTTTATCTAGCTCAATGATGATATGCTAGTTATCATAACCAGCATTAAATGGAGCTGAATTTTTAGTGGTCAATGGCTGTTCAAGTGGTTGATCATGCTGGAATTTCACTTTCTTTTTGTCTAAGATGTGACATTTTTCAGCAGCTTTGACTCATTAAATACCACATTTTTCATGCTTGAAACTCAAACTCTATAGCCCATTTCACATGTATCTCCATAACCCATGAAGATGTCTCTATGAGATTTCATGTCAAGTTTGGTTCTGCTATCAACAGGTACATGTACATAGCATTCGTAGCTAAAGACCCTTAAAGTGGTCATATGAAGCAGGCTTGCCAGACCAAACCTCTTTAGGGATGCTACTTTCAAGTGCATGATGTGGAGATCGGTTGCAAATATGCACCGCGGTTTTAAGTACCTCTTCCCAAAACAATCGCAGGAGATTAGTTGTGGACAACATGCATCGAATCTTCTCACATAACGTGCCATTCATTCGCTCAACCACACCATTAGATGACGGATTG
The DNA here is from genome assembly GCF_053477565.2 of Lygodium microphyllum. Taxonomy (NCBI): domain Eukaryota; kingdom Viridiplantae; phylum Streptophyta; class Polypodiopsida; order Schizaeales; family Lygodiaceae; genus Lygodium; species Lygodium microphyllum. The sequence goes on along the minus strand of NC_141160.1, from coordinate 30,234,619 downwards.
TAAGGAGTTGTAAGCTCCCATTTAATCCTATTGACATCACAAAACTTACTGAATTCTTTAGATACATACTCTCCCTTGTTGTCTGTTCTTATGGATTTTAATTTTAAATCCTTTTGAGTATTCACAAATGCATAAAACTTTTTAAAGGTGTCCAATGCCTTGTTTTTCTGTTTAAGTAAGCAAACCCATAGCTTTCTAGAATGGTTATCAATAAAAGACACAAAATAACGAAAACCACTATGAGTTTTTATTGGTACAGTGTATATATTAGAATGGACTAAATCCAAGATACATGCCTTCCTAGAGGCTCCATGAGAATATGAGCTCTTTATATGTTTTCCAAAACACGGTCATTACAAAAGTCAACCTTTGAGTTTTTCACATCAACTCTTCCAAGTGAAGAAAGTGCCTGCAAACCCTTTTGGCTCATGTGTCCAAGACGCTTGTGCCATAACTCCATGTGTGATTGCACTTCAACAACTGCAACAAACTTTCCAGGAAGTGATTTGCAGTAGAGATAATATAGAGTTCCCTTTTTACCACCTCTAGTGACTAATATAGACCCTTTCTATATCTTCTACATCCCATCATCAAAGTGGTGAAGTAATCCTTGCTGTCTAGTTACCCAACAAAAGGCAAACTCTTCTTAATGCCAGGTACATACCTAACATCATGAAGAATTAATTCCTGATCATTTTCAAGAGCTAGGTGTATGGTGCCCATTACTTCAATATCACATGTATGGTTGTTGCCTAGATAGATTTTCCCAAGATTACCTTCTGCATAAAACACTTCAAAGATGGAGTTACATGAAATGAAGCACCGCTGTCAACAATCCACGATTGTGACAAACTATCATGAGCTGACAACAAAGCATCTATCACATTCCTTTTAGTGATATATATGTCCTCCACTGTCATAGCATGTGGGTTTGAAGTTACAACCAACAAATTAGCATCTTTAACTTTTTCTATCTCCTCAATAGCAACATTAGATACCGCATTTGCTTTTTTTGTTTTTTTAGGGGTAGAGCTGCTATTCTTTTTACCTTTTGCATTAGCCTGCTTCTCGTACTCTTATTCCTTTTTATAGTACATGAAGTTATACTTTTTATGCCCTTTGCGTCCACATTGGTAATAAGTGACATATTGCTTTTTTTCCTTGCTTTTGCTGCGATTTTTGTTCTTATTTGTAGAATTTGACTTTTTTTAAGTTTTTCCTCTTACATTGTAGGATGATCCACTGTTTTTCCCACTTGCCTTGCGTCTAATCTCTTTATTGAGAATAGAACCATGCACGCCATCAAATTTCAAGTTGGGGTTGTTGCTCAACGACACAACCAATGCTTCCCATGAATCGGGCATAGTCATGAGCAAGAAGATAGCCCTCAATTTAGGATCAAAAGTTGGCAAGCTTGCATCTTGTAACTGACTCAAAATACCAATGAAAGCATTCAAATGCTCTGAGGCATGCTTAGACTCATTAAGCTTCAAGTTGATCAACTTTCACATGAGATGTACCTGATTGACAGGAGTTGTATTCTCATACGTAGCCTTGAGTTTCTCCCAAATTGCATAGACAGTATCAAGTCCCTTCATATCAACAATTGTGACAAGCAAGCAAAACAGTTTCTGTAGGCGGTAGCATAGCCAACTAGCGGAACTAGCGCCAAGCCCAGCAATCGACCAAGATATCAACCGCTAGTTGGCTAGCAAACAGAATATGCGCGTCGATTGAGGTGTAACAATAGTTGAGTGAACAGTGAGTGAGAGTGAGAGTTGATGGATAGGTTTGTACTAGTGTGGTACACACAAAGAATAAAAGGATGTATTTATACTTGGGGTACGGTACACTTACACCCACAAGGGTGTGTTCATATGTCTATAAAGTAATATACACTCAGGAGAGCGTAAGGGCCTTTACACCCAACATAAGAAGGGTAGTCTTTCTTGAAATTGAATCCTCTTTGTGTTTAGATAGAAAAGAGATAAATGTACTATCTTACAAATACAAGGAGTGTCTAGAGCGCAAGGGTCAAATTTTAACCCATTGAACCTTTTTGTAGCAAGGGAGAGATTAAATTGTTTGCAGAAAAAGGCTGGGTTATTAGAGAACCGGTCTATGCCTACAATATAGAAGTTCTTAAGGATTTTAAAAAATTTGCGGGGTTTGAACTCGTAGTCTTTACTAGTACTTGTAAGAAGCTGGGAATACATATTTTAGTGAGAGAATTATTAATAATACCTTGTCACACTAGCATAGGTATAAAATGTGTGAGATATGTAAATTTTTACATCTTTTACAGTAAAGAGAAAAGAACTGTCAAATGCATAACCCACTGAGCAAAGCTCAATACATAACCTAGAAGCACATAAATATAACCGATGGCACACTAACAAACATAAGTGCCAAGTCCAAAGTAAGTAATCAAATCAGCCCACTGTAGGTAATTGCATCTAATACATATCAAGAGAGCATACATGAAGTAAGTGTCCCACGGTCTCAGTAAAAGTAAGCTCAAGCTTAACTGCATAAATCCAAAGCTCTATGTAGTATCCAAAGTAGCGTAGGTAACTCCCACTGGAACAAAATCGAATGCCAAATGAGCAATGCAAGCTCAAAACATCAAGTGCATGACATCTAAGTATCCGAGATACATGAAACATAAGTCGGGAGCATAAAACCTGACAGATTCTTCAAGCCCATAACTGTGTAAGCCATTAAAGTAATGAAGGTATGTAACCATAGCCAAGATCAATATAACACAGTCCAAATCTCAGCTCAAAAGCATGCCTTAGCATATCAGGAAGTATACATAACAACTGAAGTAGTGGTACATCTAATGAGTATTACGTAGAGCATCAATGAGCATTTTGCATAAGCTTTTCATTGATAAATGCTTGCTGTCCTGTTATTACAACACTGAAATGACAGTGAAATCTGACCTATTTCAAGCTCAAATCAGTCCCAAAAGCATAACCATACCATTCGGGCACCAAAATAGCATCTCCGAAGCATCAAACATGCATTATGGAATTTATTATTTGCTGTCCAAACCAAAACAGTTCTGTTTTGTGTGAAATAGAGAACAGAAAACTACACACAATCAGTGCCCAAATTTGTAATTCTCATCGTGTTCTTTGTTTCTAGCTATAGAACGCCTAAATCCAATACTGTATACAAAGTTATGGCCAAAATATGGCAATGCTGTCAAGTTGCCATAGTTGTCCACGACTTCTATAGCATGCTTTGTATCTACTCAAAATGGATAAAACGGCTACTCCTTAACTCAATAAGCACTCAATAAGGCTTAGCTAAGCCTTGCAAAGCTCCTTGATAGACGCGAAGCAAGCTGAAATAAGCCAGAAGAGGGAAAGACTCAATGCATACCGCAAGAGGAAGAAACAATGGTTGCCATGAAACGTTGAGTTGAAGCTTTGAATCCGGGCTGAAGCAAAGGATGAAAAAGCTCCTTGAATAGTTGGCTTTGATAACAGTTGAAAGGTAGAACTTGAGTGGAAGCACGTGAGCGGAAGCAAGAGCAAAGCAAGATCTATGGTGGATGGAGCAAGAGAGCAAGAGAGAGAGATACCGTATGTGGAAACTCCAATTGTCACAAGGTGCGACTGGCCTTCCCTTATTTAAATGTCATTGAAAGAAAAAGGAATGAAGTGACAGTGATGGACGCCTACCACCTATAGCGTACAGGTGTGTGGGCATTATCAGTATAATGAATACATGGGCGGTTAGGCATAGGCACCTTTACCCCCAACATGTGCTTTCCTATACAGGATAATATTTGAAACATAACTGCACTTTCCACATACACACACACACCCCCCTTGGGGTCACAGATTATGTGACTTACAGTAAATAATGTTGTGCTTTGTTGTGAAGGATAATATTTGAAACATGAGTTGAACAGCTGAATCTGCAATTCTTTTGGGTGGTGATTTAACCTGTTCCAATGTGATTTGTCTATTTAGTATTTATTAGCACATAGTTTTTGTTTTTTTGGAAGACAACAAGCTCAATGTTATGTTTGTAGCTTAAGACTATGGAGGAGAAGTTATTGGCTGTTGAGAAAGCTAGGGATGAGGCCTTGCAAGAAACACACACTTGGCGGGGTGAATTGGCCAAGGCAAGGGAACAAGCTGTGGTGATGGAAGCAGCTCTATTTCGTGCTGAGGAGAATGCAAGGCAAGTAGCTGCAGAGGCAGAGTCTAAAATCACAGCATGTCTGGACAGGGAAGCTGCAGCCTTGTCTGCCAAGGAACTGGCTGAGAAGGAACTGGAAATTTTGCGCGCATCTATGAAAACGTAATCTATATGAAAGACTTTGACATTTTACTGGTTCTAAATGCTAATCTTGTTTAGTTGGACATGCTGTAATCATGGGTTGTACTATGATCAGTAACAACAGCTCCAGAGATGCAGAAGAGGTCCAATCTGAAGCTCTCAACATGGAAAATCAAGATGCAGCACAAATGTTGGTAGCACAGCCTCAAATGGGAGAAGTAAATGATTCCTCTGAAAGTGAAGCACTAAACATGTTGGCACACCAAAATGGGCAGCTGGATGAAGTGGAGGAACCAGCAGAACATGCTAATATTGAAACAGCTAATTTGTTGGCACCAAACAAGAGTGCATCTGAAGGCTCAATTGGTATTAACATCCAAGACTTGTCAGCTAGTGATGAACCAGGTAGAGATTTCACACATTGAACTTACTTCCAGAGCCTTTCGTTATCAAGTAGCAAAAAGACAATTGAGAGACCCCAACTATAAAATTTACAGTTAAGAGAGAGGTAGTTTCATCATTTTGTTGAACTTCAGTTATTGGCATGAAACTAAATTTGCAGTTGCCACAGGAGAATTTGCAGGACATTGAGTCGGAACTCTGCCTGTCAATAAAACAATGTGATTAATTTTTTGGAGATGACCAGGATCTGCCAGCTTTCACTTCCCAAGTTTCATTTCTTATCGTGACAGTTCACTTTGTGAATTAGTGTAATTAATGCTTTGTCACCACCATACATCTTACTTCTGAAGTCCCCAATCCATATACAAGAACACAGTTCTGCAATCTCCAAATACTGGTGTATTGTTTGCTGATCGCCATGGAATTACTAGGCTCCATATCAAGGGGTCGATGTGTGAAGAACAGGGTCACTGCCTTGTTTACACAAGAAGCTGTTTGTACAGCTTTTATCGTATGTTCAACAAGGTGTTGCAGCACTCCAACTCCCTTAAAGCTCAGTAAGTTGTTTTATGAGTAGGTGGCACTAACCAAAGTTGCAAGGCTGTTACTGTCATTCGAGGTTTGTTGAAATAATTGTGAAGGAACTATTTAGAGCTTAAAACTAGACTGTGTTCTAGTGACACCAAGAAGTGTCTCCTGGTGTGCAGGACATTCTATTGGAGGTCAGGTATGGAACTCAAAATGATTTGAAAATGTAGTTAGACACCCTTTCCTATGCAAATATCATTATATAAAGTCAGACACCCTTTTCTATGCAATATCATTCTATAATCCTTGGTAAATGCTGAAACTCCTCCATCCAAGAAAACATGAATTGGGAACTTCAGCAATCCTATTGAGACCCTTGAGAAAGAACCCAAAAGCATAGCTAATTGGTAGCTTATAGTTATTCCATTGAACTTTTTGGATGTTATTGGAGTTGAAGGTTGTAAATTCTCCAGCTGAACTTGTTATATGCATCGATTGAGTTGTGAAATGATTAAAGATATGTATATCAATCCTGCTCGTTCATGCTACCTTCTTTTTCCCTTTCATGGTTCTCAAAAACAAAAGTTACCATAGTGAGTGACTGCTATTTATAATCACCATGTGGAACAACTGGTTTACTATAGTGATCTTGTTGCAAAAAAGAAGTTTGTTCAATTAAATAGACTCGATTCTTTTCTAGATGTGTGCAGTATATTGCAATTGAAGTTGGCTTTGTTTCTTTCAAGCTATACCAACGGATGGTCTCAAAGGTCTCATAGGTTATTTTGGCCTCTTGTAGACTTGAATAAATCATTTCATTTCATCTCTCTCTCTCTCTCTCTCTCTCTCTCTCTATATATATATATATATATATAATTAAGCTATAGTTTGAGTCTTTTTCTCTACCCCACATGTAAACTAGGTGTGGTGATAGGCTTGAGACTGCGCTTGCACATGGATACACTTTTTTGGTTCTACAAGTTGAATAGGTGTTTTTTCATGTGAGTGGTGGTAAGTCTTACTGAGAGAGCTATTTTACTTATCTCACCATAGCAAATACCTAAAGTCTTTGGCATTGAAAAGTGGGCCCTTTTTTGAACAAGGATTGAAGCCAATAGGATAAAGGAGTCGAAAGTGGAGAAGAGAAGCCAAGTAGTGGGCTACTAGTGATAACTATTTGGCTTGCTAGAGGCAAGTTTGAGGTTTAGGAATATTTTTATTTAAGTTTTTGTGCTCTGCATTTTCAAATATAAATCTTATCTCTCCCTCTCTTCATTTTCTAGTTCCACTTATTTTTTCTTTTCTTTTTGTTATTCCTCTAGCGTTTTCATCTTTCTCATTTATCCTCTCCCTTTGAAGATGAATGTATAAAACCATCTCTCTTGATTGTGCCTCTTTCAAAGTACTCTTCTTCCTAGAGGCTAACCCCTTGGGAGTTATCATCTTCTTAATGTGTATTCCTTGTCCTTGCCTCTCTTTTACCAAAGTATTTGCTCGTCATACCCTCACTAAGCTAGTGCTCTGCAAACTTAGGAAACTTCTCTCTTTTCCTCTTTGCCTTGGTCTCTCCCTTCATCTTCTCTAAGATGAACCTAAAAAACCATGACTCCATACCATGTCACACAAAGTGCACTCCATCTTATTAGGAGTTAGCCTCTTGCAAGTCATTTTTTTCAATGTGCGTTCTTTTATGTTATTAATTGTTTTACACATTTTTAAAATCATACTCTCTCTCTTTTGTTGCTTTAGCATAATGCTAACTCCCAAATGTTTATATGGCCTTTCAAACATAGTGTTAATTGGCAAGCAATTTCATTGCCTTTATATTTGTGTTGTACTTCAGCAAAGCACATGCATAATGCTAACTCCCAATTGTTGCTTTAGCATAATGCTAACTCCCAAATGTTTATATGGCCTTTCAAACATAGTGTTAATTGGCAAGCAATTTCATTGCCTTTATATTTGTGTTGTACTTCAGCAAAGCACATGCATGATCATATTGACATGTTCCATGGTTGAGAACAAACATGTTAACATGCAAATCAATTCTCATTTAGATTTGGGATTGGAAATGGGTATTGTATATTGTTAAAATTCTTATTTTGAAAGTGTTACTGAAGGCAAGTCATAGCAATTGTTTTTGCTTTGTCAATATTATGAATTAGTCCCAAATAGAGGCTTCTCATGTTAACATAAGAATTTCAAGTTGAGAATTTGAGCTTAAGTCTAAGGTAGTATATGCACCACATGTGGACATTGATTTAGCAAAGCAGGCAAATTAATGTTTTAGATCGCATATACTTCACATGGTTTTATAATTTGATCATGCTTTTATTGGAAATATATAATATGCTCGAATGTGTATTTAGACAATTATCATGAAAATGTCTTGGATTTTATCCTACGCATGACTACATGATTGCCTTAATTGTCTTATTTTTATATGTTAGAGGGGTCACCTCCACGTATAACTTGATCTAACCTCATCATTAATCCAGAGGAATGGACTGTAAGGGCAATTTACATACTATGGAGTCATGCTCTCTCTCTCTCTCTCTCTCTCTCTCTCTCTCTCTCTCTCTCTCTCTCTCTCTCTCTCTCTCTCTCTCTCTCTCTCTCTCTCTCTCTCTCTCTCTCTCTCTCAACCTAAACTCGCTTGCTAGTATACACATTACACATTTAAGTGCCTATCCTAGAGGTTAACCACTCTTTTGATTAACTCACAAGGCTTAAGTTCAAATGTTGGTTTTTAGTTTCTAATGCTAGTGACCTTGTGTGAAGGAATTTGTGTGCACTTTTGCATGCATGTCAATGCTTGTGCTCTGTGGATGTACTAAAATCCCTTCATAATAGCCATGTGCTAGATATTCAAATAATTGGAGTCATGAGCTCTTGTAACCATATGAGTCTGCTTTCTTATTGTTTATTTGTTTAATGCCATGGAGTAATAGCAATCACCCTTTTGCTCTCATATATGTTTGACAAAGTAGTGATGTGTATTTGTTTGTATCTATTTCTAGTGTGGCAAACCAAAATTAAAGTGCATTGCTATGTCTTGATAGGAGTTGATGACATTGTTTTAATAACTCATGAATTTGTATTAGCATAATAACTTTCTCCAAGGTAGAGACTCTTGTTCTCTTGTACAATAAGAATTGCTTTGGAGAATTTGGTTTCACGTCTTAGCTTGAAAATGTGATATCTACCACTATGTAAAATCAAAGTAAATGTTTTTTATTGTCACTAATTTATTTGCTAGAGGGCTCACCTCCACATATACATTGCTACAACCTCATCTTTAGCCAAAAAACCAATAAGAAGGGCAATTTACATGTATGTAGTGGTTCGTTCTCTCTCTCTCTCTCTCTCTCTCTCTCTCTCTCTCTCTCTCTCTCTCTCTCTCTCTCTCTCTCTCTCTCTCTCTCTCTCTCTCTCTCTCTCTGTGTGGATGCACTAATATCTCTTCATATTAGCCCTCTGCTATGTATTTAGGTAAAAAGAGAGTCAAGAGCCCTTGTACATATATGAGTCTTCTTTATGCTTGATAAAGTGGTGATGGGTATTTGTTTCTATCTATTTTTAGTGCAACTAACCTAAAATCAAGTGCAATACTATATTTCCATAAAAGTGGATGACTTTATTTCTAGAATCTTGGGGTGTGTATTGGCAAAATAATACGTCTCATATATAGACTCTCCTTCCCTTGTAGCCTAAGAATTGCTATTTGAGAATTTGAGCCACCATCCAAGTTCGTAATATATGCTAAATCTATGGATCTTTATTGAATAAATCACTCTAACAAAATTGATATTCCTCATATCTAATTAGATCATGTACATTACACATGATTTGTAATTTTCATCATTTTTAAGTTGAATATATCTAATGTACGTGAATGTGCGCTTAGAACTTAATTATTTAGAAAAACATATTGGAGTTTATCTTGTGTATGACTATGTGACTCTTTAGTTATTGTGCTTTTGAGAATATTTGCCACTATGTAACATCGAAGTGCCACATCAATTGTTTCATAATTTTCACTAATTTCTATGCAAGAGGGCCCACTCCCTATGTAACTTGCTAAAATCTCATCAGTATCCCAAAACAATGGATAATTAGGGAAATTTATGTGTTATGGAGTGGTGCTCTCTCTCTCTCTCTCTCTCTCTAATGTAATCAAGTGGCTATATATATATATATATTTATTTATTTATTTATTTATGATTTACTCAAATTAGATAATAGGAGAGTCATGAGCTCTTGTACACAAATGAGCGTACTTCCTTCTTGTTTGTTTGTTGATAGCATGGATTAAATTTAGTCACCATTTTGGTCTCATAGGTCAATAGACATTAATATGCTTGATAAGCTAGTGATTTCCATTTGCTTTTATGTATTGTGACATGTAAATTTAACTACAATGCTTTTTCTTAATTTGACGTGGTGACTTTATTTTAACATTCTTGGAATGCGTAACAGAATAATAGTTTGGAATGCAGACACTCTTCTTTCCTTGTAGCATAAGAATTGCTGTTTGAGAATTTGAGTCAATATCCACATTAGGACATGTTAAATGTGTAGAGCTTGATAGGGTAAAGCACTTAAAGCAAAGCGATATCCCTTGTTCTTTAATTAAGTCTCATGAACCAAAAATAATTTGATAATCTTATTATGCATTGATTAGATATGTCTAATATGCTCAAATGTGTACCTAAAATGGAATATCATGGACAACATAGGGGGTTTCATTCTATGCATGATGATGTAATGCTCTAGTTATATGATTTTAAAAATGTGATATCTACCACCACGTAAGATCAAAGAACTGAACTAATTGTTTTATTGTTGTCACCAATTTATTTTCTAGAAGGCTCATCTCCACATATAACTTGCTACAACCTCATCATTAGCTTACAACAACAGATAATTAGGGAAAATGACATGTTATGGAGTGGTATTCTCTTCTCTTTACTCTCTTTGTGTCTCTCTCTCCATGTCTCTTTCTCTATCTCTATCTCTGTCTTTGTCTCTCTCTGTCTCTCTCTCTCCCCCCCTTGCACACATAGTCAGGTGGCTATCCTACTGGTAAACCACTCTTTTTATTAAGTAAGAGAGTTGAGTTCAAATCTTGCTTTTTAATTCCTACTACTCATGATCATACTAATGCAAGAATGTCTCTTTGGTGTGCGCGCGCGCGCGCACACACACACACACGTAGTGATCCTATTGGTAAACCACTCTTTATTAAATTTCAAATCTTGCTTTTTATTCCTATTACTCGTGATTTTATCAATCCAAGAATCTCTCTCTCTCTCTCTCTCTCTCTCTCTCTCTCTCTCTCTCTCTCTCTCTCTCTCTCTCTCTCTCTCTCTCTCTCTCTCTCTCTCTCTCTCTCTCTCTCTCTCTCTTTGTGGATGTACTCGGATCTCCTCTCTATATCTATGGATGTATTTGGATCTCCTCTCTCTATCTATGGATGCACTAAGATCTCCTCATAGTAGCCCTATGCTATCTATTCTAGGCAATTGTAGAGTTAGGTGCCCTCATATACATGATTCTACTTTCTTGTCTTTTATTCAGTTAATGCCACAAATTAATTATAGTGACTATTTTGGTCTCATAGGTTAATAGATATTAATATGCTTGATTACCTAATTATGTGCATTTGTTTCTATTTATTTTTATTGTGATTAACCTAAATTCAAGTATAATTATTTCTTTCAATATGAGTAACTAACTTTGTTTTTAGAAGCTTGGGATGTGTGAGTGTAAAAAATTGCTCCCATATATAAAGTCTCCTTTGCTTGTATCATAAAGATTTCTATTTTAGAATTGGAGGAGACATCCAAGTTGGTATATGCCAAACATGTGGACCTTGAGTGGGTGAAGGACTTTAGGCAAAACGATATCCCTCGTACTTAAACTAGATCATATAGGCCAAATATAATTTTAATCTTTGATCACGATTTGGTTAAATATATGTAAAATGCATGGATGCGTATGTAGAACTTAATTAGCATGGAAGACATATTGGGTTTTGTCATATGCATGTCTATGTGACTCTCTTGTTAATATGCTTTTGAAACCCTTTTGAAAATGTGATATCTACCATCATGTAACATCAAAGTGCCACACTCATAGTTTTATTGTTGTCACTATATATGATGGAGGCTTCAACTCCAGATATAATTTGATTTATTAGCCTCCAAAAAAAGGTTTATAAGGGAAATTTACATGCTATGGAGGTGCTATTTTGTGTGTGTGTGTGTGTGTGTGTGTGTGTGTGTGTGTGTGTGCGCGCGCGCGCGTGCGTGCGTGCGTTGGATCCCTTCAAAGTAGCTCTATGAAATATATTTTAGATAACAAGAGTCAAGAAGCCAATGTACACATATGACTCTACTTTGTTGTCTTTTGTTTGTTTAATACCATGGGTTAATTTTAATCACCATTTTGGTTTCATAGGACATAGATAGTAACATGAATGATGAATAAATGATGTGGATTTGTTTCTATCTATTAGTAGCCTCTACTATTTTATATGGAGATGAGGTTTGAGACTACATTTTATACCATAGATTATTGATCCTACCCGCTAATCAGATTGGCCTAGAGAGAGATCATTATGATGGTGGTTAGGATTGCATAGATATGCCATTGTAAAGGAGTGAGCTAGGAGAGAGAGAGAAAGAAGATAGAGATGCCATTGTAAAGGAGTGAGCTAGGAGAGAGAGAGAAAGAAGATAGAGAAGACTCTAGGAGAATGAGGACATGAGTGCAAAGGAGAAAAAAGACATGAAAGAGTTGAGAGAAGCCATGAACGTTGAGAGAAAGAAGATGTAAGATGAAGAGACTTCTGTATTAACTAATGATGAAAAAATAAAAGTCTCTTACACCTTAAATACCAACTAGTATAGCTAGTATTTTCCCACATTAATATTTTTCCCATTCTGGAAGAATTGGAGGGAAATGAAGGTTGTTGAAGAAGCCTAGCATATGGGTAGCATTTGAAAGTCTTGAATGTAAAATCTTGCGGATCAAATCTTTGTAAAAGAACACTTGCAAATAGTAGATAGCTTGCTATCCAAACCAACCATGCAGAACAAAATTGGATATATCTTTCTAAGGACTCATCCAAACGGGGCATGCCACATATCAAAAGAAGCTCATAAAGAGTACTTTGGACTTGTATTGGGGGCATTTTGTTGAAAATAAGATATGATAAAGTCTACTCTAAAAGAGACTACTTTTTGGGGCTATTTGTAGCATAAGGGAGCCGCTTTGGCTAGTCTTCAGCTAAATGTTACTTGAAGAATCCACGATAGAAACTTGTACAAATAGAGATTGATCCAATAACAATCTATCATCCACCTAGATTAAAAGGGTAGGTATCATACAAAGCATCTGTTGGGTCATAAAATTGATCCACAACATCATCTTTGTCCACGGACTCATACTCAAAATCTTCAAGGACTTTGGTGTTGCCATAGATACACTTAGAAGCATGGCCTGGTGAATACTTTTGTCCACACTTAAAGCATAAACATTAACTCCACCATCATTTCCATCAAATTGGCCTTGCCATATAGTAGTCCTTTACTATCCATAAGAAGGCTGAATGATGGATCTCTTTAATTCTTCATCGAATACCTTTCAACCAATTCAATAGCTCTAAACAAACTTGTAGGTGATTGTGCCATCACATCAGTTGAAAGACTAGGATCCAAACCATACATGTATTTGTGAAGTTTGACATCATCACTTACATGGCTCCACATACATGTAAGGTTCAAAAATTTATGGGTGTATTCTCTCACAGAAAGACCCCTCTACTATAGGCCATACCAATGTCTAGCAAGCTTTTCTTTTTTCATAGGGAAAACAAAGACCTTCACCATGAGTATCTTAAAATCCTCCCAAGTGTCCACCTAATGGTTTTCCTTCTTCATGTATCACCACCAAGTGTGGACAAAACCCTCTAGGTGTATGGTGGCAAAGTAGAACTTTTGATGATCGGCACTAGAAAATATGTCAAAGTAATCCTCCAATTCGAAAAGCCACTCTTCAAGGTGTGATGGACTAGATGATTGGCCATTATACTTGGATAGTATGATCTTATCCCTCACTTCTCTATTACCATGATTTTATTGTCCACCATGTGATGATCATTATGTGTACCACCAAAGCCATTATTGTTAGAGTAGTTCCTACTAAAAGGGGGACTGATATCTAGCACTTAGAATGGGTACTCTAGTAGCAAAGAAACCACCTCCACTTGTATTTCCAAAATGGTTAGTGCCCCTATGTGAAGCCTCACCTATCTCATAACTAGTATGGAGAATCTTCCCTAGGATGCCCAAAGAGTTAACATTGGATTTTGCATTGGGGCTGATGAGCCTAGCACTTTATCTACATTGACTTATGGCTCCTCCTTCTTCTCCTTTTGTTTCATTTGGGATTCCATCCATTTTCCAATTTGAGCAACAAGTTTTTGAATAAAGGATTGAGTTTGATTTGTATGCTCCTCTTTCTCTTGCCTCTCTTTCTCCTTCTCTCTTTCATTTGGAAGTCCATCCATCTTGTAATTTGAGCAGTGAGCTTATCAAGAGAGGATTGAGTTTGATTCCCCAACATATTCAAAGCATCTAGTAATTCATTATGTCTCATTGAATGTCTTGTCTCATGCTGACATAAGGTATTATTCAATGTACTATAGGTTTCCATTGCTATGAATCCTCTTCATAATCATCCCCATGAGTACTTCTAGCATTAGGGTCCATGAAAACTTTGATTTGTTGGTGCAAATCCACATTAACCTTGCCTTTACTCTTGTTCCCTGCCATTTTACAATGCCGTCCAAATATACATGCTCTCATTGTTTTGGCTGTAACTTTTGATAGGGAACTCTAATTGACCTAATTTTTTATTCAAATCAAATCTTAGAATTCCCTCTTTGAGATGAGCACAAAAAATCTATGATAGAAAATAAATAGTAAAATTTGGGAACCATTTTAGTGGCTATATAGAAGTATATAACAAGTTATAAATACCATGTTTGAGTTCTCAAACCATTTGTAAACCCTCTGTAAGGTCTCTAAACCATGCAACAAAACCATTGTATGTCCAATATACAATGAAAGTACTTTTGCAAGACCAGTATCCTAGTTGAATAGACCCAAAAATAACCTACCAAATTTGAAAAACTCATGTAAAAGGCTTTAAACACCCTATTTTAGCATGTAATCCCTACTCAATTAGTTGTTAATGCTAAAGTACCATGTGGGAACTAATATAAGGTTGAAACTTCAACAAAATACTTCATCTCTAGCACTCTTCATCATTGTACTTGTGTGAGGAAAGGGGCAAAATAGGCTCCCTACATGGGCTCTGAGACTTGGGGGGTGTGTGAATTTCCTCCCTAAGCAGGGTTGTGCACTTGTTTAGGATCTTGATGTGAGGGAGGGTCACCTCTCTTTTAACTCACACCTCATCTGGCATCCACTTTTCCTCACAGTAATTTCCAGCATGGTAGTTTAATTGTAGGCTAAGCAACGAACATGAAATGACATTTTTGAAAGAAACTTTTAGCTCATTCCATGATATGCATTAGATTGGAAAATGAAATAGTAAAATGTATGGGAAGAGGGATTTACCATGTAGTGACTCATTGCTTGACTTACCCTTTTACGATGGATTTTTTATATATTTTGCTATGCGCATTTAGCCATCAACAAGTCATGGGTAAGATTAAAAAATATACAATCCAAAATTATTCTTGAGCAAAGGAGTTCAATGCAATACATCAATACATTGAGTGCTCATTGAAATGAAAATGCATGCATAATCCATACAAACAGTGGGCTTCCATAAAATGCATTATCAATTCTTGCCTCTCTTCCAACAAATGGATAATGGCCCAACAAGAGGACTAAAGAAAGAGAAAGATTAAGAATTGAGTACCTCTTACTAGTTGATGAAGCTTGGGTGTTCCAATTTTAGCTTCAAGTATCTCCCATGTAATCCATGACTTCAATGCTTTAGCTTCCCTTTGAATAATCCTTAAATTTATAATGTATTTAGTTTCCTTTAACCTTTGGTGATGAGAAATTTGGATGGTTACTAAAGAATCCCCAAAATCCAAGCTTATAGAATAAAGATAGTTGAAGACATATGTTGTTGTCCCTGTTTTCATACAATCAAAGAGAGAAGCATAAAGCTTCAAAGCTTTCCTCATGACTTCCAACAAGCTTAGAAAAGAAGCTTGCTACACCTATTAGCAAGGTGTGAAAGAGTTTTTAAGCTTGAAGTATGAGATCTCATAGATCATGAAGCCAATGTCATGGAATTAACTACCATGTCCAAGTTCATCACTATGCAAAGAGTTCCAAAAGAAGAGAAATCTTGATGACTAGTGTACGGGGCTTGAGTAGGCCTTATGTAGATCTCCTTGAGGCTTCAATCATCCATGTTGTATACAACACATGCAATAGGAGATGTAAACAAGAATCTAGCATAAGTTTTCAATATAGATTTCTATGGATCTTTAGCTCAGTTCAAACTTGATATTACTTGATTAAATCCTTAAGGCAAGGGGTACTTTAGGTAGGTTTTACAAAGGTAAAGTAATCTTACATGAGATATAGATCCATATCTCAAAAAATAAAGCTCAAATGCTAGCCTCCCATCCAAAAGATCTACCCCAAACAGGCACCATCAAGGTTAGAAAGGTGTACTTGAAAGAAAAAGGGCCTAAAATATTATTTAATGGGTATCCACTTGCAGCTAAGGTCACAAGGACTTAAGTTATGGGTGCCATATTGACCATAGAAGCACAAAATGGAAGACAGAAGCAAGATTTCTCTGTGAAAGCTTGAGTGGAAGATTCAAAGAGGAAATAGAAACCTTGTTGAGTTAAAAAGTAATTGTTCTTTTAGTGTTTTTCAAGTCCAATGAGGACTCTTTTCCCAAACTGTCTATCAAAATGGCTTAAGAATCATCCACAACTGAATAAACTGGCATGGAGGAGGTTGCCATTTTTTTCACAAGCTCCTATAAATGCCTTCAAGTATGGTGTCTGTTAAAACTGTAGTAGTCTTGCAAGTCACTACTAGTTAAAATCCACGTCATGTACTTGTAGTACCTACCTAAGATAGGATTTCATGATGAAAATTGAAGCTAGATATGAAGAAAAGGAAGGGAAAATGGATCAAAGACCATTGCTTTGATACAAATTGTAGAGGAATGAGTTAGGAGAGAGAGAAAAAATAGAGAGAAGATTGCATGAGAGAGAGGAGATGAGTGAAGAGGAGAGACATGGTCTAAACGAGGAGAGAGAAAGATAGGAAAGAGGTGAGAGAAGCCATGGAAGCTGAGACAAAGAAGATGCAAGACAAAGAGACTTTTGTATTAATTGATGATGAATTCCACTCTTTACAATCATTAATGATGATGATATCATGCATGATCAAGATGACTCCCTCCACAACACATTCTATCATCATAGTAGAGTTAGCAAGTAGCACCTTTAGTTATGGAGGCACTCTTTACAATAGTGATCTTCTTACACAGGTTATGGGAGCTCTCATGCCAAAGACATCCTAGACTAGCATTGACTTTCTTCAGGAAGTCTAACAACTATAGGTAAGAAGGAATGTTGGCACTCAGAGATGGAAACTTGGATGAGCTTAGATGGTTTGGATCCTACCTTTGATTATAGCCTAGACCATCCTACACTCCCCTCAATTGATTTGAGGTGAATTAAATCACATGGCTAACATCCTAAGAGTTAAGATAGGGAGGACTTGGATTGTGAACCACCTCTTCCTCTAGGATTTGGAGTTTTATTGGATCCATTTCCTACATCTCTTTGAAGATGGATTTATTGCATGGCCATACTGTACAGATAGGTACCTCTCCCATAATATATAGGCTACTATTGGACACATGTGCACCTCCTCCCATTAGTTCAGGATATAGATATGACAATGGAAAAATCTTTGAGCAAATGAATCAATATGTCAGCTATATGGCCAAGAGCATGAGATGGAGGAGCATTATATATATATATATATATATATATATATATATATATATATATATATATATATATATATATATATATATATATATATGTATGTATGTATGTATGTATGTATGTATGTATGTATGTATGTATGTATGTATGTATGTATGTATGTATGTATGTATGTATGTATGTATGTATGTATGTATGTATGTATGTATGTATGTATGTATGTATGTATGTATGTATACATATATATAATACATACATACATATATATATATATATTATATATATGTATGTATGTATATATATATATATATGTATATATATATATATATATATATATGTATATGTATATATATATGTATATACACACATATATATACATATATATATATATATATATATATATATATATATATATATATATATATATATATATATATGTATATGTATATATATATATATGTATGTATATATATATATATATATATGTATATGTATATATATATGTATATACACACACACATATATATATATATATATATGTATGTATATACATATATATATATATATATGTACAATGTGTTATGACATATGGGGGAGGTATTATTTCCTCTTATGTGAGGGCTTTGGATCTCTCCACCATGTCATGGAGTATGAAAACTAGAGATGTCTAGCACTTTTCCTCCTAGAGATGCCATGCAACACTATGAGACAAGAGATTAGCTCACCGTGAGAGACTAGGTAGAGAGAAAATTGATTTCTTCCACAAACCACATTCTATAAGCATCACTAGTTCAATTACACAAAGTCACACTAGACATTGTCATTGCACTTTATTGAGAATGACGACCTTGACCACCACCTGGTCCATGATTGAGGGGCCCATGCCATAGTTCGATCAACACTATCATTGCAAGGGGCATGAGATTCACCCCTTGACATCTTAGCAGAGTGGTAGTTGGGAGCATGTGCTAACCTTGAGATTTAGAGAGGAGCTATTGTATCTAGATATCTTGTACATACAATTTTTAAACTTGGAGATATTTTATATTTGTCTTATACTAGGATACACACATATATACATATGTGTGTTTAATGTAAAATTCCCTTTAAAAAATGAATCATATAGGATAATTGAAAACTTAATAAGCTATTAAAGAATCGATAAAACTAATTCGAAAATGGCAACCAATATAAAGAATTATAGATATTAAAAATTTAAAATATAGAAATTCAAATCAAACTAGACCCTTTTATCTCAATATGAGTAAGAAAAATTTATTCCACTAAAGATCTTTGGGTGTACTTTGAGAAAGTATTTGTATAGAAAGTCACTGAACTTAGAAAATATAAAATTTGTTGAGTTCTATCTATCATAGTCCCTTTGATAAGTCTTTTTGAGGCCTAAGTAGGAGAAGGGTGCAGCTATTATTTGCATCCACAAAAGAATAAGGTAAGAAACCTTACCTTCTGATGTGTATTGTAGGTGTTGTGAGAAGACCCAATTGTCATCTTGATCACACCCACAAAGATGCTAGAAACACTAAACCCTAAAGACTTATATCAAATTTTTCACGAAATAGAAAAGCATTGCATAGTCAAAACATAAAAAAATTAGTAAGGCTAATAATAATCATTGCTAAGAGCAAGTAATATCTAGACACTGAAGTAGATTATTCACACTATTTTACCATCTTATAGTTCTTTTTGTAAAGAAGATCATTAGTACTATAAATATATTAACAATGAGTTTGTCATACCAACAAGTAATCTTAGATTCTGTTGAAAAAGGTTCACTATGATTTAGGCACACATCAATACAAATAGAGTTGGAAGGCATAGAAAGAACCTTCTCTATATATCCATAAAGAGTGTGAACCATAAAAACACCATTAATCATTGAGATCATTGAGCAAGCTAGTAAAACTTATATATCTAGGTATGAATACAAGTATACAATGTAAGTATAATTATGACTACTTTAAGTATAGATAGGTCTAGTTAAGTAATCATAACATGTAGATGTAACAAAATACATTCTAAACCAATAGATGCAAGACCAAGAGGATCAATATGTAAACCTAGCTTGATACACATATGTTTATTCTACAATATTTGTTAAAAACCTTAGTAAATATAGACTAAGAAACATTAGACAAAATAAACCTTTACAATTAAAATACCTTTAATCCAAACTACTTTTAAGGAGCATCAAGCTCTATACACCTTTTTCAAATTTTAATGCAATAATTGATGGCATAATCCTTATGAATCTTTATCAAGCATAAGCCTTAATACCGACCATCACTATTTCATAAAGCATAAAGCATGGGCTTCATAAAGGATCAAGCACATTGCTCCATAAAGGATCACTATATATTCAAATGATATTCAACAACATTTCTCCATACTATTATTTGGGAACTAGAGACTGACCTCCATCACTAATGCTACATACTATTATGGGGCTCCATGGTACTAATGACGATCCATACTCGCCCTAAAGCATTTATCATGGTAGAGCGAGTATTTCTAAAGACTGTGTTGGTATGCTTATCCAAACCAAAATCTTGATCAGTTAGTAAATAGGGCAACTATGTGGGGAATAATAGCAGTGAACTTGGCTAGCATTTTAGCCATTTCATGCTTTGTATTCCATGATAGAGGAAACCACCTTATCCTCTTGTAACTCGAATCTACTAGAATGGCAACCATCAATGCATTATGAAGGATATGTGAAGGTCAAGTTTGCAAAACAATAGACTGCAAATCAAAAAAATAAGTGTAAAGTGGCAATGCTCACAAATAATAGTTATTGGGGATGGTGGATTGATAGATGGTTGATTGATGATATGACTCTAATGATGAGTAGGAGCCAAACATTGCAGTCGAGCATAAACTAACAAGCAAGGATACAATAAATGTGAGGTGGAAAAGGTCAAGAATAATTGATCTTACATTGGACATGTATCATTGCATACTATTGGCTTGCCAACAAATAAAGAACCACATTACAATGCTTGAGAATCATTGACACAATATAGAGCATTCATTTGATTATCAAAGAGCAATATACGATGCTACCTAGAGAGCGCAATGGAAGGTCCAACTACTATAATAGAACACATAGCCACTATGCAATGAGATTATTGATTATTATCTCCTCAATGTAGATTGACCCAAAACATTTTGCACCTCAAGAATACATTAGAAAAATCCAATGTAGCCCAATCTACCCTCAGTGAGTAAACCTTACCTTATGATAGGTAGTTTACTAAGTGGTGCCTAGAATATCTGATATCAATGCCAGATAATAGGTGTTTTTGCTTATACTAAATCAATAGCTATATTAGTCCCACACACCTCAACCAAATTGCATGTGATTGCAAGCTTATCAAGAGCATGCTAATTACTATGGGTTTGGTGGTCTTCCACTTGCAATATTACAAAGCAATATAATACATCTTCACAAGTGGATAGGATGAAGCTTCCCATGTATAGTCAATCACCATGTGAATAACACCTATTATAAAAGGTGTAAGTATCCATGGTAATTTAACCATTTTTAAAGTGGTTTTGTACCACATAACTATAGTTGAAAGACCTCCTAGTGACGACTGAGTTTGTGCCTCAAGGACAATAGAAAATATGTGAGAGTAAATAAGGGTGTCAAGTAAGTATTGGTAGATAAGCACATTAGCATACTAAAAACTCAATGTATTCATCATAAAGATATCACAAGGTGTATGTGTATATGTGTAGGGAGCCATGTCGTGATAATGTGTATGTGTGTATATGGGAGTCCAAATACACATATGAATCCTTTTGTTATGTTATTATAATGTGTATGTGCGTATGGTAGCCCGTATATGTGTACATGTGTGAATGAAACATTCGTATAGGCAAACACGCATACATGTTTTGTGAGCAAGTCCTATTATATACATGTATAACATTGAGAGAAAAAATGTTGAAGTACCAATTTGTCAATGACCCCCATGTGTTTGTGTGTGTGTATTTGTGTACATGCACATGCCCTTCCTAGTAAAGGAATACTTTAGTATTTTGTGTATGTATATGTGTGTGTGTGTCTGGGCATGTGTGTGTTTATGTGTGTGTAGGCATTTTGATAATCAATTTCCCATAAAAAATAAGTCTTAAGTATCCCTATCTATAAGCCAAACTAAAGGATGTGTGCATATGCGTGTTTGTCTTATTAGGAAGCTCATCACATTGAGACTAGTTAACAAGATTGGCATTTATTAACCACAAATTGTGTGTGTGTATGTGTGTGTATTTGTGAGTGTGCCTCAGGCTATCTCATATGCAACAACACCTCACAAGGTCAAGTAGCAAAAAGCATGTATATGCATGTCATAACTAACAATGTCTTCTGTATGAGTGTATGTACGTGTTTGTATCTCTCAATCCATCTCTTATGTGAAAACATCTCATAAGGTCAAGCAATAAAATGTGTGTATGTGAGTGTATAAGGGTGTTAAGTAAGTATTAGCATGTAATAATATATAACCTATGGATAGCTATTTATTATCTCAATCTATTAATCATAAAGACATTACAAGGGGGGGGGGGGGGGGGGGGGGGGGGGGGGGGGGGGTGGGGGTGTACATTTGTAGAGAGCAATGTTTCGATAATGTGTATATGTGTAGCGTGTCACTATATGAGTGTAAGTGTGTAGAGAAAAAAATGGATAATTTTTGTTTTTGTGTATTTGTGTGTATAGTGAAAAGGACTAGTCACCTAATATGTGTGTGTGTGTGCGTGTTCTTACCTTCCTTCATAGTAGCCTTATGCTATATATTTTAGATTACAAGACAATCAAGAGCCCTTGTATAGATATGAGTCTACTTTCTTGTCTTTTATTTGTGTAATACAATGGATTATGCGCAATAACCATTTTCACCTCACAAGTCAATATATAACATTATGATTGATAAAGAAGTTATGTGCATTTACTTTTATATATTTTGACCACTTTGTAGCAACTTCGTGCTATCCATGAAGTAGTGTTGCACTAGGGGAGATTTGAGGTCACTTTTTTGCAGCCTACTGCTAGAGGACACTAAAAAACAAGCACAACGCACCCAAAAGCACCCAAGGGATGACACATAAGAAGTGCAAAAGCCATGGAAAATTGTTGCAAGAAGACACAGAGATAGAGTGAAAAGAGAAGTGCTTTGCTCCAAGAAGAGGAAGAAGACAAGTTGCAAGAAGACACACAACTCCCTCCAAAAGAGAGAAGAGTTGTGCACTTCCTACAACCACTTTTTCCTATGAACCTCCAAAATCAACCACTTCAATTTATTTACAAACTAAGGTTCATACATTGCTTCATTTGTAAGGCTCAAGAGACCTTTATTTTAATGCCTACAAAAGAAAAGAAAGTCCTACTTCTCTTTAACTTGCAAAAGGATGTTTAAATTGTGAATGGCATTTACAACTTGCGGACCCGCTAAAATATGCCACCACTTACAAAACATGTTGTTAAGCATTCTACAAAAATGTGTATGCCATAAATTTTGGATTTAAAAAAATATTTTATTGGTGAAGAACAACATTCTTTTAGCCTTTTTGGTGTATAAATTGGAGGCTATCATTTTTGGCTCGTAAGAAATTGAGGACAGAAAAAGTGTGTTGTAATTTATAAAAAATATTATTGGAATTTTTTTTACAATATTGAGAAATGTTTGCCCTTTTTTACCTTAGTACTTTTGTTGTCTATCATTCATTGATGATGCACCTCGAAGGAGTCATATGCATTGTCACCTTCAATGCCTCATTGTTGCTTAGAAACTTCTCTTCAAGCTTCAATGATTCTCCCAAAATATTCTCTCTTCATTTTCAAAATTTCATTTTAGGGGACTATAAGCCACATACAATTGCAAGCTTGAATCACTTCTTGGTACCTCGATTGCAAGCATGGATAACCGTAAATGTCCATACCACCCTCATATATTGATCTCGATGATGAGTATGTACCTATTCACAAAAGAAATAAGGTGTCTAGTAACACATTGAGTGCATTGGAAGCAATGAGATGAGAGAAAAAAAAGAATATTGATTTATGGACTAATGGCAAGTTGTATCATGTGGATCCTACCATAAGAAGCACCCCTCTATTCTCTTCATGTTCCTCATTTTGCTAAGGTTTGTTGGAGATGGTTGTCAAGGGCTTCTAGCTTGTAGTTAGAATCTAGTAGGCCATTAAAACATTTTGAAGGTGGAGAATCAATGGTTACACTAGGAAAAAGATACAATAAGGAAACAATTAGAGGAGAGCCAAGGAAAAATGGGGAGTCTCGAAACCCCACTACATGCAGCCAGACAAAAGGAAATGACACTTAGATTACGTGAAAGGTAGAAGACTCTAAAGAATATTGAGACACTCAATCTTGGAAGTGGAAGTTTCAAGAGAAGAATAACAAAAGTAGGGTCATAATTGATCACTCACCCTAAACTAGGTGTATTCTTCTATTGTGTCTAAGAGCATCAAGTCCAAATCAAGTTCTCTTTTTGTGAATGCATTACAAATCCATGCTCATATGTGTGTCATTGTTTTTGTTGTAAACCAAAAGGGCCATTCTCCAACTAGACAAAGCAATGAGAAATGTGGAGAGAGCATCACAAGCCTACATCAACATCATTCCTCTCACATCTATGTGGAATATGTTGGCTGAGAGGAGGTTTAGGAAGGCAATGCATTGAAAATTTCCTACAAAACCCTTGACAAAGTGGGGATTAGTAGAGAAATCTACAGTTAGCTCTTCAAAGTTATGTAAGAGACATTGAAGAAGAAAAGCATCAAGGGGTCTTTGCTTCCAAAGCCATCCTTAGTTCAACAAACAAGATGCAATATCAACTAGAGAGTCTTGAAAGTCCTTGGTGAGCCATTTCACATCATAGATACCTATCTTGGGAAAAAGAGAGCACTAAGGTATGAAAATTGTAACAACATATTCTTTGACCTCAGGAATTTGCAAAGAGCTATGATTAGGTTTTATAGGCTAGAGCATATAGTAGAAAATGGGGTTTTTGTTTTTGTTATCAAGCTAGATGAAACTAAGATTGTAAATGGCAAGAATATGGAGAGAGTCTTTATCATCATGATGAATAGGGATCTTTAGCTAGGTAGTGAGGACGATGAAGGCATGGAGCGCTCAGTGCACTTCAGCGTGCAATCATAGTAATTTGTAGTTGGGAGCAATTTAGGTTGACTAGAAGATTTTGACATGTTGCATTGTGTGTTTCAACAAACATCTATACCTAAGGTGATAAGTGCTCAATAAAGAAGGGGAGGAACTAAGTTTTGCAAGGTTTGGACAATATAAAGTGGAGTAGCACATGGCCACAAATTTAAAGATATTGAAGTGCATGTATAACATATCAAGAGATGCTACTTCTAAGAGTCCTTACATTTATTGTATCACCATGGCTAAGGAGCATACTATTGCTAGTTGGAATAAGGTGCATGATAGACATGCCAAAGATCCAAAGTTTAAAGCCATTCTACATATCCCTTTAACAAATATCCACATGTGCACATTAAATGTGTTGTGTAGAATAATAGAGAAAATTGTAAATATCTACATTGAATTTGCATGGAAATTGCAACCCTAAAAGGCCAAGGATGATGCTATGAGGGCTATTGAGAAGGTTATGTAATCCATTGGTCCCCACAGAGACAATGTTGTGATCAAGATAGATCCTTAGAAAACCCTACTTCGATGCTCGATTCGAAGCACGTAAGCGCTCAAGACTTGAATCAGTTAGTTTCGACAACGGAACCAAAATGTGGGAGCTTTCGCTCAACTGCCAAGACCCACGGACCGCTTATTGCTTCAAGCCTTCCAAGCCGAGCACTAATGGCTACCTCTCACATAGCCGACGCA
The DNA here is from genome assembly GCF_053477565.2 of Lygodium microphyllum. Taxonomy (NCBI): domain Eukaryota; kingdom Viridiplantae; phylum Streptophyta; class Polypodiopsida; order Schizaeales; family Lygodiaceae; genus Lygodium; species Lygodium microphyllum. The sequence continues at coordinate 30,209,452 of NC_141160.1, read as the reverse complement.
CCATCCATATCTACGGGTGTAGTGAGCTTACCTCCATGCCGATCGAGTTACCTCCTCTCCCGTGCACTCCGGTAGCTCCACGATCCAAGTGCAAGCTTCAAGCAAGCTCCACGCTCCAAGCTCCATTGCTGCGAGTAAGACAAGAGAAGAGAAGAAGACAGGAAAAGATGGAGAGCTTCTCCTCCGTGGTCCCTCACCCTCACACACTCACTCCGTCACACTCTCACACTCCCTCTCTCAAGCACAAGCTCAAGCGAGCAAGAAGAAGGAGAAGAAGAAGAAGAGGAGAGCCACTTTTTGCCACGCACAAGAATGAGCTTCTCATTCACTTTTCAACTTTATATACAAAACCCTAAATCCCTTTGGGCGGTCATCCCCTTATCCCCTTTTTTACATGGCGGGCCATGGCCTAGGCCCTTTTTCCCATTGTCCTCCTATCTTCCTAGCTTCCTTTCCACTACCCGTCTACATTTACAAATTGCATGAGTGAGAGCCCGTCACTCTTAAAATAAATCATGGTGTGCCTTGCGCTTTTTTACAAAAGTATTGACTTGCGCTTTTTCTTGTGTGCCTTTTTCCTTTATTTAGGATTTTTCTGCACTGCTTGTGTTTCCATATTTTCCTTGGCACGCCTTTGTCTTCCGTTTCACTTTTGCCTTGGTCTTTGTCTTTTACTTTAGATTTTCCACATTTTCCACCTTGTTCATCTGAGGGTTAACAAAAACATTGTAAACACAATTGGTTCAAACCCTAAACACTCATTACGTGTTTACCAAGGAATCCTCTCTCTCTCTCTCTCTCTCTCTCTCTCTCTCTCTCTCTCTCTCTCTCTCTCTCTCTCTCTCTCTCTCTCTCTCTCTCTCTCTCTCTCTCTCGTGGACTTTAAGCAATATAAAAATATATCTCAAGACAATTGTGATTGATGTTTTAATTACAATACAATGAGTTGATTATTTATGTTTGCTAACATGAGATAAAGGAGGCACTGAATAGATCAATGCATACATCTACCTAATAGCTCTTAACATTGTCATACTGATATAATAAGAGGGAAAACAAATAGAGTTAGATGAGAAAACGGACTGATTAGGATGCATTGACTCGATGTTGAGATTCTTAGCCTAAACCAACAGGAGCAACAATTTGATAATTATGAGTTCTTCACTATATTCAATGACATTATTTTTAATAGCCAGCTACCTATAACTATGTCATTTCTAAATTATGTAGTGATCCATGTTGTAGACCACGTGATGATAGTTTTCAAGTAGTCCACAATCTGCAATGTTCTAGGTGTCCATTTTGGCAACAGTGGCTCGTACAATCCTATGTGGGTGAAAATAAATATGTGGTTTGAAACTATACATAGGTACATGTTGTGATGGTTTGTAGCCTATTTTATTGCCATTTCCTTTGTGATCATTTGTATTTGGAAAAATGTGTAGGAGTGTAAATGTTTTTCCCCTAAAGAAAGTTACATGTAGCAAATTTTCATATTTCTGTGTTGGTTGATATATCGCAAAACATAGAAATGTGAGAAAAAAAGAGCCATTTTACTTCTTAAGTTTTAATATGTTCTACCTATACCAAATGTTGTGCTTGTTTTACATCTTTCTCACTATAATTTTCCTGTTCAAGGTCCAGCAATAAGCCGTTTTACAATTTATGATGATTTGCCACTCAAAATTGTTCAATTGCAATAATAGTCATATAAATTGTCTTACCAATCCATCATATTGCTTCTATTATAACCAACAATTTTCTTTTCTTTTGTGTGCTACAATGCAAGTCCAAATACTTAGTTGCAAAGGTAATGTTGTGCTTACTGTTGTCTATGGGAAAACGTTTGATGCTATATTTGGTTTCAAGAATCATTGTCTTGCACACTATGATAAAAGTCATGTTGCTACAAAGGCCTTATTGATAGAAAACAATTGGCATCAACCATCTAAGAGAGACAACTCATGAATATATAGTTGAAAATAAATAGGCTATCTAGCATTATTTTGTGGTAAAGTAGATTTATAGCTATATTGTGAAGTTGAGAAGGTTTGTTGTTTGTATAGAAAAGTAGCAACAAGAGTAAAATGCTCTATTTACATTGTTGGTACTTTCTTTGAAGAAATAGTTTGTACATTTAACTCTCTTGATAATTTGCAAGATTTTTTGTCAATGCATTTGAACTAAGCATGAAAATAATAATATCTTATTTTTGTAGATTGTTTATGTTGTTAAGTCCATCACAAGCGAAACATATTATAAATAGGATTGCAAATAAAACACATCAAACAAATACCTGCAATTACAAGCATGCCAAAGATGATTACAAAGAAAGTGCTCCAACTTTCAAGTTCATAAAAATGCTTTAATAGTTTAGCATTGCATTCGATGAAACAGATCTAAAAGAGAGAGAAAACTATCAATTGCCATCATGGGTTCAATATCTTAATGATAATATTTGTCAAAGCATATGTAATTTCTAATTGAAGTATGTATGTAATTAGACAAAAATCGCTAGCAAGAATTGAAAATTACAAGGCTTTCAAAGAGAAAGCCTATCATGGACAGGTAATATGACAATTTTAAAAATAACATGATAGGAATGTGCATGTTTCCCCTCTAGGGAGAGATGTATTGAATGCAATCATGAATTCATGTTCTCTTTGGTGGTCTAAGTAAAGACCTCTCTCCTTCTATGGATTAAGCTTTTCTCCATGTTTATTAATGTTGATCAAAGTTGTAGGGCATGTGATAGCTAGAGCATAAAATAAGATATGTTCAATTTGGCTCTAGGTTTTACATATAAACTCATAACAATTGACTAGATATGAAATTGATATCTACATTTTTCTCATGGAGGTCATTTGATGGAGGAGAATGGTATGAGTGGCTTGCTTAGATTGGTTGAAGATAACAAAAATCTATTGTTAATTCTATATTGAGTTTAAAGTAGAAAGCATATAAGTCATTGAACTACTCTATTTGTAGTCTATTTGTAGCAACGATTGTCTCCTTGATAGGGTGCATGATAAGCCATTGATAAAGGCCCATAATTTGGGAGTGGGGATGCAATGAATAATATGTTGTTTATTGTTTGTGAGTTCTTGGAAGATGGGGTTGCTAGGGTTGTTCGTGGCACAATTGGAAATTTCCTTCAAGTTTAAGAAAATGTGAAAATGGAAAGTGTTGGGGAGGTAAAGGCACTTGTGCCTAACTACCCATGTATTAGTTACACTAACAGTACTCGCACTGTATATTAGTTACCCACACACTTGTACCTTGCAGGTGGTGGGTGCCCATCAATGTCACTTCACTCTTCATTCTTTAAGTGACATTTGAATAAAGGGAAGGCCGATCACACGTTGTGACTGTTGGAGTTCCCACATCTTGTGTGTGTGTCTCTCTCTCTTGCTCTTGCTCCTTCCACCATAGCTCTTGCTTTCACTCTATGCTTCCACTTCAGGGTTCACTCCCTTCAACTAATATCAGATCCATCTTCCCTAAGAGCTCAAGTTTAACCCAACAACTTCCATTCGAGCTACCTACAATAGGGTTTCACCATTGGCAGCCATAACTCCACTTCTTGAGGTTCATATCGATCGCTTCTTGCTTGGGCATTCATCAGGCCCTATTGGGTCTTGTTCAGGGTATTCATAAGCATGTGTTGAGCTCATTTCAGTGAGTTCTTTTAGCTCAACAATTCATTTTCAGGATCAATCATAACTATAGCTTCATATTGAAGTCTGTCTTGCTTCAAATATTGCTTGAGCTTGTCTAAAGGCTTCCTTGGGTACTCCTAGTGCCCCCCTACCCTCCCTAATCATCATAGCGGCCACATGTGGAAACCTTAGGACCAGTAGCAACATCACAAAATTTGCACATGTTTTCACGCTGGGGCAGCATGGCAGTCTTCTTTAGGGTCTATTCATCAATAGTGGTAGCTCATTGAGCACTTGGAAACACTCTTGATTACCAAGGATTGAGTCTTAGGATTGCTATTTGACATTGTACCTTGGATTTGAGCAACATATACTCAATACTTGGTTGGAATAAACATGCAATTCATTGGTTAATATAGGGCAGACCCCTGTCTTGGATGCTTCTTGCTCGGTGGCTATGCTCAATTGATGATTGTTCATGCCTATTTGATGCTATTACATTTGAGGATGCTATGCCTTTAGTCTAAGATGATTTTGGACCTAATTTGAGGCTTCATTTACTCAATTTCATTAGAGATATTGCTGTTGTAATAAGCAAGAGTGATTATTACTTGATTTGAAAAAGCACAAGTTCATTAATCTTGGACACTTCCTATGCATTTTTGGATGTTATGCTGATGTATATCAATGATCTTCTGTGCTTGGTTATGCTCTTTACATGCACTTGAGCTAAGATTGGAGCTTTGACTTTTGACATTGACTATTGTTCACTGTTATGTATGCTCATTAGATGCTACAGTAAGAGCTTTGCAAGTTACTTGGGTTGGATGCTCCTGGATATATGCTACTTGGATTTTGGATGTATGGATGCCTTCCACATGGTTTGAGCTTTGTTTGGCTTTTGTTGCAATGGGAGCTACTAGACTTTATGTATTGACACAATTGACACTTGGACATTACATTGAGCATTTGGTTATGCAGTTGAGCTTGAGGTCTTATAGTGAGACCATGGGACTTGGTAACATGCACATGCTCTTATCATGCTTTATGTACACAATTGATTCTTAACGGGCTAATCTGACATTGCTTTTGGGTTGGCACCTATCTTTGTCACACTGTTGTCAATTATGTATGCTTCTGGTTGGCTATGTATTGAGCTTCTGTTACATTGCTCACTCAATTGTGCCTTTGGTTAGTCTCTTCTGCTACATGTGAGACCTACTCTACGCATAATGGTTATGCCTATGGGATGTATCTAAATCCGACACATTGATTCTTTGACAGTTCTCGGTGCCAGTTGCATTTTCACTCACTACTAGTTACAGCTCCTCTCTCTCTCTCTCTCTCTCTCTCTCTCTCTCTCTCTCTCTCTCTCTCTCTCTCTCTGTGTGTGTGTGTGTGTGTGTGTGTGTGTGTGTGTGTGTGTGTGTGTGTGTGTGTGTGTGTGTGTGTGTGTGTGTGTGTGTGTGTGTGTGTGTGTGTGTGTGTGTGTGTGTGTGTGTGTGTGTGTGTGTGTGTGTGTGTGTGTGTGTGTGTGTGTGTGTGTGTGTGTGTGTGTGTGTGTGTGTGTGTGTGTGTGTGTGTGTGTGTGTGTGTGTGTGTGCACTATAGATTTAGCTTTGATGCGTATATCATTTAGGCCGCATAAGTTTTGGAGAAACTATCAAGCATTTTATAGTCTACATGACCAAATTACCACAACTATTTCTCCATCTCAATCCGCCATTAGTCTCAAATCACACCCCATATACTTCATCCACACATTTCAAAGTATCATACATTGTGGACTAGAGCTTGAACTCATCCTCATCAACATTCTGCTTAGTTAAGGTAGCATTGCCATGATGAACATATGAATGACATGAAGAAGAAGGAGGACATGATGACGATTGTGACCAATCCATCTTTTGATTTCCAAGCTTTAGTGTCCCCTTCTCGTCCTCCTCATTAGGATGGCCTTGATATCTTTAGTATTTAGAAGTAGAGCACATGTGGCCAACCAACATTTCATCTATCAACAAGTGGTGAAGACAATATACAAGTTCATTCTTTGAAATATGTATATCTACATCAACTACAATCAATGAATTATAAAGACCTTAAGAGAGAGATTTATCTTAGATGTTGCTATGGTAGGACGAGGCATGCATAGGCATATGAAAGTTGAGATAGTAGAGAGGCCAACAAGAGGGCCAAGATTGGAAGGCAAATCTCAAGTCACAAAATCTATCAAAATGAAAGGGAGATGTCAAATACCAAGAATAAGAAGCCATGGCCAATGACTTGAAGTCCTAGAGGTAGATTACACTTGGTATTAGAGCAACTCTAACGCGGAGCATACTAGCTCGAGAGGGGAACAGACTTATAGATGCAAAGGAGATCCTCCCATAACACATCGTGCAACATGACATGATAACCCCAACACAACACGACATGGTGCTACGCGACACAACATGACACGATGTGGCACAACACAGTGTGATGCCCTCTAGGAATGTTACTTGTGTTGGAAATTGAGAGAGAACCTATTGTGCCAACAAAGTTGAGAGGGAGTCGTGGTGTGATAGGGATTCATGGCATACCATTCAGAATGTCTTGGAGAGAGCTGAAGTTGTGGAATGACACTTTCTTTGAAGAGGAGGATGAGCTATGTCACTGGCTCAAAATTATATGAATAAAGAATATGGGCGGTCACTATACAACACAGGCAGGCCCAAGGGCCTTCTACCCCAACAACCTCCCACTAAAAGGCCGATGGCTAGGGAGTGAAAAAACAAAGAAAAAGGAAAGGAGAGAAGGTGAGGAACCATGACATCTCACCCAATGCCCAATCGAAAAGTGAATTGTGCAATAAGCATCGGGAACCTCTATAGAAGAGTGAAGCATCCCCGAGTCCATGACATCCAAGAGACAAGCGATCCCACAACTCCATACAGTGGAGCAATCCAAGAATGCTTCTTATGATGCAAGTACAACTCATGAGTGCAAGGCTGTAATGCATAAGCATCAGAGTAGCACATAGCATCAGTGTGGTGCATAGGAGATAACTGAGAGTGCATAGACTCTCCAAAGTCAATCATAGAAGAAGAGCCAACATCTCAGACATAGATGGGGTCTCAAGATAGTATGCAACCTTAGCAAAGTGGAAGACTGACATACGGCTGTAGCATCAACCATAAAGTACACCGAACGTGCATCAAGAGTCTTGAGAGATGTCTGCGTCTCATAAAAGATAGCATGACAGCTGTGTATAACCTGTTGGGCATCCAAATCATTTAATCTGTAAGCCTGAAAGTCACCATCTCCATAACCAAGGAGGATACATCTATGTGACATAAGCATATCTTGCATACATACAAATGCTTGGCAACCAAACATCCTCAAGTAATCATAGGAGGGTCTCATGCCACTCCATGCCTCGTGTGGTGTAATACCATCCAAAGTCAGACACGGCGTCCCATTAAGCAAATAGACTTTCATCATAAGGGCCTTAGTCTAGAAGCCATAAGATAACCCAACTGTGGTAAGCATAGAAGCAACCTTTGCTTGTAGAGTTAGGCACATGCCATAAGCAATCCCGTAATACCGTGGGCATAGGAAATCAATGCCAGATTGTTGATAATAGGACTAAAAGCTAGGAGAGATAGCATGATTCTCATAATCCATCTGCAAGCATTTAGGCCTGCAACCAACAAAATCCATAAACTTGTTAAGCATAACTAAGACATCCTCAATCCGTACCAAGGGAAAAGCCCAAACATGGTGGGTAGCATGATCCACGAAGGTCACAAAATGGGAAGCTCCACCAAGTGACTGGGTAGGCATATATCCATAAACTGCACAATGGACAAGATTTAGAGGATCATGCCTCTTACGATCACCATGAGCCAAAGGGGCTTTACAAGGACCATAAGAACAATCAGGGCAAGCATCAAGAACTGCACGTGACATAGGAGGCAGCAATCAGTCTGAATGAGACAAGATCTCCATCTCTCTGTGGTGCATATGGCCTAGGCGATAATGCCATAACAATGCATGTGGTATCCGGATAACTGTAACCATAGAATCTCCCACATGAGAGACATGCGTTGGGTAATGAGAGCCAACTCTAGAACCTTTGGCCAAAACTAAGCAACCATGATAGATCTTCCATTGACCTATCCTGAAGAGAAATAGAGTAATATGCATCATGCAACTGATGGATAGACATCAAGCTCTTACTAAGCATAGGAACATTTAATAGATCATGGAGCACAAGAGAAGTAGCATCAAGCAAAGCTAGTTGTATGTCCCTTGTACCAACAATAGCATAAGTCTTCTCAAGGCCCAAATCGATACATTAGTTAACATCCCTGTAAGAAGAGAACCATGCTCTATGAGGGATAACATGACAAGAGGCTAAAGAATCCAATAGCCAATCAAAGACATAGGCTTGATCATTGAGCAAGTAAGCTATAGGGAAACTAGATGACAGGATGACATGCTCAACTGCATCATCATGGGTAACTACATGTACCTCACCACTAGAAAGAATGGTAACACTTGCTACATCGTTGACTCTCTGCTCACGTCAAGTCCATCTCTATCTTTGCTACTCTCCAATTCGTCTAAAACATTTTCTTTTAACATGCCCAAGCTTTCCACAATGGAAGCATATCTGTAGAAGACGAAAAGGAATCCAAGTCATCATGAATAGGGCTATCCATAGCATCCATGGAACTCAAGAAGTTGAGGGCTGTCCCAACAGAGGGAACTTGCTCATAAAGACAATCATTTGCAAGTACATCAGTGGTAGAAGCATGCTACAAAGGCTCGTGAAACCTCAACGGACAAGAGGACATAAAGGCATCAACCAAGGATGCAAAAGCTCCCACGAAGAAGAGTATTAGCCAACTACATGACATAACCAACCACAGTACGATCTACCATAAGAGCATACAGTATTCAGCCATGAAATTAGCCCATAACCATAATGGCAAACATGACTCTACAATACATTAGACCACATAGTAGCATCCAAGTCAATGCAAGACTAGTAAGTGGCATAAGATCCTGCAATGTCAAGCTCCAAGAGAAGCCCAAATACCTGTACAACATCATCCATACAAGTGGCTCTGTAAGGTATACGACAGTAGGCCATGTGCATAGACGGGTAAGCATATATAGCATCTGCTCTCTAACATGGACGGGCAACAATAGCCCAACTAGCATAGAAGCTAGACAATAGAGGAGCAAGAAAGTCGAAACTGCAGCCCAAGCACTAGGAAGTCCACTAATCAACCAAAAAGAACCTGCAAAGATCCAAGAATCATTGAGCAATCAAAGTTCAATCAACCAACTGCTAAAGAGTAGAGCAATCATTGCTCATACATGTATGTGCATCTATCAAACATCCAAGATCCAAGAAAATCATCGGAGCATCAAAAGGCCAAATAGCATTGAAGCTGCATAAGGGATAAACCAACAAAATGTCAAACTGCTCAAAGGAATACTACAATGAAAGTTAAGACGAAGCCCAAACATCTGCCATCCTACAGCCGAGACCAAAAGCATCCACCTCAGACATCAATCCCAAAGGGGTGATACAAGAATCACCCAAGTGATATGTAATATGAACTGTCTCAAGTAGCATGCCAACTGTAAATAAAAAATGATAGCGAAACCATAAATTGAGCTCTAAAATTGGTTCAAAATGATTTCGTGAGTGTAAACATCAATGTGGCATCATCCAAATATATCAAGACATAATTATGAGTAGCACAGAGTACCTCGTAGACCATACGCATAACCCAACTGTAGCATAAATAGCTTCAGCCCTAAATATTCCAGCAGCAAATAACCTCTGTAAAATGAGCAAATCAATGCTCAAACCAAGCTCAAATTGATAGGCAATAGGCATACATTCCTTGACATATAGGCATCATTCGTGGATAATCGGGCATCAAATGACCATCACATGTACCTATAAAGAACAATGACAGGGTGCTGCCCTATTTATGATAGTCTTGGGATTGTTCAAACAGTCCATGGCTTAGCTAAATCAACTCCAAGCTCAATGCCAACCATAAATATCAGTGCCCAAACCCAAAGCCAAGTGTCGGGAGGCTTCAACAAGCCATAACCAAGTGCCATATAAAGTAAATGAGCTGGCGGTTGCTACAAATGTTTAAGACATGCTGAAATCAAGTTGCTGCTATTTATACAGCCAAGAGGAGCTCAAGATCAAAGCCCCAAGTCATGTGCAAGATTCAAAAAGTGTCATAGATCATTGCCAAGTGGTCCAAGGTGCTTTAGACATCAAGCATGATTGTCATCTTGGGAAAGAGCTGCTGCCCATTCAAGTTGTGAACCTCGCGCAAATCATGTTGCTAGCATGTGGCTATGCAAAATAGGGTGGGGAGGCCTTGAGCCAAGTGCTAATGATGGCATACACTAGCCCCAAACAAGCCTATAAAGGCTCAAGCCAAGGGAAAGTAGAAACAAGCTCCAACAAGTGAAGCTATGGTTGCCTCTTCTCGAAACCCTACTGTAAACCTGTGAATGGACTGAGAATACCTGAGAATAGAATCTTATACCTTGTGTGCACTGCCCGATCGCACTTCAGAGGACCAAGCTCTGATACCAGTTGAAGGGGATGCAATGGCACTGGAGAAGGAGAAGAGGAAGATGCGGGAGAGAAGATCACATATAATGTAGGTGCTATCAAGAATGATATATCAACCTTATTGCACTATCTCATATATATGAATAAAGAATATGGGCGATCACTATTCATAGGCAAGCCCAAGGGCCTTTTACCCCAACACTCAAACTGATCAAGTAGACAAAGGAGACCATCAAAGCACTAGCGAAGACCCACAAAGGGACCAAAGTGCTATGCAATCTCGAAGAGAAGGCTAAAGAGCTGGATGAAGACCTAAAAGAGGTTGACTACCAATTGATCATGGTGCGAGAGAGAGCCAAGATGTGGCAAGTGAAGATGGCTTGAGACCTTGACATGGAGCTGCAAAAAGAAATCATGATGAGGTAGAACTAGGAGACTACATCTAGATCTGAAGAAGCCAAAGAGTGGGCTGAACCATACTCAAAGCAAATGAGAGTCAAAAGAGTCTAAGAGCTGAAGAATGGAGTGAAGCCAACCAAAGAAGAACCAAGGAGCCAAGAAAAGAAGGAACATGTGAAAGAAGAAGAAGAGTCATGGTCAGATAAAGATGAAGATGAAGACAAGGGAGAGGATGAGCTCAGCCCCTAGACCTTGAAGCACCTCATCCCCAACAAGAAGGAGCCAATTGCCACTACCTCGTTTCCTATTTTGAAGACTAGTATCTAGAGGGCTACCCTAAAGACCAATATTCCTACAATGAATACCCTCTTGAAGAAGATGGATACTAATACTCCGAAGCTTTTCCCATCGACTACCACCCAAAAGTGAATATCTTGAAAGAAATGATAGAGTATTATGTGAAGGGAGAAGGATGGAGAATGGATGTGCATTCAAAGGTAGAAAATATTATAATGGAGTTAGGATACAATAAAGAATATGAAGATAGGTGGACATGTCAGAAGGATGAACCCTTGTATCCATAGGTTGCAGCCTAGTTGAAAAAATAACGTGTTAGAAAAAATGGAGTTTGAGAAGGGGAAGGATGAGCTTGATCTTGATCTTGGAACACCTCCACCCATTGAGATTGAGGGTGAGGCCAGGTTGGCACCCTCTTATGAGGCACACAATACCTTTGATGAAGAGGATGATGAAGAAGTAGACGAGGAAATAGACTTGGAAGATGAGAATGGAAGGGCAAATTCGGTAGGGCATTCATTATATGGAGCCAACACTTCTACTCTAGAGGATAATATAGGTGAAGGGGAAGAAAAAGATAAAGAAGAAGAAAAGAAAGAGGAGGAGCTCAGCCTAGATCTTGGAACACCTCTACCCCAACATGTCTAAGGAGAAGAGAAGGGTGAGGATGAACTTAGCCTAGATCTTGGAGCACCTTGATCCCAACAACCAACCAAACCTACAAAGTTCAATGATGATAGGCTAGGAAGAGAGTTGAAGGAGAGAATCATGAAGATATGGGATGAGATAGAGGAAGATGATAGGAAAAAAGAAGAAAAAGACTTATTAGATGGAGACATAGAGAAGATCAGGGAAAAGATGAAATAAGAAAAGAGAAGAAAAGCGAGAGAAGAAAAGCGATAGCAGAACAAGTAGATTTAGCTAAGAAGAAGCTAGAAGAGAAAGAGAAGTTAGAGCAAGATGTGCAAAAGTAAGTAGAAGAAAACAAGAAACGAAAGTTAGGAAAAAGATTGAGCAAGTAGAAAAAGGTAGAGGAGCCAAGTAGAAGAACGAGTATGGAAAGCTAGAAAGCCGAAGGAAAAAGAGATAGAAGATGACTTAACACAAAGGAAGAAAAGGAACAAAAGATAGACCCAGGCAAAGTAGGTCGAAAAGAAGAAGGAAAGATAGAAAATGAAGAGAATGAGAATGAGAAGAAGAAGGTGGCGAAACCAAATGCCAAGAAATGGAGGGAGGCTACTAGAGCCAAGATGATAGATGAGAATGAAGATGCCTCTAAAATCCCCGAGCTAAACTCATGGCTAAGGATAAAGCAAACCAAGATTTCAATCTAAGGCCACATTCTATCCTAGCCAACTTGGATCAAAGTAAGAACTAAGTGCACTTTAGTAATGGAGTCATTGGCTATGCCTTTGAACCTGAAGAGGCAAACCCTTATAAGCTTGGACAAAACGAGTCAGACGACAAAGCCTCAAAGAAGGGAGAGCATGAGGGAGTGCTTGAAATATGGTCCAATCAAGGTAGCTTAGTGCCATGGAAGGGAACCTTGTTAGTTGAGTCTTGGAGAACTCTCCAACTCACTCTTAAGGTGAATGTCTTTGGATTATGGAACCCATTGGGACCATACTCAATAATGGTAAAGATTGAGATCTCAACATTCAAGTTGCAAGCACAGCAAGGAGGTGTCATTCCGATCCTATGGATTTGTAACAGACCAAGCACTCCAAATATGGGCGTTATCCTGAGAACTTTAATGATACCTCTCCTTTTGCAATCCAAATTCTGGTTTAAGTGTAATGACTTAGTCCATTCCCCTCCTAAGAACTTTAACTCCAAATGAGGCTACAAAGAGCCAAAGAGGTGCCATGCACCAAGACCACATCTTCTGTGTGAAGAAAAGGCAACCTAAACCAACCACTTTGTCTAAGTTCAAGGCAAGCAAGAAAGATTCGACAAAGAGGCCAAGGAAAATAGCCCAAGTTTTTTTAACTTGGCGATGAGGGCAAAGTGTCTTGGTAAACGAATTAAGAGACCCAAGTCCCTAAGAGCCAAGGTGATATCACGAAGAAAAGGAGGAAAAGCACAAGCAACAACTCAATGGATTGCCTCCCTTAAGGCGTGGCACAACATGGCTACAATCGCTCCACCACGCCTCAACCCAATACCACAACAACTTGGGATCGTGTCTACAAAGCTTGGTATGCAAAGGCATAAGTGTCGAGCCACATAAAGTTAGAACTATGAAGTCTCCACTTCTCAAATGTAATTGAGTCGAGGGTGGATCGGAATGCAAAAGAATGAAAAGAACTAAGTCTAGATAGGTAGATCTTGGCCAACTTGATAGAATAAGCTGTGTTAAGACCCCCAAGTTGTAGTGGGGTAAACTCTAACTAGCTTGATAGAAAAATTTGTGTTAAGACCCCGCTAATGAGTCAAGTCGGCAAACATTGACTGGCTTGATAGCATGAGCTGTGTTAAGACCTCGGAATGAGTTAAGAAAAACACCCTTAGATTGTTTAGGTCAGCGATCCATTAAGCGGGGGTGAGTGTAAGGGTATGGGCTTTGTAGCTATACCATGGCGTTGGAGCAAACACCTATATAGGGAGTAGTAGTGACTCTGAGCGCCGCTTGGTTCTCACTCTACATGTGATTCCTTATATTCAATGTCTCACATGCGTGGCGTCACGAGGATCTAGTCATGAGATGTGCCTCAATGTTGTATCTTTCGATATCATGAATACAAAGTGGTTTTGGAGCCAGAAACACCTATTAGGGAATAGCAATGACTTAGAGCTATGCTTGGTTTTCACTCTACATGTGATTTCCTATATTCAGTGGTGAACCCTTACACGTGCGACCTCACGAGAATGTAATCCTGAGATGTGCCTCAATGTTGTATGAATACAAAGGCTTTTTATTGATATATCTCGTGTGCGTTTTTGCTGTGTCATTTTGTGCTTCACGAGAAGTTATGACTTGAAGCCCAGTGAAAGTCTGTATCCCCCTCCTTAGTCATGTGGCATGGTGATGGTTGCGTGCCACTGTACCAGGTCCCTTACCCTAGTTAGCTGTTGTACAATTCTGGGACAAGAGGCCCCATGGCTGTAGCATGAACTCCGATGCTTCGATGCCTCAATGCCTCGACCACCGCGCGCTTGTGTACCAGGCCCCTTATCCTAGTTAGCTGTTGTACAATCCTGAGACAAGAGGTCCCATGGCTGTAGCATGAACTTCGATGCCTCGATTCCTCGACCACCGCCTGCAAGCACACAGAATGACTGCACTGTGTATTGCAAAATGCAGAAAGGAATGAAAGTCCGTTGTACACACGAACCACTGACCTACGAAGATCAACTCTAAAAAACTCTCAAGCAGACAGCTGTCTTTACGGACGGACGAAGGAAGGAATGGGGACCCTCCTGCTGAGAAGATGCAACTGGCGGTGGTTCGCATCGTCTTCCTCTTCTGGCTTCACCGCCAAAGCTCCATCCCTCACCAAGTTTTCTCTCTTCTCTCCCCGCTTGGTAAATTCCCTTTGCTCCGGTTCTTCATGCTGTGCAGAAATACCAAAGAGGTGTGTGACAAACCGTACAAATAGGAGGTGAGAATAAAAATGGGCTGTCTGGTATGGCCTTCAACTGACTAACTTCCTCTTCACCTGTAACGAATCTCCTCTAAAGTCAAATGTTTGCTGATGTTTGACAAGGATATCGTAAAACGTCCAATGCAAGAGGAGGCATAAGGGAGATCATCAATGTGCTTCCATATGTTTCTAAGTCCATGCGCAATACAAAGGGAGAAAATAATACGTGTAGAGAAATGCTAGGACAAACACAAAGGAAGGCAAACAATATGACACACAAATAATACAGTTTGACGAATGCCCAAATGAACATGAAGGTGTATGCAGATCTCGGATGAAGGTTGAAAATGATAAAAAGGGGCCTCAAACCTCTGTGACTTGAGGACCTGTGAGTGCGTAGTACGGAAGCCAGAAAGGAATACAGAGTGAGAAGGAAAACACAATTGAGATAGAAGAAAACGATAGATTGATCTATTATGAACAAAAATATGACAACCCTTGCATGTGGGAATGACCACATCGGTGAGGGAGTTGAACATGTAAAGGTAGGAGAGGCAAATTTGACCAAGGAGAGATTGTTAGCATTCCATGTATTCATGCATGTTATTCTTTGTTGTGAGCTTCATTAGAGTTTGGTGCAGAGATGGAGGAGTTCTAATTTTCTGTGCATTGCATTCCAGTTTTCCAGCCTGTTTGCATGAGTTCTCAGCCTGATTGCATTAGTTTCAGCCCTGTTCATACTGTTTGTGGCATTTCCAGCCAGTGGCTGCATTACAGAATGTGGCATACATCTGTGAGGGATGACAGCAGAGAGGGAACACTTGAGCAAGAAGAAATAATATGGAACTGAAGAGAGAACTCGGCTGAATACTGGATGAAAGTTGAATACAATGATTAGACCCTTCATGTGCTACATTGTGTAGCTGCAGTGAGGGTGCCAGAAGTGAGAAGGCAGGAAGTGATAATGACCAACTTAAATGAAGAAGGCAGATATACAAACAGGCTATCGAAGTTTTTTTGGAAGCCAATCTCTCTCTCCACCTGAAAAACTAACAATTGTGGTGATCTATGTAGCTGTCAATAAGTAGGCACAAAGGAATACAATAAAATAATCAGCTTTGCTAGTTTTTAAATTGGGTGACTGTTGCAAAACTGCAATCATTGAATAAAATAACAAGAAAAATCTTGGGCAAATCTGTCAGTTGCCATGTGGCATCCTCGCAACATGTTGAGCTTGCTCGACTGCTTGGTGAAGCTGATAAATGCTTGTAGACTGTGTAGAATTGTTCAGGTGATATAAAAAAATTGCATAACTATGCCCGAGAGAAATAATTGTATAATAGTAGCCTGACAATGCTTGTCCAAGGGATGAATAAGTCTCTAATACCCCCCTTTGATCCTGGACGAGGCCTAAGGTTTAGGGATTTGGAGTGTTGTCCAAGACTAGTCTGAGGAAGAGCCTTTGTAAATAAATCTACCAAGTTGTGCTCCGTTTTGTAGTTAACCACATCAATCATCTTCATCCAAAATCTTCTCCAAATGAAATAGTATTGTATCTCAATGTGCTTCAACCTAGCATGGAATACAGGATTTTGTTCCAAAGCAATGTAACTCTTATTGTTGGAATGCAGTATAGTAGGACCTATCTGAGAATAACCAAGCTCTCCTAATAATCATCGAAGTCACGCTGTCTCACATGTGGTAGAAGATGCTACTCGATACTCCACCTGTATAGATGATAGGGCATCAGTGGCCTGCTTTTTGTTACTCCATGGGACAACAGCTGTACGCAAAGTGAAGAATATTGAGTTGTTTATCTCTTGTGGTCAACATCTCCATTTCAATTTGAATCCGACTGTCCAGCCCTGTAGAACCAAGGCCGAATTGCTTGCACTTGTTGGATAATAAATATGTAGGTTGGGGGTCCTCCTTAGGACATGCAAAATTAACACAGTAGCCTTCCAATGAACCAACTTGGGTTCACTCATGAACCTTGCAAGCAAACCTACAAGAAAGTACAAATCAATCCAAGTATTAAGGAGCCATACTAATGACCCAATCAATTGCATGTAGTAGCGGGTAGCATTTGCTATTGGTGAATCTGTATGGGCGGCAGCCTTCTGTGGAAAAGAGTGTGGAGGCATTGCTAGGGTTTGCACTGAGGAAACATAGAGTGCACGACCATGATAGAAGCACAACGAGACAAACACGGACATAGAAAGCAAAACTCAAACATGAAACGCAAAACTCAAAAGGAGGGCGTGCGACCTCAATGGGGTGGATCCCACTCTCCTGCCTTGGTGATACCACCCTTGATGAGTAATGTGTGTCTCCGTTCCCGGCACTGGTCGAGCATTGCCCCACTAAAAGAGATACTATCCCCCCATGAGGCCGTGGGAGGATAGGAGCACTAGTAACTCCCCTCGGGCCCCGGCTTAAGCCCGATGATACACTCACTAGTTCCTCAGGTCCCCGTGCATCACCAAAGGGTCTGACGACCGGCCCGTTTTTGTTACCCAGACGCTGCCACGGTACCGGAATAACAGCACTGGGGGTGGCCCCTAGCGTCGCGGAGCTCCCGAGGCCACCCAGAGGAAGGCCCCATGAAGAGCGTATATCATTATGTGAACAATCCATTTTTTGTAAGAAAAAATGAGACCACCCAGATCTTGGTCGTTTATCCGGACGGGGAGTCTCTTACGGCCGGTGACCTTGACATACTGAAGGATCAAGTTGAGGTGCATGCTCAACGTCCATCTCTTGGGAGATCAGGGCCTGGTGGGAGCGCCAACGCTTCATCCTCCCAGTTTTGCCCCTACTCGTCGAAGACAAATGGTGCTACGCGGGTCCTGCTATCCTGCCTTTGGCCTTCCATCTTCTTGTGGCGTTCCACTCACTTGAGTAACGTAGTCTCTTTGTAGGAGACCCAACGGCATCGAAGAGGTTAGCCACCTCAAGGGGTCAATCTTTCCCCTTAGGCTCCCATAGGGGTGCAAGGTGAGGACTGAAGTGGTCTTGCCTGCTACATTCCCGCGGGCCTTCCAAATCCGCTGCGTGGTCCCTTCTAGGACCTTCCCGAACTCTCCACATGTTGCGTTCCTTCCGTATCGATACAAGCCGCACTTCGTTCCCAGTCGCGAGCTGGTCTCATTGGGAGAGTGAGGGTCCTACAACCACTTAGCGTACCAAGTCTTCTGCACGACTCCTTCACTTGTCGTCACTCATCTCCCCTTAGGGCCTTTGACTCCTCACGATGAGACGCTTCCGCAGAAGGGTCCCAAGTCGTTTGCAGTCCCACTAAGGGGGGGATTTTGGGGGGGGGCTTGGAGGCGGCCTCCCTGCGGGTCTTCCTGCACTTTGCTCCCTTTTCCAGGGGGAGCGGGGGCACTTTTTGTAACGGGCATGAAGGGGCATTGCGCGTGCTCTTGTCCTCAGGGTTCATCTTTTGGGACACAACCCTTCTAAGTTGCATGAAGTGACTCTTCCTTGAGAAGGTGCCCCGCGACACGGCTTCTCTCAGAATCTCGCATTCTGTCCCTTTGCCACGTAAGTGCCTTTGTCATTGAGAGGGTGAGGGTCCTGCATACTCTTGTGTTACCAAGTTGGTTGCACGACTCCTTCACCTGACGTAACTCATCACTTCTCGGATCCGTGGCTTTTGTGACGAGAAGCCCCCGCGAGGACTTCCCGAGTCCCTATGGCCTATCCTTGAAGTGCTTTTGGCGTAAGTGCGCAAGCTCCACCCCATATCTCCGGCTTCAACTTCCTTAAGTTCCCGACAGTCTATTCGACTTGTTGGAAAACTTGGAGTTAGCCTAAGTTTCCCTTGGAGAAGGAAAAAACCCTGCTTATTTTCCAATTTTTGGGTAGAATACTTCCAAGAAAACATAATCCACCTCTCTGCAGCAAGGGCATACAAGACCCGGTGTATATTCCTTGCAATAAGGCAAGCGTGGGCATCAAACATGTCACCACAGCACTACCTTACTTCTTGAAAAGACGGAGTCTGCCACTCGTCATAATTCGAACCCACCTTGCGCGAAGCGCAAGTTGAGACCAAGTTCAAAGGAAGGCACGAGCTCATGGCTCACCAGACTCTTTTGCGCGGCAAGGGATTCCCCTCGCGCGATTGGCATTAGGGCGTGAGACCTAGGCTACACGACACCGCTTGCTTTCTCGCTCGCCTCAAAAGAGACCGGATGGAGTCGCACTCGATTCTTCAAACTTATTCCTTGTCTCCTTTTGGAGTGTCTCGGGTAATTCCCCTTGGCGGTCCTGCTGGCATTACGCCATATAGAGGGTAAGACACGCACGCAACACACATTCCACTCCTCTGCGGCAAGTGCACACGGGTACCAGACGCATCACCGTATACTCCTTGCGATTGAGCAGGTGTGGGCATTAGATATGTCACCACACGCGCTACTCAATTTCTTGAAGGGGTGCTATATGGTCTAGCCGTATCTTGAACCCACCTCGTGATATCACGAGTTGAGACCAAACTAAGAAGGAAATCAAACTTCATGGCTCACCTTTCACTTTTGTGCGGCGAGAGTAAACTCTCGCGCGAGTCGCACTAGGGCGTGAGACCTTGGCTACACGACACCACCTGCTTCCTCGCACGCCTCAAAAGTGACCGGATGGAGTCGCTTATTATCATTCCAACCCGCTTGTTCCGGAGTGTCTCGATACGATGGTCCTTTAGTTTGGGCTTATCAGGCCCGTAAGCCGGGTGGCCACGGCAAGGCAGACCACCTCGCACTCGAGGGGTGTAGTGGCTGGACATGTTTCAGTCGTTGCATTCCTTGGTGAAGCTATACCGCGATACTTGCGAGAACTACATAGCTCATAAATTCCGATCCCTTGGGAAATGACGATGATACCCCGAAGACATGGAACACATGTGTCACTGAGCTGTACTCTTGCGATATTTCCAAACGGTTGGTTTCACCAGAACTGGTTACCTGTAGCAATGGGGTCTTAAGGTAACCTGCGGGAACAGACTCCTCCCACGAGCCGACGTCCAAGCTGGGGATGGCACTCCCTCTGCGGGAACCCGTCGGGATGGGGCGTTTTTCCGGGTGAGAGTTAGGGCGACCCTTCCTCAAGTCCCGGACTACCTGGGCTCCCACATGGGGGTCTTGGTGCCTACCCTCACTAGCCAAAGGGGCTAGTCTCCCCGGAGCTATCAATCGAAGGGAGCGGAGGAAAGCGGACGCGTTCGCCGAAGCCGGAGGTGAAAGGGTTTGGCCCTGTGATAGCGCGTGCACTAACGTACTATACTCACTTGATGAGCATAGCATGAAGGTGCACACCCGACTCACAAAACAAAACAAAAAGAAGAAGGGATAGAAAGAATACAACTTTGAAGTGAATGAATGTTGTAAATGAATGTAAGAGTATATAGTGTGCCCAAGGACATCAAAGTAGTGTATTGAAGAGTGACGTCCATCGGAGATGGATCCCAAGTGATGTGACCACCAGTTGGAGTGATGGAGTGAGAGAAACATCAAACACTGATCACTAGAGTGTGAGAAGATTGAGACGATTGTAGAGGATGTGTCATGAGGACATGTATTTTTGAAACCTTACTTAACATGTGGATTAATTTTAATCACATGATTAAGTAAATGTTGCACGTGAGGTGCAATTGGGGTTAAAGTGAATTTACAAGTCCGGGACCCGAAGAAATCACAGGATGTCAAAGGCAAAAGTTGCTATAAGTTATGTCGCATAGGTACTTGGTGGTATTTGGTGCCAATTGTTGGCCTAGGACATCTATTTGGCCATAAGTGTCAGTTGGTGACTCTAGAGAAGTGGCGTTTAATGGTACCTAACGCCAATCTCATGGTCAAAGATGGCGTAGAGACACTTGGAAATGGAAGTTTCCTAACCAATTTAATTATTGGCCAGTCAGATTATTTTTCAAGGCACCAAAATAATTATTAGATTAATTTTTAGTATTTAAAGGCTGAAAATTAATATTTAATTATGAAAAATGTCGGAAAAACGATTTAGGAAGGCTACCACTTGTCAAAATTGCCCATGCAAGACTGAAAAACGTCTTTAGAGGTTGGAGAGGCATTTTTATAAATTCAGCATGCAAGAGAGAGGGAGGTAAGACTGCTGGTCTGATTTGCAGCCATTGGAGGACCTTTTGAGGCAGACAAAGGAAAAGAGAAGACCAATCAACAGCAAGTGACAGCATCTACAGGCTGTTGAGATGGGGCAGCAACAGTAACTGATTGATTTTCTTCAGTTCTTTGCATCTACAAGCTGTTGTGGTAGGGCAGCAGCTGCATTTGACTGATTTTTAGTCATTCTTCGTGACAAAACTCTGAATTTTCTCTCTCTACAGCTTTCTCTCTCATCTCCCAGCCACTTTGCAGCCTTGCTCTGAAGATCTGAGCATTTGGACTCTTGGAGGTTGAGAAATTGCAATTTTCTCTGTTGTAAACCCGGGTTTAGTAGCAGCCTCGGGAAGCGTGCCAAAAATTGGAAGCTCCAAGACTTGGATTCAATAGGGGTGAATGTGAATTTAAGCTAAATTTAGGTGGAGGACTAGCAGCCATTGAATTTGGGGGATTTCCATCGTCCATAAAGTGTGTGAAGGCCAATTAAGTGCCCAAATCAAGGGGTCAAAATAGATTGAAGACTTGCTGGTCACTTTTGACAGCAAGGGGAGTTGAAATACCGAAAGGGATTGGGAGAATCCCATAGTAAATCAACTTCTTCTTCAATAAAGCTAAAGAAATACCGAAAGGGGCTCCAATTTTAGGGCCAATTGGGTGTGCATTGTCCAAGAGCAGTAGGTAAATTTGTATTTTTAGATTTGCATTAATTGTTGCTGTTGTAATTAAGTTGTAATCAGGGATTTACCACCCATCCACGGAAGGAAGGCTGGTTTCAGGATGATGCTTGATGATGTGGGCAAAATAGCAAAATGTAGCAGTAGAATGCCGTAGTAAAACACGGTAGTAGAACGCAGTAGTAGAATGCCGCAGTAAAATGCGACAGTAAAATGCAGCAGTAGAGAAGCAAATGAGGTAATGGCAGCAGTTGTGAAGGTTGGACCGCCACGTGGTGGGAGATTGATGGCTAAGATTTTCATACAAGGGTGAGAAACTTGTACAAAAGAGATTAGACTAAATGGGGGCTGCGTGTCTACTTATATATGAGGATGGATCCTTCCGAATCAGGGTTTCACTAAACTCTCTCGAATCGTTTTCTGTTTTAGGGTTTTCATTAAATTAAGCTTGTTTTGGGGCTGTTTAAGTGGCCAATTAGCATGGAATGCATTTCTTACCTCAACACCTTCCAGTTCGTGCCAAATCTAACGCCTAGAAAGAAGTGGAGAAGCCTATATCCGTTATCTTGAATATCTCGTGTAGTGCCTGTGAGAGTGCACAACGGAAGAAGAAACACGAACACAGAGGAGAGAGAGAGAGAGAAAGCAGAGAATGAAGAAGAAAATCTGCACTGACTGAAATGAATGCTGAATACATTGAAATGGACCGATCAGTCCTTGCATGCAGCCCGAAGCATCAGTGAGGGCACCGGATCAGGCTGGAAACAAAGGCAAAACCAATGCCGGAGTGAGAGAGAAGGGAGTCTGTGCTGAATCTGCAAAATAATATATGTGGCTGATGGGGGGGGGGACTGCTTTAAATAGCCCCCCAGCCACTAAATTGGCCGACTGGCCCAAATCTGGCCGACTGCACCAAAAACAGCCACTAAAGGCTGACTGCCACCCGAGAAGGGAAT
Source organism: Lygodium microphyllum (assembly GCF_053477565.2). Taxonomy (NCBI): domain Eukaryota; kingdom Viridiplantae; phylum Streptophyta; class Polypodiopsida; order Schizaeales; family Lygodiaceae; genus Lygodium; species Lygodium microphyllum. The sequence continues at coordinate 30,187,145 of NC_141160.1, read as the reverse complement.
GCACAACAAAAAAACAGCAACACCTAAACTGACAGAGCTCCTCTGTCTCCTGCCAGACTTTGACAGGAGCTCACAACTAGGAGATGACAGACTGACACTGAAATAGAGCAGGCTAACACCCCCTCTCAGATCCTGGGAGGGTCTGAAGACCTAACAACCGCATGTGATGAAGCAAAGAAGCCTGAGGCAAAGGCTTCGTGAAGAGATCAGCCGCATTGTCCGCCGTGGGACAATAGGCCACCGCTAGTTCCGAATCCACGATCCACTCTCGAACATAGTGGTACTGAACCTCAATGTGCTTCCTGCGAGCATGAAACACCGGGTTCTTTGCCAGAGCAAGGGCACTCTGGTTGTCCACGCGCAGCTCCGTAGGTCCTGTCTGGGAAAAGCCAATCTTCGCCATCAAGCGACGGAGCCAAACGGCCTCCATAGCGGTCGAACATAAGGCTCGATACTCAGCCTCTGTAGAAGAAAGTGCCATAGTAGGCTGCTTCTTGCTTCTCCAAGAGACAGCACCGGATCCAAGGGTGAAAGCATAACGTGTAGTGGATCGTCTCGAATCCACATCACCTGCCCAGTTAGAATCACTCCATCTAGAAAGAGTGATCCCATCTTCATACATGATCCCGTAGGATCGAGTCCCCTGTAAATACCGAAGAACATGCAAGGCTGCCCTCCAGTGGTCCTGTGTAAGAGTCTTCATAAAAGAAGACAACAAAGCCACCACAAAAGAGATATCCGGCCGAGTGTGAAGAAGCCAGATAAGTGAACCAACAAGGCATCTGTAACGGGTGGCATAAAAAGGGGAACGTCATTTGCCAAAAGCTTGGACTCAGGGTCCATGGGGCATGAAATAGGCCGACACTCGGCCATACCAAACTCCGAAAGAAGCTCGGAGATGTACCTGTGCTGCGAGATAAAGATGCCCTGTGCCATTTGATAGATCTCCAGTCCTAGAAAGAAGTGAAGGATCCCTAGGTCCGTCATGTCGAACTCCTGCCATAGAATAGATGGAGTATGCTCCACCTGCGGAGTGTCGCTCCCTGTAATAATAAGATCATCGACATACAAGATAAGCAAAACACAAAGAGAACCCGCAACCCTAAAGTAGAGGTTGGGGTCATGATCGGAGCGTTGAAAACCACTCTGAAGAAAGAAGCAGTCAATCTGCTGGTACCAAGCATGAGGAGCCTGCTTCAGGCCATAAAAGGCCTTCTGCAGCTTGTAGACATGATCCTCCTTCCCCTGCACAAGAAAACCGGGAGGCTGTGAAACATAGATCTCCTCCTCAAGGACGCCATTCAGAAAGGCTGACTTGACGTCCATCTGATAAACATGCCAACGGTGGTGAGCTGCAAGAGCCAAAATAACTCGAATGGTAGACATCCGAGCTGTAGGAGCAAAAGTCTCAAAGTAATCCAAACCTGCTCTTTGTGCAAAACCCTTGGCAACAAGCCTAGCTTTATACTTGTCCAAGGAGCCATCTACAAGATACTTGGTCTTAAAGACCCATTTCACACCTATCACCTTCCGTTTCTTGGGATGCAGTACAAGCTCCCATGTATGGTTAAGCTCGATGGAATCGAGCTCTGCGTGCATAGCCTGTCTCCAAATATCCTGTGCAAGAGCCTCCTCCACTGTGGAAGGCTCAGAATCCTGAAGAATCTGCGACATAAGAGCATATTTCACACAGAGTGAACTATCCCTCTGGGCCTGTAAGCGGGCTGATCTACGTGGACCTGTAGAAGAAGCAGGAAAGTGAGTAACACCTGAATCCTGCATAAGCCGGCGATACCACAAAGGAATCCTAAGAGACTCCTGCTGCTGCGAGGGAGACCGAGTAGCCTCCGGAACCTGTAAAGCACCTGTCTCAAAAAGGGACTCCCCCTCACCAAGGGAAGATAGATCCTCCTGTCTGAAGAAGGCTCCCTAGCGGATGGCGGTGGATCCCTAGAAGACTCCAAAGAGGAGGCTGAAGGGGGGGAAGTACTCGAAGAAGAAGGAGTCACATCTACCAAAAGGGGGTGGGAAGCCGAAGTAGGAGGAATAGGAGGGGGAGGAGCCAAAGAAGGAGGGGTGCTAAGAGGTATTCTGGAAGGAAGTGAAGGGAGAGAAGGTGGAGGAGGGTCCGTCGATGTCAAAGAAGCACCTGTAAGAGAACCATCAATCAGATCCTCGGAGGCCGAAGCCTCATCGAAGATCACATCCCTACTTACCTCAATCTTCCGTGTAGTCGGGTTGTAGAGCTGATATTCCTTCGCGGTCGCGCTATAGCCCACGAAGATAAGCTGTCTTGACTTAGAGTCGAGCTTCGTTTTCCACTTCTTCTTGTCCACATGGACACAAGCAGCATATCCAAAGATGCGAAAGTGGGATACGGAAGGCTTCCTCCCAAAGAAAGCCTCAAAAGGAGTCATGTCCTGCAATGCTGAAGTTGGAGAGCGGTTGCGAATATGCACCGCTGTAGCCACCGCCTCACCCCAAAGGGAATGAGGAAGACTCCTATGCTCCAGCATGGATCGGGCCATCTCCACCATGGTCCGATTCGCACGCTCCACAACACTATTCCCAGATGGTGTATTTGGATGGGAATAC